>NC_135531.1:121278116-121585741 GCF_045843805.1 Urocitellus parryii
TGGTATGTTCTCATTCTTTGAGCACTTCCTTGACTTTTGGCATTAAAAGATGTTACATTTCTCTGTTGCTTTTCTGCCTGAGCCCTGAAGGCAGCCATTTCCCAAGGAGCTCTGGTTCTCTCAGTGCTAATATCTGGGTACCAGCTGTACCCATGGTTATTAGGGTTGTGTTAGCTTAAGCTGTTATAACAAAATGCCACAGACTGGGTGTTTAAGCCACAGACTCTTAACTTCATACAGTTCTGGAGGCTAGGAAGTCTGATATTGGACTGCATGATTCTGTTCCTGGTGAGAATTCTCTTCCTAGTTTTTAGATAGCCAGTTACCTTCCCATTGTAGGTGTACATGGAGAGAGGGTGGATATTCTCTGGTGTCTCTTCTTATAAGAGCACTATAATGGGGGCTGTTACCTCACAACCTCATCTGAACCTAATTACCTCCCAAATACTCTACCTCCAAATACCATCACCTCAGGGCTGGCCAACATACAAAGTGGGGAGGGGGCACATTTAGTCTGTAGCAATGCAAGAGTGAGGATATATATCTATATAAAAAAAGATAAAGAACAAAATATGTCTATACACATTTATAGATATTTATTGCACACTTTACAGATATTTTTAATCTATCTATATATGCTGAAAACCAGGAGTCCATACCAATACTTCCAATTCCAATCCCAAACTACAGTTCATCCTCGTTTCTTCTTTTTGAATATTTATAACTCCTTTCTCCAACAGTGAGAAACCCAGATCCTATTGTCACAGGTATTATTTTCTTGTTTGATCTGTATCCCTGGGGTAATGAGGCATTCATCTCTGCCTGTCTCCTCCCCGTGTGGATATCCTTCTCAAGCTCTTGATACCTCATGCTAGGCACCCCTCCCCTCAAGCTCTGGACATCCTTTCTTATCGCACTAGAACTTGACCTCCCTGTTCTAGGTACTTCACTACCACCACCACCCACATTAGATACCTTCCCTCTCTCTTTGGACTCTGTCTATGCAAGGCTTCCCCCTGCATAGAATTCCTCCTTGCTCTGTTTGGCTCTGACTCATCATATCATAACTCCATCACTCCACCTATGGTTACCCTCCTCACCTTCCTTGGGCTCTGACAATACTTCTTTGTGTGCAAGAGGCAATCATATTTACATGTAAGTCCACCTGAAGGCTTTGCTTTGGACACATTAATCCTACTAGAATCTGGGTGGGAAAAAAAACACTTATTGGTGCAAAGAGTGACTTGACAAGAAAAGAAAAGGACACTTTTACATCTAATCTCATTTTGCTTTTTTCTCAGAATAAATTGCTGTGCAGCTTGGCCCCAGAGATCTAAATTATAGATGACCTTGAACATCAGACTAAGGCATTTGCTCTTTATTTGAAGTAAATAAAATGGAGACAATATTTTAATGAGTTTGAACAGGGAAAAAAATCATAGTATTGTGAAGAAAACTTTAGTTTCTAATGACCAAATTGAAAAACATCATGAATAGGTTGTACATTAACCATTTTTTTTAGGATGGAGAGTAGAAAGTTAACAAATTTAGTCACAAAAACTGTTTTATAGTTGGAATGTTGCTAAGCTGGTTTAATGGTGAGTAGTATATTTATGTTATTTGGATAAATCTGCCTTGATATTATTCCCTGACTTGTTACTGTCTTGCCATTGACCACAGAAATCAATGTTTACATTGCTTATATTTATAACAAGTAAGGTATCATAAAATGTAGTGCATATCTAGAATAACTGACTTCATCTAAGTAAGAAAAATGTATGCTTTTCAAAATTCTTTTTCACATTTAAAGGAAAGACTATTAAATATTTGGGCATTTGATGTTTTTAACAGGAGAAAGTCATGAAGATTCTATTTAGTAAGTTTTACGTGTATAGGAGACCCTTCACATTCAAAATGAAGCAGAGCCCATCCCTTATGTGTACTAGGTTGGACAAAGAATAGTAAATCATGAAAATATGGCAAGACAAAGGGTGTGTGGAAAAGGGACAGTTGATTGTGGAAAAGTAACAGGAAGATCAAGGTTACTCTAAGGTTTGTAGGATTTCTCTTAACCATCTCTGGTGAGTGTCTTTCTCCTGGCATAAGAAGGGAACCTTTCATGTGGAAGTTATATCTCCTACTTTCAAGAATAAAAAGAAAGGTCAGGGGGGCTGGGGGTATAGCTCAGTGGTAGAGAATTTGCCTGGCATGCCCCAGGTATTCTTGCAGTTGCTTTTTTACAAGTGTCTTTAAGTAAAAAAATAATCAATGTGCCAAAGCAGCATATCTTGGGGTGGTATACTTGATTCTCTACAAATTCAACATGTAGCCATAAAGACCTACCATTTTACCTTCCAAATATACCTTCATGTTCCTTCCTGATTCTCATCTTTCCTTTCTCTAAAACTCTCTCTCTACGTTGCTCCCCTCAGATTTTACATCACCCTTAAAGTATAGCCCAAGCTCTTTAACTCCTCTTACAAAGCCCTTGAAGGTCTGGACCCCACCTCCTTGTTCCATCTCATGTCACCCATCTCCCCTTTACCCTGTGCATTCTGGTTGTGTGGAACTTCTTGACCCGTTCTCTTGCTTCTGAGGCTGTGCATGTGCTGCTCTCTCTGTGTGCAATTGATTTTGGAGAAACACTTTCAGCACTGCTTAATTACTATGGAAACTAAGGTAGAATGAGACTCTTATTTTCAATACCCAGACTGGAGGGATCTGCCCACATGCTCTTTCAACTAGGTCAATAGTGCTTGACATCAACTGACTGCAGGCATCAGAGCCCTCATGGCCTCAGGTGTCAGCTCCCAAGTTCACTGGGCAGATCCAGAGCAGGGTAACATGGAAAACAAGGAGAGAGAAGATAACCATGCAGACAGAAGGCAGAGATCACTGGAAGGGTGAGAAAGGTCCATCCACAGGGGAGCATGAGAAAGGAAATGAAGGAGTAGAAATGGAGAGAAAGAGGGGGGGAAATAAAAGCAGTTGAGAGGAAATGTGAAGATAAGGTTACTGAAAAGTGAGATTAATTATCAGAAGAAATATGGAAATAGACAATGAATGTTTCAGAAGAAACAAAAACCTCTTACGTATAACAATTTGAAGGCATGGAGATATTTTATTGCTTAAAATTTACAAGGCTGGCTTTAAAGAAAACCTCTCTGATCTCTGACCCATGGTCAGGTCTGAGGAGACTATGCTTTGGTTTGTCCACATGCTTAAGTCCACAGCCTCCCATCAATGCTAAGGGAACATCCTCTGGTGAAGCAAATCAAAAGTGAACTTTGGGACTGCATCGTAGTTTGTGGCTATCTTAACTTACATAAGAAATAGGGGGAAAAGCCTTAGATCACATTGCCTTGAGTTTATATAACATTGTTAAAGACTTCTCTGAGGTAGATAGGAGATCTGTAGGTTTTTAGCCCCCATTTTACAAAAACGTAAAGTGTAAAGAAAAAAAAAACAGGGATTAAATTGTATACAAACAAAGTCTAGAATGGGAATGTTTTGGCTTAGTTGTCATGTCTTTAATCAGGTGCAACAAAACTAAGCTAATTCCACACGAGAATGATAAAAATGTTTCAGTTGGTCCACATTCAATGTGGCCAAATAAAACCACATTTCAGACTTATTCCCCTGAGTGCAAAACTAAGAACTATGCTCTGGTTTCACTTTTAGTCCTATTTGTCTTCATTTGAAGATTTCCCTTCAGATTTGAAGACTGCCACTGTCTTCTGATATCATTATTTTCACTCACAAGCTTTGGCTGATGGAGTATTGGTTCCACAGGTAAGTGACATGCAAGAGCTGCAGGGCAGGGCCTTCTTCTCCTGTGGCCACCACAAGGGGAATCCTAAGAGCACTTCGTGGATCTTACAATCACTTGTCTTTTTGTGACATCATAAAGTTCAGTACTAGCAAAGTGTGGGTTAAGGTACTTAGTACTGGGGGAGGGAGAAATGGGCAGGAGCAGGCCCATTTCTTGCCCTCAGGGCACTTACTATGGCTTGTAAAAAATGTCTGCTCTTCCTTTTTCAAACTTGCTTTTCTCTGGCTTCTCTGTCCTCCAGTTAATATGATTTTTCTGGTTTCTGTTTTTTTACACTGTCATATTATGTTCTCATTATTCTTTCAATGTTGGACTAAATAAACCCTAGGGTATTGCAAATCTGTATTTCCCTCAGAAAAGAATGTGCTCTTCATTAATGCCAATGATTTAATATTCCATTGGCTTTCACAACACAATAAGCAAGACTTTCTTAGGTAAATTTGTTTTTACAAGGCATTTAAAGTAAATTCTGTGGGTTTATTGCCCAACATGAAGTAAAACTTTCCCCAGAAATACAGCAGGGTTCACAGAATCCTCCGCATTCACTGAGCCTTGGGGTCAAACATGACAACATAGGAGGAACAGGACTCTTGAGTAGTGGGTGTGACCAAAATACAAATAACATTTGATTTTCCAAACTCACAAAGTATTGGAAATCAAAACTGTGATCAAATAAGATTATATGTGAGAGGCATGCTTAAGAGTCGCCACGAACTATGTGTTTTTCCGAAGCCACTGAGCTATCCTGGCACTTCGCTTTTTGTTTTTCAGATTTTCATTCTTTATTGTCTGTAATTTGGCATGAACTGTGATCCTCTGGTGCTCCTCCAACATGTTACTGAAAAACTGCTGCAGCTGGAAGGACAGAGAGACAAGCCAATCAGTGCAGTCTAACTTTTCACTTACACAATATAAAACAAAGCTCATACCAAATGGCAACATGATTCTGCAAAAGGGTAATAAGAGTAGGAATAAGCAGGAATGTGTATACCTAGATAATGTGTCCCTGGGGAGACTGGTGACTGAAACAAATGTGATGAAGACCATGCTTACCCAGAAAAGTCAAATGCAGATTAGAAGGTTCACGAAACACATCCTAAGCCTCCATAAATATTTACTGAATGTTATATAAGTTTTGTGGACAGAGATACAGTGAGACTCTTTTGTATCTCAAAGGAAATTTTACAATTTCCAAAGTTCAAAACGGGTGTATACCACAAATTTTATTTTTTAGTATTTTAGTCAAATTAACAGTTTGCAGATGGCATGATTATATATTTATAAAATACCGAATAACCAACAAAAAATATTAGAACTAATAAAACATTCAGTGAAGTTGCAAGATATAAACCCTCAAAACAAAATTCAATAGCATTTCTAAACGTGAATAGTAAATTATCTGGGGAAAAAGAAAAGCAGAAAAACAACCTTATTTCTGGTAGTTACCAAATAACTAAAATAAATTTAGTCAAAGAGGTGAAAGAAGCTTACAATAAAAACTAGAAAACACTGATGAAAGAAAATGAAGAGGGCACAAAGGAAATGGAAAGACTTCCAATGTTCATAGCCTGGAAGAATCAATTTGGATAAACTGTCCATACTCCTGAAAGCAATCTACAGATTCAATGTAATCCTTATGAAAATACCAATGAGATTCTTCATAGTACCAGAAAAACAATTCTAAAATTTGTATAGGACCATACATACACACACAAACACACCTGAATAGCCAAAACAATCTTGAGTTTTTTTAAAGAAAGCAAGAGGCATTGATTGCACTACCTAATTTCAAAATATATTAGCAAAGTTATAGTAACTGAAACAGTATGATATTGACATAAAAACAGATATATCGGGGCTAAGGTTGTGATTCAGTGGTAGAGTGCTTGCCTAGCATGTGTGAGGCACAGAGTTTGATTTATTTACAACTAAAAAACGATTGAAAAAGGAAAACAGACATATCAACCAGTGGAACAGAATAGAGAGGCTAGAAGTAAACCCACACACATTTATAGCCAACTGAACTTTGACAATAGTGCTAAGAACATGCATTGAAGAAAGGTCAGTCATATCAGTAAATAATACTGGGAAAATGGAGAAGCACACACAGAAGAATGAAGCTACATGATGTTTTAATCACAAAGAAATAATAATGGGGGCTGGGGCTGGGACTCAATAATAGAGCCACTCACCTGGCACACATGAGGTGCTAGGTTCAATCCTCAGCACTACATAAAAATAAAATAAAGGTATTGTGTTCACCTACAACTAAAAATATGTATATATTTTTTTAAAAAGAAATAATGATGGAGTAGATAAGGAGGAGGAAGATAGGTATGCTCTGATTTGAACATTACATAACATACATGCATTAAAACATTAAAGAGTTACTCTATAAATATGTGTAATTTTATTTATTAGTTTTTAAAAAATTTAAGAACAATATTTTGACAGTTAACTCATCTTTTGGCTAAATTGTCTCATTGGATCAGGCCTAGAACTTAGTTACTGGATAGTATAATATTTGCCACAATATTATATGTAAGTCAGACCACAACAGAATGTGATATTCTGAAAGTCTATTTCTGTGTCAGTGAGTTAGAACTCAGAACACATATCACCATAAGATGATAGTGTACCCATACCTGCTCATAAAACCCACTTAAACCTTGATGCACTTGAGATTGAGTAGTAATCAGGCTATCAAGTTTAATTACTGTGTATGAAAAAGTTCTAGTGGAAAACAGATTAAGGACCTAGGAACTAGCTTTTCACTCTTTCCTTCCCTGCCCACACCTGCCAGGAAGTGGGAGCCACATGTCCACAGCTCCACACCACAGGTGGCATGCTGATGATTAGGCTATTGCAGAGTTGGGAGGGTTGAGGACCTGCAGGACCATAGATGGATTCCACATGTGCTTAAGAGCATGTGTAAGGCCAGGCTTCTTGCAGAGTAGAGCATTAAGACCAGGCCAGAAGTGTGAGAGTGTATGGAAGCTGTGTGGGTGAGTAGGGACAAGGGACTCAGATGACTTCTTTTTCACTTTCCTTTTTAGTAATTATTTAGTTATTATGGTGTGAACTGACTAATATGTTCTGGTAGGACTGCTGAACACTAATACTTTGACAAGGATATCCATCATTAGAAAATTCTAATTTTCAGAATTGCAATAATAACTACTGCTAAATAAATTTTTGTGTATATTCCCAAAACTATAGTAACTATAGTTTTGGAAGTTCGAGGATTGCTAAATTTATACCAACTTTATTCATTCATTTATTAAACAGCACCACAAATTTACTGGTTTCTGTAAAGCCAAAGATGAACTAATATGCATTGGAATATACAAACAAAATCTCAGTCTTGATCCTGGAACCTTCATTCCCAGCATGTTCTGGGTGTGCCTTCCTCCCTCCTATGTGGGGACTCCCTGATACATCAAGTTCTGACAGTTCAGCCTCAAGCCAGCCAAACTCCAAACAAAGATAATTCCTTCAGGAATTCCCTCATGATTACTACATAACAGACTGTTTCTCTCTCTCTCTCTCTCTCTCTCTCTCTCTCTCTCTCTCATCTCTCTCTCTCCCTTTTTACTTAGGATCAAATATTAGGCCTTGAAGTCCTACACATTTTTTGTTGTTGTTGTTTGTTTATTTGCTTGGGGAAAGTTGAGTTTCCTTTCTTGTTTACACAGCATCTTCATGTACATATTAATATAGTTTCAGGTCATGATGTTTAATTTAATCAGTTTTATTGGAATATAATTTGTGAACAATAAGCTGACCAGTAATCTGTATAGTTCAATGCGTTTGAGCCATGACCTTTGAAACCATGGCTTCAATCAAGAAACAGTACTCATTTTCATCACTCAAAACAATATTTTGACAGTTAACTCATCTTTTGGCTAAATTGTCTCATTGGATCCCTCTTGGGCTAGGGAAATAGCTCCATTGAGAGTGCTTGCCTCTCATGTACAAGGCCCTGGGTTCAATCTCTAGCACCATGAAAAATAAAAAAGAATTCCCTGTTGTGTTTTACAGTTCATCCCTCCTTCTGTCCCAGGAAGCCATTGATCTGCCTTTTTTGTCACTTTAAATATTCCTAGAATGCAACTGGATTCTTGTATTCAACATAATCAACTTAAGATTCATCTGTATTTCTACACAAATTCATTCCTTTTGTATTTGTACTGTTCCACTGTGTGGTTATATTACAATTCACCCATTGTAGACATTTAGATGACTTCCAGTTTGGGGCTAATGTGAATAAAGCTGCTATGAACATTCATGTACAAATCTTTCTATAGACAAAGGTTTTCATTTTCTCAAGCAGAAATCTAGAATTGGAATTGTTATGTCATATGTGTCTGATTAACATTTAAAAACTGCCTGTTTTCCTAAGTGATTATACCATGTTACATTGCCACCCCCTGGCCAGTCAAAGGAGTTCCAATTGTTCCAAGTCTTTCCCAACTTTCAGTATGAGAAATCTAATTTTGCCTATGCAACTGGATGTGTGAAGGTTATATTTGTATCTCTCTCTCTCTCTCTCTCTCTCTCTCTCTGTGTGTGTGTGTGTGTGTGTGTGTGTAGTGTCCTTTTGTCCTTTTGTAGACATTTGCTTTCCCCTCTCATTTTACTTTCTGATTATAGTATTCTTTTTTTTTTTCCTTCCAGAACTATACCTCTCCCATTTCCAGTGCCTGGAGTTTGAACTGGGCTAGCTCCAAGTTTGGATACATGAGACTGGACCAATCATAGTATCCTAGGCTTTATCCCTCCACAGCTACACACAATGATTAGTGCTAAGACAAATCAAAGTCCTTTTTTCAGGACAGAAACCTTAAGGTGGGTAAGAAAGGATCACTTTTTCTGCAACTGAGAGTGCAAAAATTCATGTAAGTTGGAGCTTCCACATGAAGAAAGCCTGTGTAAGAAGAACTGCAGCCCAGAGGAAAGCAAATACAAGATATGGAAAGCCCTGTGTTAGGCTTCAAGAATACAAATACGGTTGATATTATCTCAGTCCTTGAGGATCTTATGATAACCTCATATGGTCATCATATTCACACACTAATTTCAGGATAATGTGGTAAGCACTATGATAAATACACTCATAGGATGATTTGGGGGCATGGAGGAAAACAGGGTATAAATCTATTCATTACAAAATTCCTAGAATATGTGGTTGGAGCAGGATCTTAAAGGGCAATTAGGAATTATCCAAGCAAAGCAGAGATGGGGAAGATACCAGAAACAGAAGGTACAATGTTTCTGAAGTCTAGAAAACATAAAAAAAATGATAACCTAATAAAATCTGTACGCACTATGTATACTTGAGGGAAAGTATGTGGGGTATTTGTTAGTCTCTCTTGCTTTCTCATACTAAGTGGTAATATAAGCAAAAGTGAAGCCAGAGAGTAAATCAGAGGCCAGATGATGAAGGGCATCATGTACTAATTAAAATATTTTTAATGTTTATTCTAAAAGCTATGAAGAACCACAAAGAATGGATAAATGACTGGCAGCAATGTAAAGGAAGGCATGAGGGGGAAGAGCAGCCTGGGAGAGGGAGCCCAGGCCAGTCCACTGTAGCAGTTCAGGTGAGCAAGAATGAAGTCCAACCCTCCATGGACAGACATGTCTATTTCAGAAGGATAACTAAAACCACTTCCTTTACAGTGATAATACCACCAATGGAAATATAGAGTATAATAATTTAGGTAAGTATGTTATTTTTAATTTTAGCAAATCCAAATAGTATCATAAGTGCTTTCCAAATTATCATATGTTTTTCAATGTTTAAGGTGCTTACCTCCATGATCTGTAGATCTGTACTTATGGTTCTTCCAATTACATACATTAGAGTAACCAGTGATTGTGTTCCATACCTACAAAACAGTAAAAATGTGATTCAGGGGTCAAAATTATTTTGCAAAATAAAGCTGTGTTTTGTGCAGCAGATAAATACTAAATGTACAACCCTTATTAATTGCTATCTCCCGAATCCAGGCAAAAACAGGAATGAAGTTCAATTTCATCTTTGAATAGAAAATCTGTTGTATAGAAAGTTCTATTAGCACTAAAGACATTTATAAATACTGAGTTGTGTAACAGTTTTTGAAGTTTTATTTAAATACTAAAAGCTCTTTTAAAAGCAACAACTGTGCTTATTTTTTAATGAGGTAGTTAGAATACATGTTCCATGTCTCAAATTAAGAAAATTTATAAGGCAGTAAATAAACATGTAAATTATGCCCCTTAAAAAGCAATAGTTGGCATAGGGTCAGTTTCAGAACCACTGACTAAAGTACCCTGCACTATATTAAAAATGTTGTATTAGTTATGTTTTTGGAGAGAGGATTCCTGTCTTCAGATACTCTCAGAATGTTGATGATCACTGAAAACTCAGTCGCATGGCAACCTCCAATAGGCATGGTAATTAAAAAATGCCCTTCAGTCAGTGTCCTTGAATATCTAACAAAAATAATCTGAAAAAAAAAAGCTGTTGCTATGGAAAAAGAGCAGATACATACCTGTCCAAAGTGTTGCTGTAGCTAAAAATGTAAATTAAGGACTTTTGGATGCATTAAAAGAAAGAGAGAAAAATTAAATTAAAATAGGATTATTATAATGGACTGAAAAAATAAATGGTTTCATTGCCTTGATAATTAATACATGCAATTGATTTAGTTCAAAATGCCTACTTGAAATTAAAAATTGTAAGAGTTAATTTGCATATGTTCAAATAAAAGAGAAAATTGAGCTTTCGGTTTTTAGGGTCCCAAGTGTGTCAAGCTATGGCTACTGGAGCAAAGAGAGGACAAAGCAAACAAACCTGTGTCTATGGGGAAAGGGCAAATATCTCTTTGTGCTCCATTTTAAAGAGACAAGTAGAAAAAAAGAACCCAAAGCATAAGAAATTTGAGTTTCAAAAAAATCAAGCTTCAATCTTAAAGACAAACATAAAACAGAAGAAAACTGTCTACTATGTTAAATGTGTGATTTTCTGCCAAATACAGGAGAAAGGTGACCCCAAGTGATGGAGCTGGGTTTGAAATCATCTTTATCAAATTTCAGAGTGTAAAAAATGGAACATAGAGTTAGATGTAGGCTTTAGCAGATTGAATGAGATAGTGTGTGTGCAAGGCCTACCAGGGTCCCAAACAACTCCACTCCTTCCTGATCTCCTCAATCTCAGGAGTTGTTTTTGAGAAAGACATGATTTACCCCTCTTGAAAATGCATTCTCTTTCATTGTTACTAATCAAAAATATATGCATTACCAATAGTTTATACTTCAGAATTCCGATTTATTATAATTAACATGAAGAGCCAATGTATGTCAATAGTTAACCTTTTATCCTTCGTAAAAAGAAAATGGTAACTGATATTCAATTTTAGTGTGGGTACAGTGATGTGGCACTCTAGTATGGTTGACTTTCAGCTTCTCCCATTTCTCATAGTTCTCCCCACTGTCCCTAGCCAGGTCTGATTGCTTGCAGAGAGCATGGCCACCAGGTCATCAGGGAAGCATTGAGGTCTAATCCAGAGCCTGGCCACTGTACTCTGATGACATCTCAGTTTGTTTTTGCTCCTCTGCAACCTTTTTAACCCTGTTTCCATCATGAAATACAACAGAGCAGAAGAGAAAATGAATCCACGATTTCAAGCTTAGGACTTAAGCAATATAACAGCAGTAGGAGAAATCGTGTGTTTAGGGAAGAAGAAGAAAGGGTGCATTTTGGACCAGTTAGGTGTGAAATTGATTGAATTCTGTATTCAAATAAAACTAGGGTTTTCCTATCAGACGTGAAGCCCCCTTAACAAGAATGGCAAGGGCATGAATACCACTTTTATCACATACAATAAAAGAGTCACAAAAATATTATTGTTTTACTCTTCCTCAAGTTCTTTCATAGGATCCATCCTTAGCTGTTACCTATTGACTTTCTTTTTTTTAATGTTGGTTGTTCAAAACATTACATAGTTCTTGATATATCATATTTCACATTTTGATTCAAGTGGGTTATGAACTCCCATTTTACCCCGTATACAGCTTGCAGAATCACATCAGTTACACTTCCATTGATTTACATATTGATATACTCATGTCTGTTGTATTCTGCTGCCTTTCCTATCCTCTACTATCCCCCCTCCCCTTCCCTCCCCTCCCCTCTTCTCTCTCTACCCCCACTACTGTAATTCATTCCTCCCCCTTGTATTATTTTTCCCTTTCCCCTCACTTCCTCTTGTATGAAATTTTGTATAACCCTGAGGGTCTCCTTCCATTTCCAAGCAATTTCCCTTCTCTCTCCCTTTCCCTCCCACCTCTCATCCCTGTTTAATGTTGGTCTTCTTCTCGTGCTCTTCTTCCCTAGTCTGTTCTTAGTTACTCTCCTTATATCAAAGAAGACATTTGACATTTGTTTTTTAGGGATTGGCTAGCTTCGCTTAGCATAATCTGCTCTAATGCCATCCATTTCCCACCAAATTCTATGATTTTGTCATTTTTTAATGCAGAGTAATACTCAATCGTGTATAAATGCCACATTTTTTTTTATCCATTCATCTATTGAAGGGCATCTAGGTTGGTTCCACAGTCTTGCTATTGTGAATTGTGCTGCTATGAACATCGATGTAGCAGTGTCCCTGTAGCATGCTCTTTTTAGGTCTTTAGGGAATAGACCGAGAAGGGGAATAGCTGGGTCAAATGGTGGTTCCATTCCCAGCTTTCCAAGAAATCTCCATACTGCTTTCCAAATTGGCTGCACCAATTTGCAGTCCCACCAACAATGTACAAGTGTAACCTTTTCCCCACATCCTCGCCAGCACTTATTGTTGTTTGACTTCATAATGGCTGCCAATCTTACTGGAGTGAGATGGTATCTTAGGGTGGTTTTGATTTGCATTTCTCTGACTGCTAGAGATGGTGAGCATTTTTTCATGTACTTGTTGATTGATGGTATGTCCTCCACTGAGAAGTGTCTGTACAAGTCCTTGGCCCATTTGTTGTTTGGGTTATTTGTTATCTTATTGTTTAATTTTCTGAGTTCTTTATATACTCTGGATATTAGGGCTCTATCTGAAGTGTGAGGAGTAAAGATTTGTTCCCATGATGCAGGCTCCCTATTTACCTCTCTTATTGTTTCTTTTGCTGAGAAAAAACTTTTTAGTTTGAGTAAGTCCCATTTGTTGATTCTAGATGTTAACTCTTGTGCTATGGGTGTCCTATTGAGGAATTTGGAGCCTGACCCCACAGCATGTAGGTCGTAGCCAACTTTTTCTTCTATCAGATGCCGTGTCTCTGATTTAATATCAAGCTCCTTGATCCATTTTGAGTTAACTTTTGTGCATGGTGAGAGAAAGGGATTCAGTTTCATTTTGTTGCATATGGATTTCCAGTTTTCCCAGCACCATTTGTTGAAGATGCTATCCTTCCTCCATTGCATGCTTTTAGCCCCTTTATCAAATATAAGAAAGTTGTAGTTTTGTGGGTTGGTTTCTGTGTCCTCTATTCTGTACCATTGGTCCACCCGCCTGTTTTGGTACCAATACCATGCTGTTTTTGTTACTATTGCTCTGTAGTATAGTTTGAAATCTGGAATCTCTATGCCATCTGATTCACACTTCCTGCTTAGTATTGTTTTTGCTATTCTGGGTCTTTTATTCTTCCATATGAATTTCATGATTGCTTTCTCTATTTCTACAAGAAATGCCGTTGGGATTTTGATTGGCATTGCATTAAACCTATAGAGAACTTTTGGTAATATCGCCATTTTGATGATGTTAGTTCTGCCTATCCATGAACAGGGTATATTTTTCCATCTTCTAAGGTCTTCTTCAATTTCTCTCTTTAGGGTTCTGTAGTTTTCATTGTATAAGTCTTTCACCTCTTTTGTTAGGTTGATTCCCAAGTATTTTATTCTTTTTGAGGATATTGTGAACGGAGTGGTTGTCCTCGTTTCCATTTCTGAGGATTTGTCGCTGATATACAGGAATGCCTTTGATTTATGGGTGTTGATTTTATAACCTGCCACTTTGCTGAATTCACTTATTAGCTCTAACAGTTTCTTTGTAGACCCTTTTGGGTCTGCTAGGTATAGAATCATGTCATCTGCAAATAGTGATAATTTAAGTTCTTCTTTTCCTATTTTTATGCCTTTAATTTCTTTCGTCTGTCTAATTGCTCTGGCCAGTGTTTCAAGAACTATGTTGAACAGAAGTGGTGAGAGAGGGCATCCCTGTCTTGTACCAGATCTTAGAGGGAATGCTTTCAATTTTTCTCCATTCAGAATGATGCTGGCCTGTGGCTTATCATAGATTGCTTTTACAATGTTGAGGTATGATCCAGTTATCCCTAATTTTTCTAGAGTTTTGAACATAAAGGGATGCTGTACTTTGTCGAATGCTTTTTCTGCATCTATCGAGATGATCATATGGTTCTTATTTTTAAGTCTATTGATGTGGTGAATAACATTTATTGATTTCTGTATATTGAACCAGCCTTGCATACCAGGGATGAATCCTACTTGATCATGATGTATAATTTTTTTGATATGTATTTGAATCCAATTTGCCAGAATTTTATTGAGGATTTTTGCGTCTAGGTTCATTAGAGATATTGGTCTGTAGTTTTCTTTCTTTGAAGTGTCTTTGTCTGGTTTAGGCATCAGGCTGATGTTGGCCTCGTAGAATGTATTTGGAAGTTCTCCCTCTTTTTCTATTTCCTGAAATAGCTTGAAAAGTTTTGGTATTAGTTCCTCTTTAAAGGTTTTGTAAAACTCTGCTGTATACCCATCCGGTCCTGGGCTTTTCTTAGATGGTAATCTTTTGATGGTTTCTTCTATTTCCTCAATTGATATTGGTCTGTTTAGGTTGTCTATATCCTCCTGACTCAATCTGGGCAGATTATATGACTTAAGAAATTTATCGATGCCTTCACTATCTTCTATTTTACTGGAGTATAAGGATTCAAAGTAATTTCTGATTATCTTCTGTATTTCTGAAGTGTCTGTTGTGATATTGCCTTTTTCATCCCGTATGCTAGTAATTTGAGTTCTCTCTCTTCTTCTCTTTGCTAGCATGGCTAAGGGTCTGTCAATTTTATTTATTTTTTCAAAGAACCAACTTTTAGTTTTGTCAATTTTTTCAATTGTTTCTTTTGTTTCGATTTCATTAATTCCAGCTCTGATTTTAATTATTTCTTGCCTTCTACTTCTTTTGCTGTTGTTTTGCTCTTCTTTTTCTAGGATTTTGAGATGTACTATGAGATCATTTATTTGTTGGTTTTTTCTTTTTTTAAGGAATGAACTCCAAGCAATGAATTTTCCTCTTAGAACTGCTTTCAAAGTGTCCCATAGATTCCGATATGTTGTGTCTGTGTTTTCATTTAACTCTAAGAATTTTTAAATTTCCTCCTTGATGTCTTCTAAAACCCATTGATCATTCAGTAACCTATTGTTCATTCTCCAAGTGATGCATGATTTTTCCTTCCTTCTTTTATCGTTGATTTTCAGTTTCATTCCATTATGATCAGATAAGATGCGTGGTATTATCTCTACTCCTTTATATTGTCTAAGAATTGCCCTGTGACATAATATATGATCTATTTTTGAGAAGGATCCATGTGCTGCTGAGAAAAAAGTGTAGCTACTTGATGTTGGGTGGTATATTCTATATATGTCAATTAAGTCTAGGTTGTTAATTGTGTTATTGAGTTCTATAGTTTCCTTATTCAACTTTTGTTTGGAAGATCTATCCAGTGGTGAGAGAGGTGTGTTGAAGTCTCCCATGATTATTGTATGGTGGTCTATTAGACTCTTGAACTTGAGAAGAGTTTGCTTGATGAATATAGAGCACCGTTGTTTGGGGCATATATATTTATGATTGTTATGTCTTGTTGGTGTATGGTTCCCTTGAGCAGTATGTAGTGTCCCTCTTTATCCCTTTTGATTAACTTTGGCTTGAAATCTATTTTATTTGATATGAGTATGGACACTCCTGCTTGTTTCCACAGTCCATATGAGTGATATGATTTTTCCCAACCTTTCACCTTCAGTCTATGTATATCTTTTCCTATCAAATGCGTCTCCTGTAGGCAGCATATTGGTGGGTCTTGTTTTGTGATCCATTCAACTAGCTTGTGTCTCTTAATTGGTGAGTTTAAGCCATTAACATTTAGGGTTATTATTGAGATATGGTTTGTTCTTCCAGCCATATTTGTTTATTAATGCTACTAAACCTGATTTGTTTTCCTCTTTGATTATTTTCCCCCCTTTACTGTCCTACCTCCCACTGTTGGTTTTCATTGTTGTTTTCCATTTCCTCTCCCTGTAGTGTTTTGCCAAGGATTTTTTGAAGAGATGGTTTTCTAGCTGCAAATTCTTTTAACTTTTGTTTATCATGGAATGTTTTAATTTCATCTTCCATACTGAAGCTTAATTTCGCCGGATACACGATTCTTGGTTGGAACCCATTTTCTTTTAGCGTTTGAAATATGTTATTCCAGGATCTTCTAGCTTTTAGAGTCTGTGTTGAGAGATCAGCTGTTATCCTGATTGGTTTACCCCTAAATGTAATCTGCTTCCTTTCTCTTGTAGCTTTTAAAATTCTCTCCTTATTCTGTATGTTGGACATCTTCATTATAATGTGTCTAGGTGTGGATCTCTTATGATTTTGCACATTTGGCGTCCTGTAGGCTTCTAGGATTTGGGATTCTGTCTCATTCTTCAAGTCTGGGAAGTTTTCTCATATTATTTCACCGAATAGATTGTTTATTCCTTTGGTTTGGAGCTCTGTGCCTTCCTGTATCCCAATGACTCTTAAGTTTGGTCTTTTGATATTATCCCATAGTTCTTGGATGTTCTGCTCATGGTTTCTTAGCAGACTTGCTGAGCTGTCTATGTTCTTTTCCAGTTGAAATACTCTGTCTTCATTGTCTGATGTTCTCTCTTCTAAGTGATCCACTCTGCTGATAGTATTCTCAATTGAGTTTTTAAGTTGGTTTATTGCTTCCTGCATTTCTAGGATTTCAATTTGTTTGTTTTTTATTACCTCTATCTCCCTGTGAAATTGATCTTTTACTTCCTGGATTTGTTTATGTAGTTCCTTGTCAATGTGATCTTTCATTGTCTGATTTTGCTGTCTCATGTCTTCCTTGAGACTCCAGATCATCTGAAGCATGTATATCCTGACCTCTCTATCTGACATTCCATCTGTTGCAGCTATTACCTCTTCTAAAGTTGAGTTGACCTGCATTGCCTGTGGTCCTTTCTTTCCTTGTCTTTTCATACTGCTGGCATTTCTTTGTGCTTGGTGAAACTGTTGTGTTTTTGAAATTTTCCCTCTATTTATTTATATTGCTCTTGTATAGTTGAAAAATCTCCCTTGCAGGGCAGGTAGTGGCTGTGATCCTCCTCCAATTGGTGTGATCCGTCTACCACGCTGGCGGGCCCTAGGTCTGCTCTGCTGATCGGTCGAAGGTCCGCCTACCCAGCAGGCGCGAGGGGCACCTCTGTCACTCTGCAGGTTGCTGGGTCTAACCTCCCGGTGGTCGCAAAAGTTTGTTTTCTTGAGTAAACAATAGAAATATTCAAGCCATAGTTAAAAGTCCATGCATTTATAATCTAGGAACTTCTTGGAGATAATGATAAGACTCATTTGGAGTTTAAGAAAGAATTACTAATATGCTCTTATTTAATAGTTACATGGGTCATTTAAATAAATTGACAGATAATAAACTTTTCAGAGAGTAGAATTTAAGCCTCACTAGAATATTCCCAACATTTTTCTGTTCTCTAAATTCTTTTGAGGAATGAAAATTAAAACATACCTAAAGTCACTTAAATTAAAAGCAATTTTTGCCGTCTTTAACACCTTTTCAATAGAGCACATGTACAGTGCATCTTCTATTTTTTTTTAAATTTCATTTCAGAATAGTTTTAAATTTATAGAAAAAGTTGCAAAAAAACCTTTCATGTGCCTGGCACTCAGTTTCTCTCTTATGGTTAACATTTGTACAATATGTTTGTCTAATGAATGGGCTGATTGTCCTCTAATTTTTATTAAAGAAAATAAGTAAGAATTTTTTAAAATTAGAAGCATGCCCTTATCATTTATTTTCTCGTCTAGTGACTTCTATGGGCTAAAGAGGCCAATATGAGGAATGCATTGTCATAGATGAGGGAGAGAGCAGCAAAGTCCAGATATGTGTTTCAGGTGGCACCATACATTTATTTATGTCAGGATTCTATAAAACTGTTTTGAAGTTTCAATTTGCACATGTGCTGTGTATGGTATAAGAAGAAAGAATAATGAATGGAGTGGCTGTTTCCCCCTGAGATCAATGCTGTCCAATTAACCTCTCCACAATAATGGAAATGTCCTTTGTATCTGTGCTGTCCTCTAAGCACACTAAACTCTTAAAACATGGATAGTGTGATTGAGGAATTGACTTTTAAATTTTATTTACTTTCAGTTAATGTAAATTTCCATATATTTGCTAATGGTCTCATATTGGGGCAATGCAGCCTCATGTAATTTTAAATACAACATCTAATGGTCTCATGTTAAACAAAACTAGAATCACCTGGGAAGCCAGTGAGAGATACAGATTTTCTATACTGTTATAGAAGATTCTGATTTGAAAAGTTTAGATAGACTTGGGCATCTTCATGCTTATTAGCCACTCCAGGTGATTCTGAAACATTGCTAAATTTGGAAGTTCTGGTTGGGACTCAGGCTTCCTTCTCTGTGTGTGGACAACTCCTGGGATTGACCAGCACCACTTCACTTTGAGCCACTCCAGTACATCCTATGAGGATGCTGAGTGCCAGGCACTACTAAAGAGTAAGCCTGGGAAGTAACTGTACCCTGTGTCTTCCTCAGGGCCCCAACAGTGCTTCAGAAGGAATGGAGAGTGTGACAGTTTGAGTGATTACAACTCAGGTCCTCAAGCAAACCATGACACACTTCTTAAATGAGCTGTTTGCCTAATATTTTAATTGCAAAATTGCTACCAAAGAGGTCAGCAGGGGATTCTGGAAGAAGAGTCAAGGATGGTAGTTAAAGACAATGACTGAGAGCAAGCTGACCAATGTTGACAGCCACAGCTGAAGGGGCCCCAGCAAACTTTCAGACTGCCAGCTGGTGATTGGCTCACAGCAGCCCCAGCAACTTCTAGCTGATTGGCTCCTCTGCGGTGATGCTCATTGGGCTGTTTCCCTGCCCTTTCAGACCACGGAGCTGCTCATTGGGGGACTTTTTTGGCTCTGCCCACATGACCCAGCCAATTGGCGTCAAGAGAAGGAGGAGTAGGGGGAGGTTGAGAGGCTTGTGGGAAGCCTGGTGGTGGCAGTTGGGCTCTGAAGGTTTTTCCTGAGGAGCAGTTTTGTTTGGGGTGTGTGGTTCTAAAAATAAAGTTTGTTTCTTTTGACAAGTGGCTCCTGATTGTGCCCAGCCAGACTGTGGCATTTGGTGGCCCATCCGGGGAGCGACTGAGGGTAAGTGATAAGGTAAACTGCTTGCCCCTGAGGGCAGGGCGAGAGGATGGGTAGCCATTTTAAGATTCCTCTTTTGTTTTGCTTCACTTTTGTTTTAAGTTGCCTATCCCTGGAGATGAGTGAGACGGAAGAAAAACCGCTCACATCTGAGGAAAAACAATTTACGTCTGAGGAACAGATAGGGAGAAAGGACAGATGCACATTTCAGGAGGATAGAAAGGCTATAATGATTTTTTGTTGTTCCATTTTTATTTCATTCTGTCTCGGTTTTGTTTGGTGTCATCTTGTTGGGTTGTATTATAGTAGAAATATGGGATCAGAAATTAGTAAAAAAACAAACCGAAAGAGTGTTAAGTAAATTGTTAGAGGAAGGAGGCATCCCAGTAAAATCAAGAGCAGTCAGGGCATACGTTGATACAATACAAAAACGTAGCCCATGGCTTTTTAAGGAGGAGTTGTTGAATATATCACAATGGAACCATCATGGTGAAGATTTAAAAAGAATAGAAAAGAACAGCCCAGGGACTCTGCCAGTTGGCACATTGCCATTGTGGATGTTCATATCTTGTTTGCTTAGTCCAAAGCCTTCAATTCAGACAAAGGTAGAGGAAGGAGAAGACATATTGATTCAAGTAAAAGAGAAGGTCTCTCAAGTTAGTCTGAAAGAGGAAAAGATTCAAGTAAAAGAGAAGGTCTTTCGAGCTAGTCAGACAGAGGAAGGAAGTTTAGAGTAGAAAAAGCCATCAGGGGAAAAGTTACAACAGGAGACTGCTACTAACACCTTTCTATCACCAGAGGGCATAAGTGTCCAACCAACAGCACCTCCTCTACAGGAAACTACTACTAACACCTTTCTATCACCAGAGGGCATAAGTGTCCAACCAACAGCACCACCTCCATATGCTGGGAGGCTCCCAACCCCCACAGTTGATAGTTGGGATCCTGAGACAGGATCTCAAATATTAACATGCCCTGTATTTGAGGCAGGAGGGCAGCGAATTCACCATACTTTAAATTTCAAAACAGTGAAGCAGCTAAAAGAGGCTGTAACAACCTATGGTCCTCAAGCACCCTTCACTGTAAGCTTGGTCAAATCCATTAACAACTTGAACATGACACCAGCAGATTGGGCTAATATGTGTAAAGCTGTGCTAAATAGAGGACAATACCTGTTATGGAAGGTTGCCAATGAGGAATTTTGCAAGGAGATGGCTAGGCGAAATGCAGCACCTGGTTATCCTCAGAGAAATCTAGATATGTTGTTAGGAAAGGGACCTTATGAGGATCAGCAGCAAAAAATTGCATATGATTCTGGCATATACGCACAAATTGCTGTAGATGCAGTTAAGGCATGGAAGACTTTACAAGGACATGGATGTTTACAAGGTCAATTATCTAAGGTAATACAAGGAGCTAATGAACCTTATGCTGAATTTGTAGACAGGCTTATTCAAACAGCTACCAGAGTTTTTGGGAATACAGAACAAGCAATGCCATTAATAAAACAACTGGCTTATGACCAAGTGAATTGTTGGTGCAGAGAAATCATTAGACCATGGAAACATGAAGATTTAAACACATATATTAAATTATGTAGAGACATTAATGAACAAGAGCAAGTCATGGCAGCTGCAGTAAAACAGGCTTTAGATGCCAGGCCAAGAACATGCTATACTTGTGAACAAACAGGACATTTTAAAAGGAATTGCCCCATAGGAGGAGGGTTTAACAAAACTAGGTATCAAAGGAATAGAATACCGGGTATTTGCCCATGATGCCATAGAGGGAGACATTGGGCTAATGAATGCCATTCTCAAACCACCATAGAGGGTACTCCATTATCAAAAAATGAACAAGGACCAGGTGTTTATCCACAATATCGTGGAGAAAAGCATCGGGCTCCATTGCCAAAAAATGGACAGGGGGGCCCAATGCTCTGGGGCCCAAAACCACAAATATACGGAGCACTGGAGGAACCCAGCAACCCCATCAGGGTAATGCCCAGGACACATTGTCCATCAGATCCCTCATCAGACAAACCAGAGGGAGTGCAGGGTTGGACATCTGCGCCTCCACCAGAGCAGTACTAACTCCAGAGATGGGAGTTCAAATCATTTCCACAGGGATAAAAGGACCTCTTCCCAAAGGAACAGTAGGCTTATTATTGGGACACAGCTCTTCTACTCTAAAAGGACTTATGATAAGTCCTGGGGTAATTGATAATCAGGATTATGAAGGTGAAATAAAAATTATAGCCATTTCTCCAAAGGGTATATCAGTAATTTCACCAGGAGATAGAATAACACAGTTACTAATAATACCCAGCCTACATGATAAATTTTCCAGTCATACTGTAGAAAGAGGTATCAAGGGATTAGGCTCCACAGGTGTAGATTGGGCTATGCTTTCTTTAAATTTAGATTCTCGCCCCATGCTAAAACTAAATATTCAAGGACATGAATTTAATGGGCTACTGGATACAGGTGCAGATCTTAGCATCATCTCTCATCAAGAATGGCCAAAACATTGGCCATTACAACAAGCCACTCAAACGCTTCGAGGCCTAGGAGTGGTGACTAATCCCCATAGAAGTGCAATGGTATTAGATTAGAAGGATCCTGAAGGATGTGAAGAAACTATACAGCCATATGTATTGGATCATCTTCCCGTAAATTTATGGGGACGAGATGTCCTAGATCAATTAGGTTTGACATTAACAAATAACATCAACCAAAATGCACCCACTATTATGACTAGACAGGTTTTAGGAAAGGAAAAAGATTAGAAAAACAAAAACAAGGTATAGCAGCACCAATACAAATACATCAAGGAACAGACAGACATGGGTTGGATTTTCAGAAAGGGCCACTGAGACAATAAAAATTACTTGAAAATCAGAAAGACCAGTGTGGGTTCCTCAGTGGCCCCTGACTAAAGAAAAGATACAAACAGCCCATGACCTGGTCAAACAACAATTAGCAGAAGGACATATACAACCTTCTGTATCTTCCCAAAATTCTCCCATTTTTGTCATCAAAAAGAAATCTGGTAAATGGAGATTATTGCAAAATTTAAGAGCCATTAATAATGAGATGGTTATTATGGGACCTGCTCAATCGGGGATTCCTCAATTGTCTGCTTTGCCAAAAACTTGGTACGTTTTAGTTATAGATATTAAAGATTGTTTTTTTTTCAATTCCAATTCATCCTGAGGATAGTCCACGTTTTGCATTTACTATCCCTGCACTGAATCATGAAGGTCCTGATCAGAGATATGAATGGAAAGTACTCCCTCAAGGGATGGCTAACAGCCCAACTATGTGTCAAGTTTATGTTAACAAAGTAATCCAGCCACTTAGAAATCAAAATCCTGAACTACAAATATTTCACTATATGGATGATGTATTATTAGCACACAAAGCTAAAAACACATTGCTAGAATGTTATGCCACACTTACAAACTTATTAAAAATTATAATCTAGAGATAGCAATAAAGTACAATTAAAATTTCCAATTAATTATTTAGGAGTTCTATTATCCTCAACCATGGTCCGTCCACCAAAAATTCAAATACAAGTAGATCAACTCAAATCACTTAACAACTTTCAAAAGTTATTAGGAGACATAAATTGGATAAGGCCTTATCTAGGTATACCAGCAGGAGAGTTGGGACCTTTATTTGATATCCTAAAAAGTCCATCAGATCCAAATTCACCCTGAATGTTAACACCTGAAGCAAGAAAGGCATTAAAAATCATTTAAACATATATGGAAAATATGCATTTGGATAGAATTGATATAAGTTTGCCTTTATTATTTATTGTACTACCAACAAAAAATATTCCTACAGGAGTATTTTGGCAAGAAGGTCCATTATTATGGATACATTTATCTTATTCTCCTAACACTATTCTTACTAGGTATCCTGAGGCTGTAGGACAATTAATACTCAAAGGAATAAAAGCAGCAAAGGGAGTGTTTGGAATTTCTCCCAATAAAATTATTACTCCATATACTATGAATCAAATTGATGAGTTAGCTAATGAGATAAAAACTTGGGCAATAATCATGTGCAAATCTAATGTTTCATTTGATAACCACTTACCATCTAATCCTTTATTGTCTTTTTGGTCATCGAATCCTGTAATTTTTCCAAAAATGACAAGAAAAACACCTATCATGAATGCTCCAAATATATTCACTGATGGGTCAAATAATGGTACAGCAGCAATAGTTACACCTGATCAAACTTTTACATTTTTAGTACCCAAACAATTGGCTCAAAAGGTAGAGCTTAATGCAGTATTACAAGCCTTTGTGATGTTTAAAGATTCTGTATTTAATTTATTTTCCAATAGTCAGTATACAGTTAATGCTATAGTATCCCCTGAAGATGCTGGTAGGATATCCCCTTCCTGTACTGTTTTCTCTTTGCTTTCCACTATACAAAGTCTAATCTGGGACAGAAAAGATCCGTTCTTTATAGGACATATCAGGCCACATACAGGATTGCCCGGAGCCCTTAGTTTGGGCAATGATTTAGCAGATAAAACTACACATGACATACATATTTTCTCTACACTAGAAGAAGCTACAAATTTTCATAAAAAGTTCCATGTCAATGCTAATACTTTACAAAAGCGTTTTAAAATAACTGAGGAACAAGCTAGACAAATAATAAAACAATGTCAAAATTGTGTGACCTTTTTACCACAAGTTAATCTTGGAGTCAATCCTAGAGGATTGATACCTAACCATATTTGGCAGATGGATGTCACACACTTGCCAGAATTTGAAAAATTAAAATATTTGCATGTTACAGTTGATACTTCTTCTGGATTTTTGATGGGCTCCCTTCATGCTGGAGAAAAAAACTAAAGATGTTATAGCTCGTTGCTTACAAAATTTTGCCACTGTGGGCGTTCCAAAACAGTTAAAAAACAGATAATGCCCCTGGTTATACTTCTATCTCTTTTAAACAATTTTGCTCAACATTTGGCATTACTCATATAACAGGAATCCCATACAATCCACAGAGACAAGGCATAGTTGAAAGAGCTCATCAAACTATTAAAATGTACTTATTAAAGCAAAAAGAAGGAATTGGGAAGGGGTATATATTCCCCAAAGATAAACTTAAAATAACCCTTTTTACTCTAAACTTTTAAAATTTGGATTCATCAGGGCTTAGTGCTGCAGAAAGGCATATGTGTCCAAAAAATGTACATAAGCCCAAGGTACTTTGGAAGGATATTCTAACAGGACAATGGAAAGGTCCTGACCCAGTAATTGTCTGTAATCGGGGGTCTGTTTGTGTGTTTCCACAGGGAGAACAGCAGCCGATTTGGATTCCAGAAAGATTAACTAAAGCGATTTCTACAGACCAAAAAGAAGATGATTTGGCTCAAATCCATAACAGCTGATATCCAGAACTCCAGTTTGGCTACCCTTACATCTGTGACAGAACCAGGATGCTTTTTTCAATATCTATTTTATTATTGCCCTTTCCCACATCATGAAGTTCTATTTTGTTTTTTGAGCTCATACAGACCTAGGTTAATGTTTTGCTGATCAATTCTATTTTTTGACTATAGAGTTTTTAAACATTGCAATGGAGATTTCACCTGTAAAAGGTTATAAGGCCTTTACTATTATGTTATGTGTTGTATATATTATATTATGTGTGCACACTTGTGTTTTGTGTTATAGGTTTGAATGTACGTATGTCCATATATCATATATGATGAGCGCTCATGAAAAAATGGATCCAAATATTTTTTTTTATTCATGTGACTTAAATGGCTTAATTTAAATTGGGTAAATAACTGTTAAGAATTGTTTTAGGGGCTGGGGATGTGGCTCAAGCGGTAGCGCGCTTGCCTGGCATGCGTGCGGCCCGGGTTCGATCCTCAGCACCACATACAAACAAAGATGTTGTATCTGCTGAAAACTTAAATAAATAAATATTTTTTAAAAAAGAATTGTTTTAATATGTAAACAAAAAAGGAGGTTAACAGATCTGTTTGTTTACTTTCACCTTTCCTTTTCATTATATTTAATAATTCTCTTCAAGATAATGTAAATTGTTAAGAAAATTGTTTTCTTTTAGTGCCTTCTGGAATGTTACATAATTTTTTCTTTAGCCATTATTGCCAGAATTCCTATCTTCATCCCAGTGCCGGTGAAGACAAAGATAAAACCAATCTACAGCTTCTGCAATAGCCATCACTGAACTGCTTGCAGAACTTGCCTGGACTATGTATCACTTGTATGCATTGTGAACTCACCTGTATGCATTGTGAACTATCTGTGGGTGCAGCGACTTGTGGTAGTGTTGGGGTATTTTTGCTGATGATGTCATCAGTGGTACAATTTTTCCAAAAGGAGCCGTTAATTGGCTTGGTGTATCTTCCTCCCTTCTGCTTGTCATGATTGTTCAGCTAAAATTTGGGGGCCAACAGAGATGAGGCAAATAACCTCACCCCCCGCTGGTACAATGACCTATCCACAGGTGTGGCTGTATACTGGACCAGTAGTCAGTGACGGGTAAGATACAATTACAATGGTACCAACCTAAGACAGAAGGCTGACGCCTTGAGGTCAGCTCATCCGATAACGGGTAAGGACCATATGTACTATTGGACAACCTAAGGCAGGCACGGTCCCTAAGCCACATGCTTGTTGTTTAAACAGAGAGGGGGAGATGTTGAGAGCCACAGCGGAAGGGCCCCAGCAAACTTCCAGCTACCAGCTGGTGATTGGCTCACAGCGGCCCCAGCAACTTCTAGCTGATTGGCTCCTCTGCGGTGATGCTCATTGGGCTGTTTCCCTGCCCTTTCAGACCACGGAGCTGCTCATTGGGGGACTTTTTTGGCTCCACCCACGTGACCCAGCCAATCGGCCTCAAGAGAAGGAGGAGTAGGGGGAGGTTGAGAGGCTTGTGGGGAGTCTGGTGGTGGCAGTTGGGCTCTGAAGGTTTTTCCTGAGGAGCAGTTTTGTTTGGGGTGTGTGGTTCTAAAAATAAAGTTTGTTTCTTTTGACAAGTGGCTCCTGATTGTGCTTAGCCAGACTGTGGCAGACCAACACAACAAAAGGATAGGTGGCTTCATAGAACAGAAAAGCCAGGCCCATTAGACGTAGGTGAGCATGGGGACAGAGGGTTTTGTCAAAAGCTCCAAGGAGAGAGAACAGAGACTAACAAACAGCCCATGAGGCTCAAATCTCTGAAACTTCATGCAATCAGGGTACCTTTGAACATAATTCTGAATTCAAACTCGACTTTCAAATTCCTCATGGGAGTTAAGGCTAAGGAAGGAGGGGATAGTCTTTAATGACCCAAGCAGAACTTGAAGGCAAAATTCACCTCTAAATGACCATCTCAAGCAAATAACCAACAATAACAGATAACCTAAAATAGGAGAAAAGGACAATATTCTTATTATATGGGTATAATATGTATGTTCCATTATGAACCAGAGAAGTGGTACAGTATAGATAAATTCTCATCTGAACATTTAAAATTTCTGAATCAAAACCACCTTTTTGGTGTTGTAAAGGTGTTCAATGAATGTTTACAAAAGGAAAACATTCTATTATTTTGCTGCATAAAAGAATCATACTCATATTCTTAAATATTTATATTATAAATATTTTGTTTTAAAGAGATAAACTTATTTAGAAAAGGTATCTTACAACTTTTCATGTGCTTGGATCTTAACTTTTGGCTGCTTTGTAGCTGCTTAATCTAAATAGCAGGTAGGACAGATTAATTCTGGATTTTTCAGAATGAATGGTTAAGTAATGTTTTAGAAAAACCAGTTGTGGAGGGTGTACTGTCTTGAGTCTTACATGTTTATATATGTTTTACCCAACAGAGATGCTAGGAATCAAGCAAATTGAATCTTAAGTAAGAAATTTAAAGAGCTCAAGAATACAGAATTTTGCTATGTAAAAGAAATCTGACAAAAAAATTAAAGACATTAGCAACATCCAGGTCAACATAGTAATGAACATTCTTTCTTTTCTTTTTGGTACTGGGGATTGAACCCAAGGCTACTTACCCACCGGGCCACATCCCAAGCCCTTTTTAACATTTCATTTAGAGACAGCGTCTCACTAAGTTGTTTAGGGCCTCACTAAGTTGCTGAGGCTGTGGCTTTGAACTCACTATCCTCTTGCTTCAGCCTCCCGAGCCGCTGGGATTTCAGGCATGTTCCATTGCACCCAGCTGAGCATTATTTCTTAAAGATAGTGTGATGAAATAGTCATGAAATAAATGAATGGATCATGTATGCACATACCAAAACATGATCTGCTCAAATCTGCATCTCTTTAAGACAAACTTCTTCATGGGTGTGATAGGGAAACCAAGGTAGATAAATATCCTGTGCAAATCCATTTTCATACAGAAATTCAAAATTGAAGGTAAGTAATGGCTTCCCATTTGTGGTGAGACAAAATGCAGGAAAGATTATTGCTTCTCTAAAGCATTGCAAAGGCAGTGCAAAAGACTCCTGTGTCAATGCCAGTCAAAAGCTGGCACAGGTCAGTGACCTAAATAGAAGAGAGATCTCAGCTTCCTTCTTACCTTTCAATCACAGCTTGCCAATTGTTGATTAAGAAATCCTTTGCTATGTACCGGCCAATTTCAGATGCTGCCACAGCTTCCATTACATTTGTTTCATTAAAAGTGAATGGAAATGTAGTGATGGCATACTCCATATATCTTCAAGAGTGCATTTGCAAAAAAAAAAAAAATTAAAAAATTAAATACAGAGTCAAATAAATTGAATTAAAATCCCGTGGTTTTAAGTTAGCAATTCATAAACACGTTTCTTTTTAAATCTTTAGCACATTTCTGTTTTCCTCCTTTTGGTATATAAATTGAATCCCTCCACCAGGAACTTCCAAAATAAGTTGACCACAATCACCTGTTAAGTATCCATGGGTCTTTACTGCAGCTCATTGCATAAGCAAGTTGGATCCTTTCCTCCTCCTTTGTTGTATTAATGTAGACATTTAACAAAAAGTCCCATTCTTTATCACTTCCCAAGGCAACGCCATAACATAAAATCACATTTTTAATTGGATAAGGTATTCTGTAAGGTATAACATGCAATGAAATTTCTCACAGTAGTTAAGTTATTCAGGTTGTCACATATTTAGAAGTAGAAAAAAATATTTGAAAAAAAATTTGAAACCCCAGACATAAAAATCAAAAGTAGAGATAGAGAAAAGTAATGCAGGAACTGTCATTTGCATTCATGCCATAAGAAAAGATCATCTAATTAGCTTAAAAGGTGAGTTTTCAGAGAGAAGTAAATGAATAGTATGATGTAGGTGGATAAAAGCAATTTGGTCTTCTAACTCATTGTCATATTCCTCCTGTGGTAGAGGTAATGAAGACAAAAATGTAGTCTCAGCTTTCAGTGAGACTTCAAATTTAGAGGGTGGCGGGGGTTGGCTGGGGAGATGCTCTGATAAGTTCATAGACCTAACGTGAATAAACAGTCACAAAGAACAACCTAATAAGACTCAAAACAAGCAGCGGAGAGAATTCTATGTTAAATGTTTATGGAAAGAATGCACCAGCAATGAGAGGTCGTGGGTGACAATTTACCTAAGAATTTGAATCTTCTATTGTTATGCAAAGACAAGTTTTTTGTGGCAAGAACCTACAATTTACTCTTTTAGCAAAAATACCAAAATTAATACAATATCACTCATTAGTCGTGGTTTACATTATATTTCTATACATGTTCATTCTATGGATGTGCACCTTGGTATACTTGGATCTACATCTCATTTCCTCCAAATCTCTACCCCTGATAATCACTATTTCATTCTATATAGACGATTGTTTTTTAAAAGGATATTTGAAAAGAAATTAGACAGAGATATTAACCAAGTGAAAACAAAATGATCACTGCCACTGTGAGAACATCCAAAAGATAGAGACATCAGTTCTAAAATATGACACAAACAAGGGAAATTACAGTGTCACTCATACTCGTTCTCTGGATGGTTCATCCATTTTCTGAAGAGTTCTCTTGACAGCTGGAGACAGTCTTCAAGACCCAACCAACATGCAGCTCCAAAAACTTTTTCCAGTGATATTCTTGAAGGAAAAAGTCAAAGAAAAGCATTTCATTTCACATTATCACCTTCATTTTTTTGGCTTCCAAGAGTGTGTGCTTCATGAAAGGATGAGCACTTTAAAGCTTCCTTTCAATAATATCAGGTCTGTTTTTAAAAAATAGCTTTTGTGGATGACAAATGGATTTAAGATTCAGAGAAACTTTTGCTGAGAGGCTCTCAGGCACCAAAAAAGCTCCTAAGACTAGTATTTTTTGAAAGTTAGAAATAAATTACTGCCATCTTTCATCTCCTTCAAACACACATGGGTGTACACACACTCCACATCTGTTGTCAATTTACTTTTCCTCCCTTTGACAGTAATTGCCTTATGGATAAAAAAAAGTCTTTAGTGTATCTGATCTAATACACTTAAAAATAAGGATCTCTCTGCAAGAAAAAGAAAGAAAATAGTTTATTTTGCTCCTTCTGCAGTTTGCTTTCCCTTGCTTAAGTATCTGTTTCTTCCCTTACTCCTCCTGGCTATTGTGTGCATATACAGGAAAAGAACAGAGGTGTTGATTTGGTTTATTTTTATAGCTGAGCAGGGATTCACATTGTGATTCAAAGCAAAATAATTTCCAAAATAATAGAGTGAAAAACAATAATAAATCCAGGTAAGCAATCCCTTGCAGTGTGTCTTCCTACCCTCTCCAAGTTTGGGGTCTGGGTAAAAAAAAAAAAAAAAAACTGGCTGTAAATTTCCAGAAAATGCAAAAGCCAAACGCTGTTGCTCCACCCTATAGTTTCAACCCAGCCTAGCCAGACCTTCTGATAAGCAAAAGTGGAATGTCCAAGGGTGGAGATCCTCTGAGAGAGAATTCTGGGCATTAATTTACGTAACTTACTCCCTCTCCCTACCCATCCCAACCCCAAGCTGGCTGCAAAAAGATGGAGTTCTGAGGAAATGCAGTCACTCCCCAAGGTTGCTTGAAGAAAAGAACCGGCCCAGGATGCTACAAAAAGTAAGCCACTTCAGTCTAATTTAGGAGAGCCAAGAATACGTCTGGTTAACATATGTGCTGCCTGATGGAGCACATTTGGCCGTTCTGTTTGTTCACACAATTTGACTGCCCATTCTATCTTAGGCAGTTCTCACCTTCTTCCACCTTCTCATGTATTCAGTTCTGTGTCCTTCCAGTTACATACCCTAGAGCTAAGATTTCTAGCCTCTCAGAGGGTAAAAATTGAGGGAATAATCAATGTTGTATATTTTGTATTTCTTTTTTGGTCTTTAATTGAGTTGAGCCTGATGCTGACTAGAAGTTGTAGCTATAATGCCTGTTCTTTGGTGGCTCGGAATTCCCTCCCTAAATCCAGAAAAGCCTGTCCACACACACACAAACTTAGGTCATGGGGTGTATCAAGGTACCACAGCCCCAGGTTGCCTTTTGCCTCCTTCCCAGACCATCATGATGTGTTTACTCCCCTTGGGAAAAATCATTTGCAATACTCAAACATGCTCATATACTAGTGACCATTATGTATCACTGTCAACTGACCTCATTACATGATAGAATTCCTGTTAACAATAATACAGAGGGGACTTTTCCCCCTGTGGCCTTCCTATGTTCTCAGACTTGCTGGCATAGGGTAGTTTGCTTAGCATGACTCTTCTCTGGTTTCAACCAGTAGCCTAACTTTGAGAATATAGAGTTATATACTCCTGTGTGTGCACACATATACTTTGCAGACAAATTAAGACCCAAGGTATCCTCATTAGAATAAGACATATTCCATGTTTGTATACATATGTTAAAATTGACTCTACTGTCATAAATAAATTAAAAAAATTAAATTAATTTTATCACACAAAAAATACAATAGCTAAGTGTTCAAAGTCTGATGCTTTAATCTGTTCAAAACCTCAGTGGATATTCTTTGTTCTTGGCTTTTTAAAAAAAATGGAATGAAAAGAATGAGGTTGCAATCTACATATCACTGATAAGAAATAGTTGTTTATTTAGTTTTACCTAGGAATGTCACCCAATAGCTGAATGTCTCTGAAAAAGTTTCTTAACTTTCCTGGATAGGTTTTATAATATGTAATTGGATATAATACATTTGTCACAGAGCTATTGTAAGAATGAAAACTGTGTCATAAAAAAAGAAAAAAAATTTTTTAAAGTTATTATTCCAAGCTATTATTCCCTATAAAGACACATATAGCCCACCAATCAAATAATGTACAAGCTCTCCCAATGAATAATAGTTATTAAGATGTTATTTTATGAATCTGGAAAACCATATATTAATATGAATAATTGTATTCAATTATCACTGCTTAAAAAGATACTTACAGAGCCAAATAGTCATCTTGCAAAGCTGCTACATTTTCAAGAATTATTGTTGAATAAATATTCCATATTGAGTTAAGCCTTTTTAATAAATACTTCTATAAGCCACAAAGAAAAATATACAGTTAGTTCTGACTCAGAATACTACATTTTTATTGTATTTCTTTTTATTTAAAAAGATATTAATATAGAAGTTACATATTTCTTCAGAAATTATCCTTATTTATTATTAAATGTATAATTGTTTTCTTTTTAACTTTTTGGGTTCAGTTCCCTCTTACATAAAAGTGGTTTATAATAATGCTAATGTTGTAGATTTATTGTGAGGGTTGAGTAATATAATGTCTATGAGCACACTACCTGGCACATGGTCAGAACTCAGTAAATATTAGCTATAACAAACATTTAATATCAACCAAAACATTTCCATATGGAGAAAATATATAAAAATGTAAAACAACCTTTCTACCTTAACATTTCCATGCCAAGTGTATACACATATACATGTGTGTGTATATATATCATGTCTTTATATATAATAGAGTTTTTAAAGTTTTATAATATGTAAATGGATGTGATACATATGCCACAGGTCTATCTTAAGGATATCATATCCTTATATACAATAAAGTTATCTTTATATGTAATAAAAATATTACATATATATATCATAGCCTTAATATATGTGTGTGTGTGTGTGTGTGTGTGTGTGTGTGTGTGTATAAATAAAATATGCTTATTTGGTTTTGCCTAGGAACTATATCATATCTTCAAAGTAATGAGAACTGATTTATGCCCTGGACAATCTAAAGCCCCGAGTTGAAATAAAGTTCTCTGAGCTTCCAGCTCATAAATTCAAGATTATGAAAGTTAGACAATTACTAACATATTCCTAAGAACAAACTAAATGTTAATCATTGAAATTCTCTGAAGATAAGTATTAATTTTTTACTTCTTTACTCATAACCAAGCATTAGATGTTATCAATAAGCCAACTCAGTCCCCAAAACAGTGCCTTCTGCCACTGGCCACCACCCCTATGCTCCACTAAGTTCCCACCAGTACTTTTGATACTAAAAAAAAATCAACACCTAGGACCTGAGATATTTGTAATGCCACCCACAGAATGACCCAGAAATGAACATACTTTCTGACTCCCTGTGGCCCCTAAATATCAAAAGGGTGGCTCCCTGGCTCTTGCTTTGATTATACAGGTGCCATCCCAAAAGTGACTGTTATTTAGGATGTAGCAGTGAAAATTCTCCTCTTTATATTCTGTCATTGATGGTGGCATATCATTTCTTCATTCATTAATTTAATTTCCCACTTTTTCTTCCTAATATTAAAAACAACTACAAAACTTTTATTCTTTCTGGAATATATTCCTCTGATTTTAAGTGTTGATCCGGTAGATCAAAGTATTGCAATTATAAAAACAGGGCTGTTAAAAAGACCTTGTGTTTGCCTAACAAACTCTTAGAGAAATACTTTCTAATAGATACTGTCCTTTTCTATATGAAAGAAGATGTATTATTTCCTTCAGTTCTGGTTTCTTAAAATACACTGTCACCTTACCAAGAATGAAGTACCCTTGCAAATTTCTCTCATACATGTCTCCTAGACCAGCTAAGAATAATCAGCTATTGCTAAGAAGACTATAGCTACATGAAATGAATTGACAGTTACTTTGGGAAAGAGCGGTCTTTCAGATGCTGGCTAGAATATGGAAAAAGGAAGAGAAAATTTATTTTAAAACTACATAACATGGGCTAGGATGTGGCTAAGTAGAGTGCTTGCCTAGCATGTGCAAAGCCCTGGGCTTGATCCCTAGTACCAGAAAATAAAACTACATAACAAAGCATGAAATTACCTTTAATAATGGGTATGTATCATAGTCGTTCACATCAGAAACAAGATCCCTGGTTATCAAGTTTACCAAGACTTCATACCATACTATGATTTCATCTTCTTCAGCAAGGTACTTGGTTAAATCAAGTGCTGTTTCAATCTCAATATAATTGCTTCTGTTTGGTTTAAAAAAAACACATACACACACTCTCAAAAAACCTTCACCTGCTAAATGATTTGTACTGTTTCCATATTTGTTCCATGCTTCAATGCCTGACTTCAATAAGGTGTGTGAATAAGTCAAAAGGCAAGAAGGTTACTTAAGGTCCCATGTTACTAGTAAAATGAAACACAAGAAGTGTTGCTAGACTTTCCATTTCAATTTAGTACATTCATGCATCCAAACTGGAAGCTGTAGAAAGTCCAGGCCAAATGTTGGCTCAATTATTGGGCAAGAGAATATTAGATATCTATTATGTGTTTTTGTGAGAGTGTATTTTCTATTCAACATATATAAAATCATTATCTAATGCTCTGTCAGCTGCCAGTGGGCACATATCCATAAGACCTTACACTTACCCACTGTTAAGAGCATTGGTGAGGAGCAGAAACTTGCTGTTAGGTCCCTGGACAGGTGATGAATACCATAAAGTGGCAAAGAAAGAAGCATTCGCATGGAAAGGGGGAAACATGGAAAAGAGGGGACAGTCAGAGAAGGCCTCATGGCTTTTTGGAAGAACTTGAGAAAACCACTGAAGGATGGGTAGAATTAAAATGGACAGAGAGAAGGAAGAAGACAGCCCAGGACAAAAGTAATATGGGAATTAGTGTGATGGGCAGACCAACCTAACAGAGGGAGGGAATTTCCTCTATGTGTGGTGAGAGGTGGAAACTAATAGATGAGGTGGTTCAAACCCTCGAAGACCCTTGAATGTCAGAATGAAGAGCTTAGGTTTGGTGGGAAAGCACTGTCAATATTTAAGTAACTGGGGTAACATGATGGAATTGATGCCTAAAAATTTCATTGCTGCAGTGCTGACAAAGACAGAATGAAAAATTCAAAAGAACTAAAGGCCTAGAGCCTAATTAAATAGGTCCTAATGCAATAGGCCAGGCAAAAGATGCCAAAAATTTGACTTAGCATGAAGCAACTAAAGTTGTAAGATAATAATCCAAAGGACACAACAAGAATGAATAAATAATACATACAGACCTGTGAAACATGAGAGCTGCAGAGCTAAAAGGAGAATATCTGTCAGGTTTCTAGTTTGAGTAATGAGAATAGTGGTATTCTTGACACAGGCATAGAAATTGATAGCAAGAGCATTTTGGAGATAGAAATAAAGTTCAGTGTTTAAATGACTAAAGGATAAACATAAGATAGGAGGAAAGCAAAGTTGATGTGTCAATTTAGAGCATTTATTAATCATCATATACCATCTGGGTACTGTACATATATAAAATGGTCACTGAAATCATAAGAATGAATGAGCTATCCAAAGGAAAAGGAAGAAGATGACATAATCGTGATTCAGCTTCAGGGTGCTCACAGCAATAGGAAAAAGCAAAGTCAAATACAGGAGGAGAACTGGGTTTGCAAGTGGAGTCTCAGGAAGCTGAAAAGTTTTTAGGAGGATGTAGTCAACAGTATCAAAGTCAGGGTGCCCTCAAAGAAGTTTTTCAGAAAGGTTTTGCATAAGGAAATTAGCTACAAGTCACAGAGGGAAAAAGCAGCAAAGACATGACATCCTCAAGAAATATGACAGGACAAAGACACAGAGCATGCTAGATAACTTACAACATTATAGCCCTTAATTTTATTGCATGAAAATTTTAAATCTGTAACATATATTAATTTACCTGGTTAAATACTTAGCAGTGCATCTTAATTACTCTGAATAAATATATTTAAAGTCAATAGTTCAGCAATGCATTAATATACAAGCCAGATCTCATTAAAATTATACCTTTGGGTAAAGAAATGACTTTGAAATATCAAATGATAGCCTATTTATTTTCAGCAACTCTTTCTGCTGTAAAATTCCAATATGACCACAGAAGTTGAAACTAATTCTAATCAGTTAAGGCATGTGTATACTAAAGAATAAATTCTTAGCAATGAGGCTATTATTTTTTATGAATTTTAGGTATACTCTAAAACAACTATGAGAGAAGTAAACATACTCACTTAGACAAGGAAAAAGCATCATCAATCAACTGCAGTCTGTGAATAACAGGAATGGCCTGCAGAATATGACCCAAATAGGTGAAGGGAAAGATGAGAACACTTTTAATAAAATATTTTTTTAAAAAAAATAACATTTTAAATATCATTGCTGCCTCCAAAGTACTTTCACATGAATTATTTCATCCACAAAGTAATTGCTAAGGAAAATCCCCATCATTTATTCATTATACATCTATTTTTGATAAATGATCCCTCTGGACATCAATCATAATGTTTAAATATGGCAGAGAATTTTTCCAAAGTACTCCCTAAACATACTACATTAAAAAATAATAAAAAGGTAGTCAAATTTTAAAGGCCTCTCTAAAAACAGAAAGCATACAATAAATTGTAATACAGAGTCCAAATTATGTTCAGGTGAGTTTTTGGCATGGGAGGACTTAAATAAATATTATTTCATGCCACTTTGGTAATACCAAGGTATTCTGTCTTTTTAAGATTTTACTGATGTGTCACATAGCACCAACAGAGTCCCTTATATACATGAAAAGGTTGGTACCTTTGACACTAACTGGTTAGCTTTTGTCTAAATTCCTTGGCATTGCCAGGTCACAGGACTCTGAACTCAGCTTCAATACCCTCCAGGTGCCCAAAGCCTCCTACATCATTCCTTAAACATCTCCCAACTCTTTGGTATATTTGGTCCTAGAAAATTTATCTTCACAACATTCCTCTGAGCATCAGAGCAAGCCAAGTTAAATTCTTCCCTCAGTAATAGTCTCATCACTTTTCTAGCAGCATTAATACTTATATTTTTCTAGATGAATACTAATACTACAAAGTAGGTTTTATTTGCTCACCAATTATTTTGTAGAAAGAATTTACCTTCATTTTTCCATAAGTAAATCTATTATGGTTTCAAGAAATTATTGCTAAATTACATAACCTAGTATTTTGTGTTGTAAAGTGCCCTTAGAAACTAATAAGAATTTAGCCACTTTGATAAAGATTTTTAAAGAAGATATTATTTTAAGTGGCTTTTGTTAGTTTATTTAAAATCTTATTTAAAAAAACAAAGTACTGCAGGGTGTGCAGGCACATGCTTGTAATACCAGAGACTCAGGAAGCTGAGGCAGGAGGATCTCAAGTTAGAGGCCAGCCTCAGCAACTTAGCAAGACCCTCAGCAACTTAGTGAGATCCTGTCTCAAAGTAAAAATATTCTTAAAAAATGACTGGGGAATGTAGCTCAATGATAGACTGACTCTGGGTTGAATCCCCAATATATATATTTTAAAAATTACTGAAATGTTCTGAAAACCTGACCTGTGGTTTGATCTTTGTTAAACATAATACAGGTATCATTTATTTAATCTCCACAGCAGCACTTTAAGGTTGGAATATTATACCCACTATACAAATAAAGAAATTGAGGTGCTGGTCAAAGAAGAGATCCAAGTTCACACTTATGGTAAATGATGAACAAAAAATATGAACATGAGTCTCCCTGACCCAGAACCTATGGGTCATCATGCCATATGGCTTCCTCAGGGAGAGAGGCTTATTGTGTCCTCACAGCATTTTTGAAAAGCAGACATTTAAGACATATTTTAATTCAACATTGCAGTTTTATAAATGGGATCTAAGTGACCTGCCCACGGTTCACAACACATCACAGCAGAGCCAGCGGCATAGATCCCTAAGCCAACATGCATTGCTACTAGTGGAGATTCGGTTTAATTCAACCAATTAAAATCTATTTAATTTGAGCTGTTCAACCTTAGTGTTTATGGATTTCATAATGACTTGTAGTGATTTCATAATGTAAAGTGATATTGGATCATTATTGCTGTTTTATGAATTAAATTCTGTCCTCTGAGGAAGCACATGAATATGTTTTCAGGAATAAAGTTAATATTTTCTAACATATATTAAGTAACTATATAGGCTTAGAAATTTTAAGTATTTTTAAACCTACATCATCTTTAATCCTCATGATAAATAAGACATAGTGATATTTCCATTTTAAAGTGAAGAAATGGAAGCAGAACATTTAAGTCACTTGCCACAGTTTGCAAAATAATTAGTAGGAAAATGTATTCTGATTTTCACCTGAAGGTAAAATGATTTTGGAAAAGCAAGAGGAATATTCAAAAACATAATGCATTCAACCAAAACCACCCTTTTTCTAAGAATAAGAAAAACAACCTCTTCAGCATGGCTGGAGGTGAGGGTGGGAATAGGGATGGAGACTCTTCCCATAAGAAAGCTCACCTTCTAAAAGATGAGAGAGGACACCATGAACAGTACTTAATTCAAACTACCCAACAGAACCTTACCTTAGGGTCCTTCATAAGCTGTTGGCTTAATTTTTTCCAACCTAATTTATCATAATTAACTCTATAATAGCCAGTCATATTCAAATTTAAAATCACCCAGTCTTGGTCAGAATCTGAAACTTGCATTTCAGGGAATACTTCTACAAAAAAATATAGGAATAGTTTGAAATGGTACATTTACAAATTTTTTTCAATACATTTTTATATAATACATTCTCAGTTCTAACAATAAACCTAACAAAATTTTTAAAATTCTAATTATATATTGGTCTTACCATATAATCATATTTTTTACATGTAATGGCTTTTAATTAAAACTTTTCTTTAAAGTTCTATGTTCTACAAGAAGGATACATTTTAGTTCTAAATGAGGTCTCAAAAGCTAGACATTTGAACATCTTATTCACTGCCTTTATATATGTGTATATATGAAGCTGTTTTTTAAAATTTGCTACTTACTGCTGCTTTTGTCTAGCCAGACTAAAGATTGTGGAGCTCCATTTTTTATCCAAAGAATAGGGACAATCCATGTGTCACTTTGGGGAAGAAAAGCAAAAAATTAGTTGATTTTAACACATAAGAATGCACACTCTGAGCCAATATTAAAGACAGGATAAAATAGCGGAGAGAACTGGAATTCTTCGCTCATTCCCTCTGGACTTTTTGCTCATAGGATTATTTGCTAATGTTTTTACAAATAGCCAGTTTTGCTTTGGCTATTTGCTCACTCCCCTCTCTTATTGTGTCTTACAGATTTATTCTTAAGTGTAGGTAGCTCCTAAGACTGTTTTATATCTGCTCCCTTCAAGGCCAATTTATGTGAAATTATGACCACATGGCCTCTCTCAAGGGCATTCAAAGGCTGTATACAGACCCAAATCAGTCCATGCCCAGAGGTGAAGGATAGTTTAAGAAAATGCTTAATAAATGTTTAAAAATACTTTTTAGTCTCTATCTCTCTCCCCATCTGAAATATGCTCAACAGAACTCATCCAGGACATTTATATTTGTTGGATTCCTACATTTTTTTCCACATTGGTGGGTGTGACCCAGATGAACCTGCTGACACCACAGGGAGCTCATTAGTCATCTGAAAAGACATATGACTTGGACATTGGGCAGCATTTCCAGTCTTGCTCAAATTTTCACATGCCTGGTTTCTCAGACTTGCAAGTGTAGGTATGTGTTTTTTTGCAGAGTTAAGACTTCTTTCTCTTTCAAAGGCACAGAATATTACAGTGAGAAACAGCCCTCAGTATTCCTGTTTTCTTTCCCCTGGGGTTTTAACGAAGGAGTAAGACAACCTGAAAATTTTGGTGATGGTATTTGAAAATTGATAATTCATTTGTGCTGATACCTACTGTAATAAAATGTGAAAACCAAAACTATCAAAAACAGTTGAAAATTAACAAATTAAGAAATGTAAAAGAGGGGAAGGAGGAAGTGATGAGTTCTGTACAACTACTTGACATTTCATTTTTTACAACACTCCCCTAAGATGTGTCAATAAATTTATTTTATAGATAAGGGAACTGAAACTCAGTTTTATGGTTTTTATTTTGTTTTTACAGGGTGCTCTGTCACAAAGCTATATCCCCAGCCTTTTTAAATTTTATTTTGAGATAAGGTCTCTCTAAGTTGCTAAGACTGGTCTTGAACTTGCAATCCTCCTGCCTCAGCTTCCTGAGTTGCTAGGTTTATAGGTGTGTGCCACTGTGCCAGTCAGAACATCTAAACAAGATGAACCTAATATTTGAATTTTGGTGAGATCAGTGTTCCACGCAGGTCTAACTGCATCTAAAGGCCATAATTCCTGTGGCACTATCTTATTGTCTTTCACTCAGAATCTCAAGCATTCATTACCTCTATCTAAAAGACTATGAGCAACATATAACACCCCAAAGCCTTGGTCACTGGCATGGCTCTAAATCCCAGGAGAGGGACATGCTTTGGGCCCCTAACTGCAGATCTCCAGCCTTGCTCAGGACTCTGGGGCTCTGTCTCACCCTGGTACACAGTGGCATTCTATGTAGAGTCCCTTTGCAGTAGGCCATGTGCCCATCAAGGGATATGCTTCCTCCCCACTGGCTGGTTTCCATTCCATCAGAGCTCAGCCCAAGGCAGGTGAAGACAAAGAGAAGCAAAGTTACCTACTTGTGGGCTTGAAGAGTCTGATTTTCAGCCTTTCCAAGATAAAATGGTTCCTGTTTCATGAAACCAGTAGACACATTCAAAGTGATGACTGGAAAACCACCCTGGTGTGTCCAACTGTCCATTATAGTTTTTACTGTTGCTGGCAAAAGGATCTCACTCTGGTTATCTATGGCCTGGTTTAAAAAAGATCATCACAAATGCAGATACAGTTATCAGCAAAATCTTTTGAAGTAGCAATCTCCTAAAAGAAATGCAGTAGCTATGCTAGTCATCATCTACATTGTAATCCCCAGTGATCTGGGCCAAAACCAGAACTCTGTTTATTTCTTTACAGTTATCCTTTGGCATGAGGGGGATTTGTTCCTAGACTCCCAGAGATATCCAAATTCACGGATTCTCCTGTCCCTTAAATAAAACAGAGTAATGTTTGCATGCAACTTATGCACACCTTCCTGTATACTGTAAATTATTTCTATACTACCTATTGGGATGTAAAAACTATATAAATACAGTGACTGTTATACTGTATGATTTAGGGAACAATAACAAGAAATAAAGTTCTGTACATGTTCAGTACAAGTCCAATTTTTTTCTAATATTTTGCATCTGGGGTTGGTTGAATACAGAGAAGTGACTATATATGAGTGGTTACATACTTCATTTATTCATTCATTTACAGAGTACATATTTATGAATCTAGTTTGTGCCCAGGCTCTGTTTTGGGCATGAGAATACAGAGAAGACTAAAGACACAATTCCAATTCCTGACCTAAGGGAGTTTCACAATCAAGGCAAAATTGCTTTTCTGTGAAGCTGCCATTGACCCCTGGCCTCCCAATCTTGTACTATAACAGACAAAACAACCCAGTAAGAAAGTATCCAAAAGTAGGATGATTACCATTTGAAAATGCCTCCATAGATCATCTTGCTCAGCATTTGAGTAAGAAAACATCTTCAAATATGACTGTAAAAATAGGGAAGTTAAGGTTGAAAAATAGTATGCCTTAGCTATATGTGTTTGCTGTCATCCAGGTAGCAACTGGTCTGCAAACTCACCTTAAGTGCACTGATAAATAAATGCTCATTCAGGAAACTGGAAAGCATCCGGGCCATAGATGCTCCCTAGGATGTAAGAAGCTGTTCATTATTTGCACAAAATTCAATATCTACATACTGACACATTGCATTTTAAAAAGCGATATTCTGGGCTGTGTTCCTGATCGCATTTTGTACTTTAACTGAAGGCTTGAATTATCCCTAAATATACTGAAAAAACAGTAGTCTGTCACTAATGAAGAAGTAAACAGTGAGCTGGTGTACTACATATAAAAAATTGAAGGTACACTAATTTTTTTTGATTCAAGTATTTATATGTAATAATATATTTCTATCAGACAGAATTATCTGTCTTTATAATACATCTATTTATGATGTTTTTTGACCTTTCCAAGATAAAATGGTCCCTGTTAATATTTTCTAAGTTAGAACTAATTTGACTACATTTTCTGAAACCCATTTATTCAATAAAATTAAGGATATTCATATCAAAAGTTTTAAGTTTCACATTAATTTACAAACCTTAGAATCCATTTTATATAACTTTCTACAAGAACAGAGGAAAATATCTAACTGCTTTTACCTTGTTGTACGTAAATAAGTCAAAGAGCTCATTTATGTCACTTGTTTCTGTGAAATTTTCCACCTTCATGGATACAGCTCTAGACACCAGGGCATGATCTTCTTTGAGGACACCATGTAAAAAGTTAGAAAAAAAGACCTCATTCTATAAAGGAAAAGATTAAGCCACATTAACTTCTGGGGTGTCACAGAAAGACAAAATTAAATGGTCCTAAAACACTTCCAAAAACTTCTATTGAAGGGGGGAAAAAAAGAGAAGCATCTGTGAATCGTAGTAGGCCTAGAGTCATAATTCCTTGAATAACAAAACTATAGGAGACTTCCCTTCCCATTTTATACCTTGTAGTATTTAAATTTTTAAAGAATCATTATAAAGTTAATGTGGTATCTAAGAGTCGTGTACATTTCCCCTAAAGAAGCCCATGGCTACTTGCCAGGGCCTTCCAGAGAACAGCATTTCTATGTAGTTTCAATCCTCTGGAATTTGATTGGTAATTGTATTAGTGATTCCTTAAAATTGATCAGTCTCTCTTACATGGACATTTACAAAGCCAAAAGTATACTAAATTTGTAAATCTGCAAGGATGTAGACATAATAACTTACAATTTGAAACAAATCCATAGGCATTTTGAGAAGGCAGTTTATTATATTTTAATGAGAATCGCAGAAATCTCTTAGAGACTAGATCTGTATCACACATAACAAGGACAACCTCTCCCTGATGTAAATCTAGGAAGGAAACCAAAATCATAGGCAAAGGGAGATATGGCATGACAGAAACAGAGAAAAGATAATGGAGAAATTAAACAGACAGTTTGTTCATAACCTGTAGAGCAGATCAAGCCCCTGGTAATGCCTCAAATCCCTACTGTCTTTGGGCTCTCCAAGTTTACTGTCTCACTCCTTGATGTTATCAGATACTCTTTCAAATTGTGTTCTATGTCCAATGTTCTGATCAACCCTTTCCTATTAAATAGCAGTTAATTTTAAATTAGTAATACCAATGATTAGGCCATTATCAGACTCTCTCTTCCCAAAATGAGAAAGCCAATCACATAGAGTAATGTGTCTCAAACTTTTTTTTTCCTTCCCAAATGGAGTCTCACTCTGTTGCTCAGGCTGGCCAGGAACTTGCAAGCCTTATAATTTAGTCTTCTGAGTAGCCTGAATTATAGGTATGTACCACTAGGCCCAGCTAGGTATCAACTTTTAATGTAAATAAGAATCACCTAGGAATTTCATCCAAATTATGTTCTAACTCAATTGGTCTGGGTTGACACATCCATTTCTTATAAACTACCTGATACTACTGATATTGCTAGTTCAAGAATCACACTCAGTATCAAGAACTTAGAAGAAACATCTACACAGGTCTGCTCCTATTTATTAAGGATAATGAGAATCACAGAAATCTCCTAGATCTCAATCACACATAACAAGAACAACCTCTCCCTGATGTAAATCTAGGAAGGAAACCAAAATCATAGTTAAATAGGTTGTATTGGTTTAAACTCAAGAGTTCTTGAGAGCTTCTGTTGACCCAAGTGTCATATTAGCACAATATAGAAAATAGTGAAAATAAAAAATACCCATAAACTCACACCCAATATAAGCATCACTACAATGTTAGTATAATTCTTTCCTATCTTTTTTCCTATATATTGATTCCCATAGTTGTAAAAACTTTTATATTCTACTTTACTTATCATATCATTTTAAAATTTCACTACCTCATCTTCATAATTAACTCTTATAAGGACCACTACATTGTAAGTGAAAAAGAAATGTAAATTTGAAAGAAATAAGCCAAATATAAGAAGTGAATCTCACAGGTGATCAAGTCAGAGGTGAACTCCTTTTTTTTTTCAAAGTTTATCAAACAGAACTTTTGCAAAAGCTAAATAAGAAAATAAGTAAACATAGCTATTTGTGCAATGGACCATAATTGACTTAATCATTCCCCTGTTATTAGAGATTTGCATTGTTTCTAGCTTTTGCTGTTATAACCATTTTAATGAATGTTTCTATACTACATGTAACCTTTTCCCTATTTTGTGGGGCTTCCTCCCCTCAGAATGAATTGTCTCTGTCTCTTTTGACTGCCTTGTATAAGGTTTTACATAATCTTTAAGGTATCACTGTGACCACCCAAGATAACTGTGATGCACTGTATGTAACTAATAGAACATGCTCAATAAGTGTTCCACTGCTGTAATTATTTATCATCATTGTCATCATCAGCATCATTTCTTCAGGGCTGTTCTGAAGATTGGATGAGATAATGTATATAATAATCTGTAAGCATATAATAGAGAGCTTAGTTGATGGTAGCTATCAATAAAAGGACATAATAAATGCTCAATAATCTGTTGAATGGCAGCATGAAACCCATTTAAACTCAGAGGCATTCAACAGTGTGCCTCAGCTTACAATAGTAAAGACAAACAAGATTTGCTATGTTGCAGAGTCCTCCACAGATCGGCTATTTCCTTAGACCAGGAAGAAGAAGAAAAGTCACTGAGTGACAATGTCAGAGCTGGAGCTTTGGGGGCCAGGAAACCCTTGGTACTTAATGTTCTGAACCCTTGACCACGACCCAGTCACATCATGCTTTAATGACTTGCAGCTGAAATTAGACCAAGATGTAGAAAAAAATGAAAATGTTTCTGAATATGGTTCTGTGATTCCATTAGTCAATTTCAATCAAATTACTAAATTAAATGGAAGCCAAAGTTCACAGTCTCCAGAGATCATTGAAGCAAAACCTTAAGCTTTTTAATCACAAAGCTCATGGCAATTTCCTCAAGTGCCAAGATCTGATGTTCTTTGGGCAAGAGTTATACTCACGCCATTCCACAAGTTATTGAGAAATATAGACCCAGAAAAAGAGTCATTAAGAAACCAATGATTTAAAAAAATCAACTAAATGGTGCAATTTTAACTTTAAAATTACCAATAATAAGTCTTCATCAAGTTTGCCAGAATCTGGTAATATCTAGCCAGTTCGGTTGCAGTAAGAAGTAACTGAATTGATGTTAATGATCCATTCACTTAAGAAAAGAAAGGGTGGGGGCTGGGGTTGTGGCTCAGTGGTAGAGTGCTCGCCTAGCATGTGTGAGTCACTGGATTCCATTCTCATCACCACATAAAAAAATAAATAAACAAAATAAAGGTATTATGTCCATTTACAACTCTAAGAAAGTTAAAAAATAAGAAAGGGTGAATTTCATTATCTGATGGGAATGAAACTGCATTATTGATTTAAGTACAGTTAATCTGGGATATAACCAAATGCTTTTGAAAAGTTATAAATAACATTAACCATGTGTGATTCTATTTCATAAAAGAATTACACACACAATTTTGTAGGTACACTTGAGTATATTGAAAGGATTTTTGAAGAAAAGATTTACTCCATGTATGCAAAGTTTATATGTAGAGTAAAAAGTCAAAATGAACACACACACACACACACACACACACACACACACACACACACACACTGGCTCCCTGAGATTAGAAACACTTTCATGTGCTCTCCCTGAAAAGCAGTGTGGTTGAAAGCCTGGGAGTTAACAGTCCTGGCACTGAACCTCAGACCTTGTAACTTGATGCTTGATGCATCAGTTCCTTCATCTGTAAAATAGAAATAACAACTACACTCATATATGTGTTCTGAGAATTAAATAAGATGATGTATGTATAGAACTCTCAGTGCTTTACACTGATATTCTGGGTATCTAGGTGAATGCCAAATTCAGTTTTATTATTGTTATTACCACATTATTCTAGTTATTATTATCTATTTATTATTCTAGTTATAATTATCAGCCTAGGCTCAGACAACTGTGTTGTAAATACAGTTCTGTTCAGTTAGGAAAACAAGCTTAGGAAAGTCATTGAACATTTCAGTCTCCTGTTCTATATAATACATCTAAACTCCTTTTTCAGGACAACAGGGCCTGTGCACAATGCAGGGGAGGAAAGAGGAGGCACTGCAGAGTGACAGGGCTGGGACTAGGGGCAGCTTTCAGAATGCAGGATGTGTGGCATGGAAATGGAACATTAAGAGGTCTCTCCACCTCAGAACTTCCCAAACACTATGATTTCACAAACAGGGAAAAGGAATTTTTAAAAGTTTTTATGAGTCAAAATAGGTTTTTCAATTTTTTATTCTGCCAAACAATCAACAGAAACAAATAAATATCTACTATCACCATCTTTCATAAAAGAAGGAAATTTTACTACAAAAATAATGCAGTTGGCCCTCCATACCCATGGATTCCTTACCAATGGATTCAACTAACTTTGGGTCAAAAACATAGGGGGGAAATTGTGTATGAACTGGATACAAACAGACTTTTTTTCTTCTCATTATTTCCTAAACAATATGGCATGACAACTACTCACATAACATTTGTATTGTACCAGGTATCAACCAGAAACCTAGAGATGATTTCAGGTTTGGGGAACATGTGCTTAAGCTATATGCAAATAATACACCGTTTCATATAAGAGAAATCTACAGACTTTGCAATGTGAGGGGTATCCTGGAATCACTCTCCCAATGAAAGCTGAGGGACAACTGTAGAAAGAGCATAATCTTAGAATCTTCTTTAAAATGAATAGACTTCACTTGTAAAAAGGATCTGGTGAGTGGAAATCAGCATCTCAAGTATTAATAAGCAGTTTGAATGAGTGAGGGTAGGAAGAAGAGAGAAGAGGTCAAGATTTGGAACAATGAGGAGTTGAGAGGACAGAGTAGCTATGCAAGAGTAGCAGGAAGGAGCAACCCCAAAGACCAGAGAAGTGACAGGAGCAGAAACCAAGTAGGGATGTGGGTATCAGGAATGCAAGCCAAGAAAAGAACCTCTGCTTTGCTTGAGAAGAGAGGTCTATATCAACAGATAACATTATGTCTAAATATTTAAGTATCTAAATCAAATCAAGTCAATTTGGCTTTTTCATGCCATTCTAAAAGCACTACCTAATTACTACAACTAAACATCAGAAATAAAAGCTATAGTTGAAACCATTAGGCTTTCATAACTATAAATTCTTTAAAATATATAATATTCTTTATTCCAATCCACAAAGCAATATCAAAAATAGTATTCTACACGAGTCACTATAATTAGCATATCACTTATCTTTAAGGCCATAGACTACAGATTAAAACTGCTTTAAAATTTAGTCTAGGTAGTGTTATTATAGGCCAGGCTAGGCAATGACCAAACAGACTCCATTTTACCCTGAGACTCCATATCATGTAAGAAATGCTTCTCCCATGGTAAAGCTCCAACTCTGTACCCATTAATAGTTACCTAGCAATTCTTATACAATGTAAAATTTGTTCTCTTTGCTTTCCATATTTCTTGGGCAATTTACCTTTTCAGAGATTAATTGTCTAGGCGTTAGTAACCATTTTCTAACTTGTACTCAACTATGGTCATTTTGACCCACTTCCTTTCTGCTTGCTTGCTGCTATGCCAACCTGGAAAGTCCTGTGGGAAATACCAATGTACCCATTGCATTGTCTCATTAATTGCCCAATTCAGCTCCTATATTGCTTGCTTACATTGGCTAAACCCCCAAACGTCCCTCTTGTGGTTTTTTGGCTTAAATATGAGGCCAACTGAAGGCAGGTGCGTCACTCTGATCATCTCGCTTTTTAGAGAATAGAGTGTCCGCCGATGGCCAGCAATAAAGGCTTAATTGGAATGGCAATGTGTAGTCTGAGAGTTATTTGACAGTCTCGGTATATAACAGTAAAAATAAGTGAAAATAACCAAAGTCTAATAAAAGGCAAAGATTATTTGCAAACATGTTATAAGATGAAATAATAAAATATTAGGCAGCCATTAAAATTTTTTTCTTATAAAAGAATTCAGTGATGTGTAGAAATGCTCATGATATAAAATGGAGTAGAAAAGCATTATGAATTTGTAGGTAATTCCAACTTCAAAAAATATTTACAACAGGTAATTCCAGAACAAAAATATATGAAAAAGATAATATGGATCACCTCTGATATCAATATTAGTAATTTAATTTTTATATTTTATATATTTTCAACAATGAATATGCTTTAATTATAAATTAGGAGAAAATTTTTAAAATAAATTTAACAAACATACTTACTCTTGGAAGTTTAGGATTGAAGTAGTTAATTATTCCAAACTCAAAATAAGATGCAAAACCCTCATTGAGCCAGATATTGTTCCACCAATTCATGGTAACCAAGTTTCCAAACCACTTTTGGAGATGGGAGAGAAAAAGAGCTTTCTTAAATTTAAGTTATATTTATTGTAATTGCATGTTAAATAAATGTAAGTTCGAAAAGACATAATTGAACTTTATTTGCTATAAATAACAAAACTTGAAAACAGGATTCCAATAGCAGGCATTGTTTTAGCATGAGATACAAGTCATGCATTTCTCTTTTGTAATTATTTTCACATCCAATGACTGAAAGCAATTTTTGTTTTCAAACTGTAACATTTCTTAAACTGTTCACATTGCCCAAAATTATTAGGTTTAGTTAAATGAAGCAGAAGTTCTGACTGCTGAGTTACCACCTAGTAATCCTTGCACATTATACTCTAAACAGGAGTTTGCTGTATTTGTCTTGTTTTAAAAGATGACTTGATCTGTGCCACATACAAATCATTCAAGTAATCATATGTTGTGCAATGTGGTCTGCTGTAATTATTTTCTATTTGAACTGAACAGAAAAAATAAGTGTGCATTTTGAACGGAACTAAGAAAGAAAAACAATAATTTCCAAAACCAACAATGCACTGGGATTTAACCAGAGTTCTGTAATAACTGTTTTTCAGCCTGTATTCAAAAACAGAATGCAACTTAAGGTATAATAAAAAATGACACTTGTGATGACTGATCAAAGCCGGTGAAAGTGTGTGTGTGTGTTGATTATGCACTGGGGTGTTATTCAATCCTAGTAAATTGCTCTTTTCCAAACTTCTTATGGAGCCACATCACTAAGAAGTAACACTTCCATGCTTGAGATGATTTCTTTCTTGACAAATGCATGTAAATGAAATAGACTGAAATGCAGATGTGAGAATTTCCACCAAATCCAAGGGCTAACCTTCTAAAATCACAATGTGAAAGAACACTGATCTAATAAAAGAAATGTTTACACTGCCTTTGCTGATGCAGCTAGAGGATTAATTTTTGCTCTCCTCACTAATGTGTTGCCTGTACCCATTTAATCTCTTTTCAAAGTAAAATTAAGTAAAAGTTTGAAACAATTCTTTGATAAAATGTGTGTATTTTTAGTGACCCTTTTGGGTATCCTGTATTTTAAGATAGAATGAAAAACAAATACTCAGAGCTCTGTATGGCTTCTTTTTTTGTTTGTTTGTTTGTTTGTAGTAGGGATTGAACCCACGGATGCTTTGCCACTGAGCTACTTCCCCAGTCCTTTTTATTTTTTATTTTGAGACAAGGTTTCACTAAGTTGCTGAGACTGGCCTCCAACTTGCAATCTTCCTGCCTCAGCCTCCCAAATCACTGGGATTGCAGGTGTGAACCATTGTACCCAAATGCTTATTTTCCTTGAAGAAGACTTTGTGGATCAGTTATCTTTGGATGTAAATCCTTATCCCTTGCCTGGACTTGAGGCCTCATCACCATGATCCATCACCAACAGCCTAAGTCCAGCTGGAATCCCACTAAGCAGATCCTTCCTTGATTTTACTCACTGTCACATTTTTTTAAGGTTTAAAAAAAAATGTTGTGTGGCAGTGTTTTTGTTTTATGCTATTTTTGGTAGAGCAGCTGGAGAATACCTCTATGCGAAATAAAAAAAAAAAAAAGAACATTTTACCACATGCCTGGTGTCCAATCTCATGGGAGAGAATGTAGGAGATCAGAGTCTTTTTCTCGGTCAGTTGATCACTTGGTAGCAGCAACAATAATGATTCATCAAACATCAGTAGTCCCCAATTTTCCATTGCACGGTTGTCAAAAACAGGCAAGGCAATTAAATCTAAGTGGATTTAAGTGGAGGAAAAAATGAAATCATCCCCTCCAAAAAAGGTTAAGATTTTAGCTATAAATTATCTTAACATGAAATTACAAAATTACTGAAACTTACAAGAGAATATTTATAACCTGAGGGGAGAGAAGGCTTTTTAGAGAGTAGCATCAAAGACAGAAAATAAATTGTTTTGATTATATAATGATTTTGATGAAGGATGGATTCAAATATACAAAGAACTCTTAAAACCCCAAAATAATAAAACAAAATGGGGAAAAGATCTGGATAGACACCTCACTTAAGATGATACACAAATGGTAAACAAAAATGTAAAGATGCTCAGCATCATTTGTTGTTAAATATGTGTACATGAAAATGAAAATGAGATACCACTATGCAGACTGGGGTTTGACCAGAATTGGGTAATGAAATGGCTACTAAAATGGCTTAAATCCAAAACACTGGCAAAGCAAATTCTGGCAAGGATGCAGAGCATCAGGAACTCTCTCCTCTTTGCTGGTAGAAATGCAAAAAATTATACAGTCACTTTGGAAGACAGTCTGGTAGTTTCTTTAAGAAGCAAAATATAGGCTTACAGTAAGATTTAAGGATTACATTCATAGGTATTTACCCAAATGAGCTAAAAACTTACATTCACACAAAAACATGCACATAAATGTTTTTAGAAGCTTTACTCATAATTGTAAAAATTGGAAGCAACTAGAATGCCCTTCAGTAGGTGAATGGATAAACTGTGGTACATTCAGTATTATTCAACACAAAAAGAAATGAGCTACAGAGCTATGAAAAGATATGCAGGAACCTTAAGTGCACATTGCTAAGTACAAGAAGCCAGTCTGCAAAAGCTAAATACTGTGTGAGTCTAAATATATATTTTGGAAAAGGTAAGATAATAAAGACAGTAAAAATGTCAGTGGTTGTCAGGGATCCAGGAGATCCAAAATTCTCCCATGCTCTACCTATTCAGATGAATAGGTAGAGCATGGGAGAATTTTACAGCAGTGAAACTATTCTGTGTGATATTATAACAGTAGATACACATCATATACACTTGTCAAAACCCAAGGAACTATACAACACACTTTAGCTAATAATACTGTACTAGCATTGGCTCATCAATTGTCACAAGTGTACCACACTAATTCAAGATGCTAACAATAGAAGCCCACAGTGAGAAAGCGAAGGAGAGGGGAGGTATGTGGGAACTCTCCACACTTTCTGCACAATTTTTCTGTAACCTAAAACTGCTTTAAAAGAAATTTAAATTTAATATTGAATGCCTTAGTTCATCAAAAATTATTGAAACAAATTTGAATGACAAACCACAAACTAGAAAAAAATATTTATAATATATACCACACACACACACACACACACACACACACAAACTAGAAAGTGTGTGTGCATGGGTGTGTATGTGTATGAGGGAAGGGAATCTATCAGAAAAAAAACATACTTAGGAGGATGAGGTCCAGGAGTTCAAAACCAATCTAGGCAACAGAGTGAGACCCCATTAAAAAAAAAAGCCAGGAATGGTGGAGCACACCTTTAATTTCAGCAACTGGGGAGGCTGAGGCAGGAGATCACAAATATGAGACCAGCCTCAGCAATTTAGCAAGGCCCTAAGTAACTTAGCAAGACCCTGTCTCAAAATAAAGGAGGAGGGGAGGAAGGGAGAGAGGAAGGAAGAAAGGGCAGGTTGGGGATATGGCTCAGTGGTAAAGTGCCCTTGGGTTCAATCCCCAGTACCAAAGTAAATAAATTAAATTAAAAGAATAAGCCTGATTTGATGGCGCACATCTGTAATCCCAGTGACTGAGGAGACTGAGGCAGAAGGACTGTAAGTTCAAGGCCAACCTTGGCAATTTGGCAAGAACCTGTCTCAAAATAAAATAAAAATGATTGGGACTGTAGATCAGAGGTACAACCCCACTAGGTTCAATCACCAGTCCCACAAATAAATACATGAATAAAAATAAAATAAAAAGAACAATTCACCAAAGAAGTCACTTAAACAGCCAAGATCTTATTTAAAATGCCCACCTGATTAATTATTAAAAAATCAAAAGTTAAGGGGCTGGGGTTGTGGCTCAGTGTTAGAGCACTTGCCTGGCATGTGTGAGGCACTGGATTCAATTATCAGCACTGCATGTGAATAAATGAATTAAATAAAGGTCCATCAACAACTAAAAAATGCATATTTTTAAAAAACCCAAAAGTTAAAAAGATATACTATAATACTTTCAAATGTACAAGATTAATAATTAGTGTTGATGCATATAATAAGAAAACTGGCACCTAAGCTGATGGGTAAAAGTGTCAAAAAGCACAATCTTTCTGGAATAATCTGGCAAAATGCCTCATAATCTTTAAAAATGTTTATAACTTTTGACTAAACCATTCTACTTTTGGAATTTGTACCAAGGCAGATAATACAGATATATGCTAATATTTCCTTATAAGGATTTTATTTAGTGTTTTCAAGGTAGCCAAGGTTAAATCAATCCAAATGTTCAATCACAGAGGGTTAAATAAATTACTTTGTTAAATTAATGTGTAGGAACTGTATGTTTGAAAACAATAATATAAAAGAATGTTTAGTTATTTGGATCTTGTTCCTGTGTACCGTTAATTAAAAAAAAAAGGAATTCAAAAACAGTGTCAACTCTATGGTGCCATTTTCATTTAAAATGCAAATAGAAAGAGATCAAGACTGACTGATAAAATTTAAACCAAAACATCAGTCATGGTTTTATATCTGCCTGACAGCATTACAAGAGACATTACTTTTCTTTTTTGTGCTTTTCTATTTTCTTCCAAATTTTCTACATTGTGATTATTTATTACTTATATTTATAACTAGAAAAATAGATGGTTTTGTTTTCTTTTTCTAATGGAAGAAATGTCAATCCTCTAGTCCATGCTACCTTTGTTAATGAACATGCTAAATTGTGCTATGCTGAATATTTAAGTTGAGTTTACACCCATGAGGAGGAGTGTGCAGCCAAGAGCCCCATGGTCCATTGCTTAGCACCTCCGTTGCTCAGCGGGCCATGGGCACAGTTGGTCTTTAGCTACCTCCACCTCAGTTATTCTTCCTACTACCTGCACCCACACCCATCCCACCTACCAACCCACCCATTTCTCTCACAAAAAACTGCTCTGCTCCAGCCAGCCAACCCAATCCCTCTTGCTCCCCACAGTCAGTCTTTCTCTGCTCATGTTGTCTGCTATCCCAGGAAATCCTCTGCCCAATCTGTGAATGTTATTGAAATCTGTGGTCCAATTGCCCAATCTCACCAGCTCTAAGAAGCCATTTCATACTCCAGCTGCATACAGTTAGACTTAAGAGAAATCTTTTTTTCCTGATAAACTATCATTCGTTCACACAGGACCCTGTTTTACTTGACTCAAATGATTAACTCATTATTTTAATAATATAAACATGCATGCATTTACCACTCAACCCTTTAAATAGAGGGTGTCAAGCTATATCTTTTCCATCACATTTTATATTTGCCATTCCTTTACTTTAAAGAAATATTATTATGTATGTATGTATATATATATATTTATATTTATATATATATATATATATATTTATACATAAATATATAGTTTAGTTTTGTAACAAAATTCAGAGTAATTGAATAAGTGCTTTCTTTTCATTGCTATACCAATTTTACATAATGGAAAATTGCATCATCATTTATTCATCATTTCTCCTATCAATGACCATTTTGTTGTTTTCATTTTGGGGCTATTATTAAAAGTACAGCTATGACTTTTTTCTTTTTTCGGTACCAGGGATTAAACCTAGGGGCACTTAACCACTGAGCCACATCCCCAGCTTTATTTATTTATCTATTTATGTATTAATTTGAAGCAGGATCTTGCTAAGTTGCCTAGGGCCTCCCTAAATTTCTGAGGTTGTTGATCCTTCTGCTCAGCTTTATGAGCTACTGGGAGGCTGGGCCACTGTGGTCAGCTAGCTAAGAATAATCCAGTTGACATCTGCTAGTACATGTGTATTTAGATTTCTCTTAAGGATATACTTAGGAATGTTATTCTAATGTCAATACTGAAAGAGAATAAATATGCTTTAAATGGTTGTAATAATTGATACTCTCATTAAGGATACTGCATCTTCTCCAACAGTTGCCACTTATTAAAATGTTTACTTTCTGACAACTGAATATAAAATGGTGCTTCACTGTGGCCTTGGATATTCATTTCTCTGATTACTAATGGAGTAAAACATCTCTTCATAAATTTGTTAGCCACATATACTCTCTTTTCTTTTCATCTAACTTGTTTTTCTATTGGGTTGTATTTTCTTACTTATTTGTAGATGTTTATATATTTGGGATACTTCAATTACCATTTCTTCATCCTCTTTCTCTTAAGACTCTTATTTGCCTAATACTCTATCTCTTGCTGATATAATTTGTTACTTGTGTTTCTGACATGTGGAAGCTGCTTCCCCAACTCTGTTTCTTGAGCAGAGCCCTACCCACCTTCTGTTTTTACGTTGACTTGGCACCTAGGGAAGTAATTGTTATTTTCCAGTATTTGCTCAGTAAATTTTGACTTTAAACAAAGTGAGTTAAAAGGATAGCCACACCAGAAAAAAAAATGCTACTACTTACTATAGATATACAAATACAATTTATATTATCTTAGATTCTGAGCTCAGAATTAATTGAGAGAATGGATTAACCAATAGCTCACTTTTGACTCACCAAGAATGACATATGTGGGAATTGCTGGTGGGGAAGGCATTGTGTTTTTTGTTTGTTTGTTTGTTTTGTTTTGTTTTGTTTAGTGACTCCACCATGAGTTGAAATAATTAAGATACATTAGTTTATCTTTCTTCTAAAGATCCAGCAATAGAGAAACATCTTATTTTAATCATCTATCAATAGAAATGAAATTTTAATTAAGCACCTATGAGTACTTATAGGGCAACATTGGCTAAGATGCTATGAAGGGCGCTATGCTTTTATATATTTAAAGTGCACATACAATCCCACTATTCAGGAGGTGATAACTTAGTCAGAACTAGTGGCATTGCTGAACTGATTATATGTATTTATTCCTCTATCATCCTACATGCCCCACCCTGAATTTGCTTACTGGTTACCATCAGAGAGAATCACTGCCAAGGCTCTGGAGGTAAATGACAAAGTAAATGACAATCCAGATCCTGACCCTGGTTACTCTCAATCAAATGGGGCAGACAATTAGAAGACAGCCTGTGAAGGGCTCAAGTGAAGGGGTGCACAGGATCCTGTGGAAGCCTGAGGGAAGAAGTCAAGGATGGCTTCTAGGAGGAGGAGACACTGAGGTTGATGAGAATTAGCCAGTTGAGTAGAAGACAGTCCAGGATGAACAAATTGCATGTGCAAGAAACTGGAGGAAACAAGAGGGAGATGGAAGCAAAGGAAGACTGTGTTCAAACAAAGACTGTGTTCACACAAAGACTGTGTTCAAACATCTTACTACTCTGAGGAATTGGAGAAATCCCTGAAGAGGTCGGTGCACCATTCTAAAGACATGGTACTGAGCTGGGACTTTATCCTTGGGGAAGTGGGAAACCACAAGGCAGATTTAAAGAGGACTGAAAAACATGATCAGATTTTTCTCTGAAAAGATTCTTCTGGCTTTGTATGGAAGGACAGAATATGGGGCAAAATGGAAGGGGAGTAAAATCACACGAGGACTTCTGTATAGAGATATTGGTGATGTAAACTAGAGAGAACTAGGGGTAAGGAAGAAGTGAGGGGGTGGGTGTAGCAGATAATAAGGTGACTAGCTGGATGGGGGGTGCCTTAACGGGGAACAAGATAACTCTGGACTCTCATCTAAATAAACATAAATGGAATTTTTCTTGTCTAGACAAAGTTCACCTTGAGAGCCTCCAGCAAAGAAATGCTAGAAGCTTCATCTGCAAGCCCACTCTGATGCCTTCAATCCCATAAATGACAGATGTCACCTTCAGGATCTCTCACTGGGCTGAGGTTGGTTCCCTTCCTTCACTCACCATCCCCTCTTAGCAGAATCTTAGAGCTGCAAAGCCTCTGGCTTTCTGGTGTTCCAGAGCCTCAGGCCTCAAATGTTTACTCCCCACCTTCTTTCATCATTTGCCACTATAGGCAGAGTGTCCTGTTTCTAAGACTTCCACTAACATGTCCAAGGAATAAAACATATTTACATGGTACTCTCCATTTAGAGAGGAAAAAAAAAAACTTTGAGCAACTTTCTGAACTGAGTGGTTCATACAATTTTACATACATACCACAAATCTATGAGCAATAAAATATTTACATATTTCCTTCAGGATCATATTTTATTTACACATGATTCCAATTTTATACAATAAAAATTCACAGATGTGACCACCAAATCCTAATCCAATGACTCACAGCTAAAGAATATTTAAAAAAAAAAAACTGAAGGGAAGTGGAGTACGTCATGCAAGCCCATTAGCTAAAAGGATCCAGAACCCCACACAGCACACTTGCATTATGTGAGAAAAACCCAGAACACAAAGGAAAGAAGGATCTGGAGGAAGCGAGCTGCCAGTGAGTGCCCAGGAGAAATTTAAACCCCAAAGTTTTTGAGTCCCTGCTGGGGACATGGCACCACACAGAGAAAGAACAGATAGGCCTCTATGGTTTCAGATGATGCAAAACATAACAATGGAAGGTAAGTTCCCATGAGCACCTTGTGGCCTCAACTCAAGGACCCCATAACAAGAAACCAATTGCATTGGAAGAAAAGATGCCTCACCTGTTTTGGGAAGAGGATAACTGATATTAAATAAATCCTCCAGAAATGAGAAGATGGGACCTGTAATGTTCAAAGCAAAGTCTGCGTTTCCATTTGCAATGGCATCTTTCCGGGCCCAGATGTGTATCTAAATCAAAACAATTCAGCAGTGATTAGGAAAACCAATAGAGATTTGGAAAAGTGGCAGCCTGCTTGCTCCATCTTCTTATAGCTCTACAGCCAAATTCTTACCTTTTCAGAGGCTCCATGTTTAAAACACTTCAATGAATACTTGTGCTGAGAAAACCCCAGAAGACAGTTGACTGAGTTAAGAACCAAAAAAAGTGTGTAATGTTGACTTTTGACAGTAATATGCATTACTCTGTAATTGAAAAACAACCCTTGGAATGGTCCATACCACCATCCCATAGAAAATGCAGATTCTACATAAAAGGACATTTTGAATCCATTATTCCCTTTTCAGGATATATTTCTAATGACCCAAAACATAATTGGGCTGTTAGTGGTGGTTATACCATATGGTATAAATTATATAAATTTAAAATGGTTCAGCAATTAAAATATTAATTGTCCCACCTTATTTTCAAAATTTAAAAAATAATTAATTCCCCTAATTTTAAAAAGTTCATTAAAATTTTAATAATTTTAGACCTATTAAAGCAAATGAATTATATTCTCTGCTTATTCTCTTGCAAAAGGACACTTCTACTTTAGATGGTAAAAAGGAAGCTCTGCTGTCTTTTGTCAGTTTTATGTAACCACACTGTTTTTTGAGCCCTTGGGAACTTCTATCTGTGATTTTTCTGAGTAATATGCCACTATTTTAACATTCATTACTACTGTAATATGGAAGTATTTTATACTCTACAACTATAGCATCTAAATAATTTTAATAGGATAGCCTCATTAATGCTAAAGAAAATACATAAAATTAAGAAAGCTTGGAACAAAAGTTAGAGGTGAGGATATTAAAATATATGTCCTGATGTGAATGCAATTAACTTAAGAAAGAGCTCTCTAAAAACACTGGAGAAAATGTCAAAAAGCTGCACAATAGTTACAGGCTTAGGTACTCCAAGAACACATTCACCTAACTATGCTTTTATTTCCGCTGGAAAATTTGTCTTGAATTATGTGAATTTTGAATTACATGAAGGTTCAGGAATGCTCCTCTTGCACAAAATACAACCACCTGTTCTTGAGCCTCCAGCCTGGTTCCCTTCATTGCTTTCTGCCTCTTCTGAGCTGCAGAGGCCTCATTACAGTGGGAAAGATGACCCCAGGACTGGGCCCTGCCCTTGCACTACACCTACTCTCCCCCTTCTCAAGTTCTAACTTCTGAGGTGACAGGAAGCCTGCTCGACCAAAGGTGGAAATAATATTCATCTTTCGCCACAGTAGAGAAAATGTGTGTGTTTTAACTGTAGCCTTCTGGAAAATAATAGCATTGACAATTCATGTTTACATATTAATTTTCAGTTTACAAGACTCCTCCCATAAAAGTGACCATTCTTCCAGCCCAAAGTTAAGGTGAACTATGGAGTGTGTACCCCCTGGAAATGCAGCAAGGAACACAAACTGGTAAGGATTATTTTAGAGATGCAGCTGTAAAGTTCCTTCCAAATAATACCTGGCTTACCACTGTATTCTGGTGGTCCTTACTGGACACAGCAGGTCTTGACATCTAAAAGAATAATATCTTTGAAAAATGCCTGTGCATGCCAAATTCCACTCAGAGTTATTTCCATCCCTACGTATAAGTCTCCTATGTTTATCCTCATGCTTCACATTCACATTAACTACATTCCCCATTCCACTAAATCTTTTTCTCTTATTTAATGAGCAACGTTTAGATAGGCTGGACACTATTCCAAGCATACATTCTGGTATCCCTGTAGAGTATATGGTGGACTCATCAACATTGTAGAGCTGAGCCATAGCCAAATGCAACATTCCACTGATAAACTCAACCCAAACTTCAGTTTTCTGGCTAAGAACATTACTTTATGAGGCATGCAAATCCATTTCCTCCTTGTTTCTATAACAGCTGTATTCTTTATAGGGTGATCTTTCATGAAGAAATAGATTTTATCCCTTTCTAAGAATTGTTGGCTGAGCAGCACAGACCATAACAAGCAACCTAAGGTGTGGATTCCGAGGGACCACTGTGGGTCTCTCACTAGTTTGCAAGTCATGCCTGAGCAGATTTGTCGAGGTATGTCATGAAAATTTTTCTTGGCCAACATTATATCTATGAATGTCAAGGATCTCCTAGTAATTATTCAGTAAGGGAAATCAGACTGGGGTAAATAGCATAGGAAGATAACAAGCTGATGTTTGCATCCAAGACAGTATTACTAATTCATTAGGTTAGAAGGAATATAAGAGGAACAGCTTTGACAGGTTCTCCCCCCATGATGGCTTGGCTCACCTACAGGTTCCTCATCTCCACCTGTCAATGGTATGAGCCTGGAAGATCTCAGGCTCCAGTGTGGCTCAGTCAACTGTAGGGCCTGATTTCTCTCAACCCCATGAAACCAATGCAAGTAGAAAGAAATGGGCTGAAGGCTCTGGCCTTACTTACCTCCGCACTCTGATAGGAGGAGAACAGTGTATAAAGTTATCCAAATAATCTTAATATTTTCCTAATAGTTTATGAAGTACTGAGGGTATTATTGGATGGAGACCAGGTATTTCAGAACAGAGCACCCCACACATACTTTGAGGAACACAGCAGCCCAGCTTCTAGGCAAGGATGACATTTTACCTACATGTACCATCTCAGCCACAGCAGTTGCTCCTGGCTGGTGTCTATTTTGATTGGTTGGTGCCTGGGCCCCACTTGGTATTCAACACTTTGAGTATCACCAGTTTCAAGACTACATTAGCACTTGAGGCTAAGTACAATATATTATAAATCTGAGCTCTGAGGTAACAGCGTGGCTGCTCTCCCTGTTCTTTCCCATCCTCTGCAAAGGCAGAAACAAGAAGAGAGTGCTCAGAACTTGCCTTGAGGAGTGGCTTCCATGGAAACCCCTCCTCAGAATAGTAGCAGGAAATATTATCTCTCATTTTGCAAAACCACACCAAAAGCATTAACAGGACTTGGAAGAGACAATTGGACATACAGGCATAACACCCAGATATAGGCAGAGTAAGTGAATAATTGCAGTCAATGTCTTGTTCCTTCCTAATGAATCTTCCTTACCTCTTTGCCCCTTTCTGTTCTGCTGACATGGTCATAATCACATATGGCAAGTGCGACCAAGTAGGTTGGCATGTGGGGTGTGGTGTAAAAAGTGGTAACAGTCCATTTGCTTCCATTCACATCTTCTTTTTCAGACTGACCTAGAGAAATGTGTTTTAGTCCAAATCACTGTAAACATAGGCAATAAAATTTAACTCTAAAATAATTTATCAAGTCAGTTTCCAACCACTTACCAACAACTCCCCATGTTCTAGCATTTGGATTTCTCTACTATCCCTATACCATCAAAACTGCATTAGATTATTGTAAACTACAATCACCCCAGACTCCAAACACAAGGTAATGACAAGGAGATAGAGAAGCTAATTACCCTGATGTAATCAGTACACATTGCATACCTATATTAAATCATCACACTGTACCCACAAATATGTACAATTAATTAACAATAATTAATTTTTCAAATAAATTAATTAAAAGTATATTAAGAGGAGACCTAAGGACAAAGTCTTGGGCCTAAGTCAGCAATTTGAGTTACATGGGGTTGTCTAAAGGTCAAGTTTATGAGGCTTGTAAATCTGATCCCCAATCTGCCTTTTTTCTCTTCTACCCACTTCTCTTTCCTACTCTGGCCCACTTCCCCCAGTGCTTAATCTAGAGCTGCCTGGATACAATTCTACCATTCTCAGGTTTCAGCAAGGTAACCAGCAGAGGCAGTCTAGAGCTTATGGCTGAAATTGCAAACCCAAATGTTCATGAGAGCTAGGCATTTGATGTGACAGGGGCTGGTGTATGCCAACCATGAGTGCTGGAGACAATGACAGGTTAAGGAATGGAGGCTAACCTGCAGAAGGGAGACATTTCTTAGCTGCAACTGATGGCTATCAGTAAAAGTTGCAGGTCCAGTGTTGTTAGAGGTGCTGAATTCTTGAAGCAATAAAAATCTATATTTTTACATGAAATGTTTGGACCTTTAAAAGTTGGAACTAATTTAATTAAAAGAAAAATCACATGAGACAAATAAAATACACCTGTGTATCAGATTCAGACTAAGTCCACTAGCTGGTTATCACTCAAGATCAATAGCTGAAACTCAAACTATCGGGTGGGTAGGCTGCCAATGTATAAGAACAGTTAACATCCCTGGATTCTAAAGCAAAAAGAATCAGGATTTATCATCCCCAAAATGTGGGGGCTGACACATACCTACGTGATGGCTCTCCCCAGTTCAAACAGGCCACAACTACTAGCACACTGCATAGAAAAACGATCATCATAAAAGCTATTGCAAGGTTTATGTTTCTGTAATGACAAGAAGTATTACTTACCTCGCTGTGGCATGTTGGAAAGGGCCACATAGCTTGGATGATGAATAATTGTAATATTAAAAGTTGCCTTCAAAGCTGGCTCATCAAAACAAGGAAAAACACTCCTGGCAAATGTTGGTTCCATCTGAGATGCTAAGAGGGCCCTGAAATACATTTTGGAGAAAAATTCATTTATTTTTGTCTAAATTGATGGAAGGGGGGGGGAGAGCAAGAGATTGTGGCTTATAATTAAGTCTGGTGTGTGGGAAGGAGCCGGGTACTTTTTCTGCATCTTCCTCACTGCCCTCCCATAACACTCTCTCCAGTTCTCACTGCACCTTAGAATTCCTGTAAGACCTAAAATTAAAAAAAAAGAACTCTCTAATTTTCAACCACAAAATAATATTTTCCTCATTGCATCATAAACCTTTAAAACATTTTATAAACAAAATAGAAACAAACATAGCAAATACACAATGCCTGTATTTTGAGGAACTGGCCTTCTTACAACGAGGATTACTTCTTTGAGGATGGTATATTGCTTTCGGCCTTCATTAAGTCAGTTTGAAAAATGTCTACATTTCTTTTCTTTTTACCAAACGTTCCCTTTTCTTCCTGGTTGAAAACTTATGAAAGGTTTTGTTTTGGACACCCTTGGGGGTAAACAATATGGGTTCATGCCAACTGAACAAAACAACTTTTAGTTATATGTGCCTACCCACATATATTCGTCAAATCTCTACTGCTGCTTATTCTTCTTCCATGGAAAAACACAAAACTCACATTATCTCACAGAGCACTGATAATTTATAAGGAAAATCTTGGGAACAAGGATCCCTAAACAAACAAGATGATGTCAGGATCACAACACTGCCTGAGTTAGCCAAGAACAGGGTTCTTAGCAAATAACTTCCTCCTCAAAATAAACCTGAAATCCTATTATCCCACTTGCCACTTGGTGACCTGGGACCCTGTCTTTAGATGACTGCTGTGAATGTTAAATTCTTTTGTCAATTAGAATCCTAAGACTTTCTATCTCTGATCCCTTTATTCTTGCTTCAGGCCCAATTCTTGGAAAAGGTGAATTCAACAAACATATCTTGAAAGGGTGTGTCCCTCCATTCCTTACCCTGGGGAACCCTTCTTTTCCCCACAATAAGGCTTCTCTTCTAACAAAAAAAAATCACACAGCTTTAGGAGGGACACATGGGGCACCGGAACACATTTGGAAACCTCTTATAATCAGATGATTTGGTGTGTCTATAACTTCACTGGGACAAAACTATAATTTGTAACTAGCATTTTTTGCTATTTGCTTTTTCCTATTTTATTATACTCTATTGCATGGACTGGCAGGAAGCCTGTGAGCTCTAACACCACCCAATATAACTATAAGACCCTGATCCCTCTCCTACTAACTGGGAAATCCTGAACAAGTCACATAAGGTTGCTGAGTCTCAGTTTGTCCATGTAAAAAAATAATGATACTATTTTATTGCTGTTTGAGCTTTCATAATGTTAAGGACTAAATTTACCAAAATATCACATTTGAATTATCCTATAGTTCTTTAAATCTAAGAAATCATTCTTGATTCAGATGAATCAGAGAAGAAATCAAAGAGCAGTATTTACAGGGTAGGGATGGAGGGTTGGGAATCACTAATTACAAATGCATTAGCCCCTAAATCCCAAGTTTTAATGTCTGTGACTACTTCAAAGAAATTGCACAGGTGTATTAAAATATATTGGAAATTCTAAATTAGAGCTTGTATATATTATTACATTAACTGACATTAATATAGTTAACATTATTATATGTAATTATAATTATATTATTACTAATACTATAATGTAACTATATGCATATTATATATTATATACTATATTTAAGTTTTAATAGGTGTTCCACATCTGGAATGATGGGACAAAATGGTTTAAAGAGGTTGTAGGGTTAGAGCTGACCACAAGCTGAATAATAATTGTTTTTATCTCTGAAAAAAATTACTAGAAGTTAGGGATTATGTATTTTTTGTATTATTTACAATACTTTACAAAAGCTGTTTCATAGCAATTAAATAAGAATTTGCTCAGTCTTAGAGATATTATAAAATACCAACAGCTTAATATTAGCACATATAATATTGAAGTACTTTAGTAGAGTTTTTTAAATATATTTTTAGTTGTTGATGACGTTTATTTTATTCACTTATTTATATTTGGTGCTGAGAATTGAACTCAGTGCCCCACACATGCCAGGCAAGCACTTTTACTACTCAGCCACAATCCCAGCGCTGTAGTGTTTTTTATACTGGCATTTGTTTGTAGTTTTGGCTACTGTTTTTAGGAGACATGAGATAATGTAGAGAATATTCATTCAACTGATAGCTTAGTGGGAAAAAAATATCAAAAGGGAATTCAGCCTTATGAGTTTTTGCTTGGTATCTGCAGTATAGACAAATGTGTAACTTTGAGAAATTGCTTAAAATCTCTAGAAATCCATTTCTTTAAAAGGCAGGTATGGGACTAGATGATCTTGAAGGTCAATTAGAATGATAAAACTGTGATTCAAGATGGATAAAGAGCCCACGAGGTGACCATGACTGAGTCATCTGAAGTTGGGGAAACCTCCGCTTGGGGGTTCATGCATGACTTTGAGGAAGTCAATAGCACTATGAAATTACAGAGCACTTGTACAGATGGTGACGTATTAACATAAAAATTGTGGTGCAGAGTGAAAAAGCATACCCAATTATATAAAACATGCTTATACATATGGAAAACCAACAGATGACTATTGTTTTTATAAAAGAAACCAAAAATTAAAGCATGATGATAACCTCTCCACTGCTGTGACATCACAAAACTTGGGAATCTTAGAGAAGTTGCAAGGTAAAGAGTAGGGAGAAAACAAGACTCTTCAAGGAAATGGCAAACTTTTATGCTACGGGCTCAAATAGGACACCAGCTTGGAGAGTAACCATTTGAACAAATCAAACATCAAGCAAATGCCTTCCAATTCCATGATTCAGGTCTCCAGAGAGGTGAAATAGAAGAAACTCACTTGACTCTTATTCAACTAGTTCCCTCTTCGATTTATACAAACTGTCTTTTTGGTTTTCAATCTTAACTACAAAGGTCAGGAACAATCAGCAGCATATAGGATCTCACTAAGTCACATCTGGTGTCCTAAGGGTGCTGTGTCTTCCCTCACCCCTCTGCTATGGAGTCAAGTAACCCTGTAAGGCTATTCAGACCTCAAAAAATAGAACCATCCACCACTGTCTTCTCCCTTCAAATTTTACTGAAACATGTTATTATGGTGCACATTAAGTCTATGTTTAGAGTAGTCAACTGGTGAGGGAATTAATGTGGAAATATTTGCAGAGCCACTTTCCTGCCCTCTTGTCTTGCCAAAGAAACATGGACTTGCCACTCTCTGGTGCTGGAAGAGATCTCAGTGGTCAAGACCCACATGATGCCCTTGGGGAATAAATCTACTACTTTATTAAAAAATACCTACTATATACACACAGTAAGGAATTTCATTCCAAATTATTGAACTCTGTATGCCTGCAGCTCTAGTTAATAAGTGCTAAACAGCAGAGCTGGTCAAAGATTAAGTAAAACTCTTTAAGAGTCATTTCACCCACCCCTGCTTAATTTTTTTTTTTACACAATACACACTTAGAAATCAAAATGTTTAGTAGAGCCAGATGTTACACCACTGGACTGTGGTTCAAGGATTGGCCCATAAATCATGTTTGTTTATTACTTGTGTAATAGGATCTGAAAACTGAAGTTTCCACCAGGCAACAAAATATAATAGATTCGAAATTCCAAAGAAAAGTTCCAAACCATGCTTTGAAGATCTTCAAAGTAAACAATCTTTACTGGGGGTCCTTTTGGGATTCTCAGCTAGTTATAAAAAACACAGAAGGGTAAGAAATGATGACAAAAGAGACCAGGGAAGAGATTTTTTGGATGGCAGTGAGTATTTTGCCAGGTTTTCCATGAAGTCAGGGAGATAGGAAAAGGTCAATCCTCTAACCCTAGTCTAGTGGGAGAAGACCCTCAGAGAACAGTAAAAGTGTTTCTTAAGGATAAAAGACTTAAAGACTGGTGTCCAACTCACTATTGGGAAAGCTGAAATTGACACTGTGGCCAGAATCTAACAACTCCTACCAGGCAAAATGCTAAAGGCAAAAGAACTGACTGCTTCGGAAGCAAAAATCTGGGACATTGACAGTCCCAGGCAAGGGTTGTATGAGTGTTCCTTAAGAGCTGTGGGGTCTGAGACAAAGTAAGCCAGGATGAGGATTGTCTTGTCCTGTCCAGTAGAGCCACCTTCAAGAAGCTGAAGGACAGTGGAGATTCATTACTTGATGCTCAAGGACCGAGAGTCACAGTGACCATCAGAACACAGAAATAAGTATCCTGCTGGATTAGGGGAATGACAGGAGAAAGTGAAACAGCAGGAAAAATAAAATAGAACCATCCAAACCATAGAGTCTAAGAAAGTGATATCTTAAATGATAAAGACATCTGTAAGGCCAGAAGAAGAAGTACTTGCCCTGTGTTTCACCTAGTTCTCTTGGCCCCTGACCTCTGCACCCTTGTGAGATTGAAGTGGCAGCTATCAAAACAGCAGGGAGGACTAGAAACAGGAGGTGGAGAAATGGAGATCAACTACTCCTCACCTTCATAAATCTTCATAAAAGATTTGAATCATTGGTCACTGAATTTTCTTGTTTTTGCCACTGACTACATTTGTGGCTTCCATTCAGAGCCAACTGTGAAGTAGGGAGTGAGGATGCAGTGGGGTGGGAAGGAGAGATAACAGTAAATGAAATTCAAAGTTTTGAGTATTACACAAGACTTGATTTTCTCCTTTTGGCCTCTGAATGTATTTGTGATTTAGTGACAATAGATCATTTGTCACCTAAGAATGAGCAGGAAATTATAGGTTACTGGAGTCATAGGAGTAGGAAAGATGATACCATAGACTAAACTGTAAAAGGACAGTGGGAAAAACAAACTTGTATTTTTACTGCATTATGAGGTATGCCATTTCAGTATGTTTGCAAAAGATGCAGGATTTAAATATTTGGTTAGCAAAATCATTTACCAGAGAAAACTGCTTAGTCACATGAAATCCATGGGTTCAATGCCTGCATGGGTAATGAAATGACCTCTTCCCTCTATGACATCATCAACTTGATGTGCCTGGCACTTAACTTCACTGGCCTTGTTTTGAGACATCCACATTTTTTCCTAATATTGCTCAATTATCTATTTTGTGTATCATACCCTAAGCACTGTACCAAGTTTCCTAGCATAAAAAGAAACTACAAGAAAGTCTTTTCAATTCTTTCTTCACTCTGTCTACATGTACAGAAAGAGATTGATTTTGATCATGCCACATTGCTTTTATTTTTTCCTCAAACCTAATCCCAATTTTCTGCAACTATTTCATACTTCTTTCTCTGGATCTTTCTATTTTCCTTTCTCTAAATATCTCCCAACAACTACTGATCTTTTATCAAGGGAATGACATGATCAAATATGAAAGAAGTATTCCTAAGGATATAAGAGTAGGGATATAGATCCTCTCTAATTAAATTTAGAAAGTAGAAGAGAATCTGCAGAGTCCCACCATCTTAATTCACAGATTTGAACACTGACACACTGGAAATTTATACAACTTAGACTACTAGTAAGTGGCAGGGATGGTACTAGAATCAGGGTCCAGGCTCCCAAGCCTGGGGTCCTTTTTAGTTCCCTGCCTAACTTCAAGTATATAATTTAACAAATACTAAAAATCTAACAAAGATATCATGAAGATGATTTAACATTAATCTTATAATTAATAGAATTTCCAAATCTAGACAGGATAAAACTTCTATTTTCCACCAGGAGGGAAAATCTGACTGAAATCAGCCTTATGCTGAAAACAACTAAAATCACTGACAAAATATAATAAACAATTGAATTTAAACATTAGGAAACAGGAAGCACAGAACCTTGATCCCCGGGAAAAGACAAGGTGAACTCCACAATCACCCTGTCTGTCTTCTGGGAAGCAATTTCTAAACTGCCGCACAGGGAGGAGAAATGAAAGAGAATCTAATGATTTCACCAAGTTGAGAAGACAGAGATTAATGCTCAGGAAGACCTACACAGCTAAAATTTTCAGGGTAGAGGAGAAGAGAGAAGCAGCTGTGTTGAGAAAGACCTCTGGAAATCTTCATAGAATTCCCCTGGATTTCCTTGTTTTTGCCTCTGACTTTGTGACTGTAGATCATCACCCAAGAATGAGCAGAAAATTATGGGTTGCTGGAGTCTTCGTGTAGGAATAGGAAAGATAATCCCATAGACTAAACTGTGAAAGGACAGTGGGAAAAAAGAAATTGTATTTTTACTACATTAGGATGTATGCCTTAATCTGCATTTTATAAGGTCAGACAAAGGAAGAACATTGGTGAAGGAATAAGTACCAGGGAAGGTAAACTGAACAATTCCTAGAGCTCACATAGTACTAGGAGTTGTTTGAATTCCAACAAGCTAGAGCATAGAAATCCCTAGAATAGGTGGTTTGTGCAGAAGAAGTAAGAAAGGTAATGCCTAGTACTGAGCTAAAGAGGCACTAAAGTAGAAGTCATGGCAGAGATGCTCCCAGCTTAAAAAAAGGCTCAAGAGGATCACCAAGTAACTTACATACTTATCTTACAGATCAATATTCTTTAAAGTGATATAACAAAAATCCAGTGCTCAATAACATAAAAATTTAAATGTTGGGAGCTCAGTACAAACAATGAGAAAATGCTCAAATATTTGGAAGTAAAATAACAATGTTCTAAATAACGCATAAAGCCATGAAGAAATCAAAATGGAACTTAGAAAATATTTTGCACTGAATGAAGTTGTGACAAGTTGCTAAAGAAATACCAGGAAATTTATAACACTAATGGTCTATATTAGAAAAGGAGGATATTAAATTAATGTCCTTGTGTCAATCTGAAGAATATAAAAAGAGTAAAGGAAATGAAGTCCATAGTACCGGGAAGAAAGGAAATAATAAAGATCAAAGTATAGATAATTGAAATTAAAGAAATGATAGAGAAAATCAATAAAACAAAAACCTGGTTACAAAAGGCTAATAAAATAGATAAATCTCTAAGAAGACTTATACTTATTGAATATTAAAAATAGAAGGAAACTTGAAATGTCCTACCCTCTTAATTTAAAGCTGAGGGCCAAGACCCCTCCCTCTTCACTTCAATTCTTGTGATCATACCAGAATGATTTCAGACATGTCTCTCAGAGTAGCAGACATGAATTTATTAGAAGGGATATGAAAAGGGAATAGGGAACACTGTCAAGGGAAAAGTGGGGTCCTCTCTGAGAGAAGGAACCAATCTTCTCCTGCCTTCCAGTTTTATTGGGGATCCCAGGGAGGTTTCCAGAGAGTCCCATCCAGGTTTGCCTCTGGACTTTTGACTGAGCAGGAGAATTGCATGAGACTTTCAAGTCCCCACTTCTATGACAACTCTACGTAACTTTGACTCATGCTGACCAGTTCTAATTGAAACCTGTTCTTACAGATTTTTTGGTTAGGGGGAATTATCCTTATCTCCCTGAGTTCTGGGATCTGCTTTGTGTAAGAGTCACAGAAGTCCCCCACCCCATTCAGAGTAACTTATATTCATCTTATTGGCATTTTGGGTCTCCAGTTTTCCTTCAGATAACAATTTGTTTGCTAAGGAATGAAACATATCCTGTGGACTTAAGCCAGGCAGGGCTGTAGATAAATTTCTTTTTAGAAAAAGAAAGCATGTGGGGTCAGCAAAGTGGGCTCAGCTTATGGAATTATTTCCTAACTTCATTTTCCCACTACTTATATCTGTTTGTTCCCTATCATTCCCCTGTCAATGACTTTGGGTCCCTAAATTCTCTTAGGATATTTGGGCATTGATTTGACCTGGATGCTTCCGTATGAGAGAGAGTGAAGTTAGGTGAAATGAAATCCTTGTTCTCTATCAGGTACAGGCATAGACAGTTAAGGGAATTTAGCAACAAGGCAATCCAGAGATCCATGGTGGCAGTTGGTGGGTGACTGAACAAAGCAAATACAGGACAGGAATTATGCTAGGACAACAATAAACAGGACAGCAAAACATCATTTTCTGTAAATAGCACAGAAGCAATTAGTATTATCAGTCAGTCTCTTTAGACAGCAATTCATTAAAGTTTAAGGTGGAGTCCAACATGCTACTGTTTAGTGAGTGGAGACCACTTAAGTCTTTAGAAAAATAAGCAAAGTTGCTATAAATACACAATGTTCAGTTTTTATAATGGCACAGGTGTCCCCTTGAGCTATATTTAAGATATCTAACACCACCTAATTTCTGTAAAATAGATTTTTATTAGCATTACCTCTTCATTAGTAGAGGGATCCTTTTAACTGTGTTCTTTAGGTCTGGAGATAAATACTAGAGAGTAAAAGGAAGAAAAAAAGGACTCTTTAACTTGGGGTAAAAAAGTCTCATGATCATTGGCTTTCAGATTCTATAAGTATGAGGCCTTCACCAACAATCTTTCAATTGCCAGTGGGCAAGATTTTTTCCCCAAAAATGCCAACGGTGAAAGCCTCAATTCTTATCCTTAAGGGCTGTAGCATCTAAATTCAAATCAAGAGACCTTTTGGTCCTTACTAGAGCGTGCTCTAGCCAAAGAACCATGAATTGTCTCAAGACTTTCCCTCAGTCACCAAGAACCTGAGGCATATAATAGAGGTAGTTTAGATAAGGTATGTTAAACCAGGCCTAACACCAAATGTTACAGGGCACTGGCCTGTCACAGAACTGAAGCAGGCTTTCCCAGGCTTTCCTCTTCACCCAGATTCTTATAATCATGCTAGAAAGATTTCAGACATGTCTCTCAAAGAAACAGAAGGGACAGGAAAAGGAAAAATAGGGACACTATCAAGGAAATAATGGGTCCTCTCAGAGAGAAAGACAACACACCCCTCCTGCCCTCAGTTTTACTGGGGAGTCCCAGAGCTTTGCAGATAATCCTACCCAGGTTCATGTCTTGACTATTTACTGACAGCAAGGTGACAACAGACTTTTTTTTTTTTTTAGAATCAAGAAGAAAGGAGTTTATTTGAGTAATCCAACTTATCTCCTTTTTTAAAAATTCTTTTTTCTTAATTAATTTTTATTTATATATGACAGTGGAATGCATCATCACTAGCAATTAGAGAAATGCAAATCAAAATACTCTAAGATTTCATCTTACTCCTGTCAAAATGGCAGCTCTTATGAAGACAAACAACAATAAATGTTGGTGAGGATGTGGGGAAAAAGGTACACTCGTACACTCCCGATGGGACTATAAATTGATGCAGCCAATATGGAAAGCAGTATGGAGATTTCTTGGAAAAATGGGAATGGAACCACCATTTGACCCAGCTATCCCCCTCCTCAGTCTATACCCAAAGGACTTAAAAGCAGCATACTACAGGGATATAGCCACATCAATGTTTGTAGCAGCACAATTCACAATAGCTAAACTGTGGAGCCAACCTAGATGCCTTTCAATAGATGAATGGATAAAAAAAAAGTGGCATATATACACAATGGAATAGTATTCAGAAATAAAAGAGAACAAAATCATGGTATTTGCAGGTAAATGGATGGAATTAGAGAAGATAATGTTAAGTGAAGTTAGCTGATCCCAAAAACCCAAATGCTGAATGTTTTCTCTGATATAAGGAGGCTGACTCATGGTGGGATAAGGAGAGGGAGCATGGGAGGAATAGATGAACTCTAGTTAGGCCAGAGGGGTGGGAGGGGAAGGAAGGGGTCATGGGGTTAGAAATGATGGTGGAATGTGATGGACAACAGACTTTTAAGTCCCCATCCCAACTTTAATTCACTTTGGCCCATGATGATCAGTTTTAATTGAAATTTGTCCTTATCAAGTTTATGGTTAGGGTGAATTATCCTTATCTGCCTGCATTCTGGGATCTGGTCCTTGTAAGGGTCACAAAAGTGCCCTTATCTTACTAAGGGTAACTTGTAGGATTTGGTTTGTTTTGATTTTTATGGACACAATACCTTTATTTTATTTCTTTTTATGTGGTGCTGAATGTCAAACCCAGTACCTCACACATGCTGTACCATTGAACCACAATCTCAGCCCCTAATTTGTGCTCTTTTTCATCAGCATTTTGGTTCTGCATTTCATTTGCAGTGAACAGATTGTTTGCTGAGGAGTGTAACAAACATATTCTGTTGATCTAAGCCAGGCATGACTGCTAGTAAGTTACATTAAAAAAAAAAAAAAAAGAAAAAGAAAAAGCATTTGGGGTCAGTGCAGTAGACCCCATTTACAGAATTATTCCCTTAACCTCATTTTCCCGTCACTCACATTTTTCTGTTCCCTATTAGTACCAGACAAGGGCTCCAGCTCCCAGAGACAGAAGATATAAATTACCAGTATCAGGAATGAAAGAAGTAATATGGTTCTGAATTTAAAATAATAAAAGAAAACATTTTGACAACTTTGTTTAAATGAATAAGTCCTTTGAAAGGTACAAACTATTAAACCTCACTCATGAAGAAATCGTCTAAACAGCCCTATATCTATAGTAAATTTAAGTTGCAGTTAAGAAACATTTCACAAAGAAATTCACAGGCCCACATGGCTTCACAGGTGAAATTCATCCAGGCGTTTAAGAAAAAGGTAATAAAAATTACATAAATTCTTTCTGAAAATTGAAGAAGAGGGAATACTTCTGAATTCATTCTTTGAAGTCAATGTTACTTTGTTATCAAACCCAAAGACATTGCAAGGAAACAAAATGTCCTGATCTCTCATGATCACAGATGCAAAAATTCTAAACAAAATTTTAGCATACAAATCTAATAATATATAAAAAGGCTAATGTATGAAGACCAAGTGGATTTATTACAAAAATGCAACTTTAAAAAAAATCAATGTAATGGTAACTTAACAAACTAAAGAAAAATCATAAGATCATCTTAATATGCAGAAAAAAATTGACAGAATCTGACATCCATTCCCAATAAAACTCAGAAAATTAAAAATTCAGAAAGCACTTCCTCAATCTATTCAAATATATCTACAAAAAATAAAATAAAACCCACATAGAGAATTAATGATGCAAGACTAAATGCTTTTGCAATAAAATAAGGGATATCTTGGATATCTTCACTTATTTTTTTCTATTAAATATTGTACCAAAGGCACTATCCATTAAAATAAGACAAAAGCCACATAAACTAGAAAAGAAGCAAATCATCTTTACTTGGAAATAGTGTGATAACTGATGTAGAAAATATAATAGAAAATTACATTCTTTTCACACAAAAAAATGCTGCAAAAACTAGCAAGGAAGTTTGATAAGTTTATATCATACAAGATTGAACCACAAAAAAAAAACTAGCAATAAACAATTAGAAATTCAAAATTGTTTTTTATTTGCAGAGAAACAAGAAGTTCCTTTATTTCCTGTTAATTCCTTAAAAGAAAGCACAAATAGAGTGTTCGGGGTCATGAGTAATTATTGTTTTAATCAACATTGCTGTGCAGTGGACCTAATAGAAGAAAAAGTAGGCCCAAATATTCACCACATCAACTTAGGAACTGACTTCCTTAATAAGACTCCTAAAGTGCAAGATGAGATGGAGTCAAACTAAAAGCTTCTTCTCAGCAAACGAAACAATGATGTGAAAAGAGAGCCTACAGAATGGGAGAAAATCTTCACCACATGCACCTCAGATAGAGCACTAATCTCCAGGATATATAAAGAACTCAAAAACCTTAACACATACACACACACACACACACACACACACACACACTAAATAAATAAATAAATAAATAAATAAATAAATAAATAAATAAATGGGCTAAGGAACTGAACAGACACCTCATAGAAGAAAAATACAATTGATCAACAAATATGAAGAAATGTTCAAAATCTCTGGTAATTAGGGAAATGCAAATCAATACTACTCTAAGATTTCATCTCACTCCAGTCAGCATAGCAATTATCAAGAATACAAGCAATAATAAGTGTTGGTAAGGATGTGGGGGAAAAGGCACACTTATACATTGCTGGTGAGACTGCAAACTGGTGCAACTGCGATGGAAAGCAGTATGGAGATTTTTCAGAAAACTTGGAATGGAACCACCTTTGACCCAGTTGTCCCACTCCTTAATTTTTTAATTCTCTCCAAATGTTTATACATATTCAATGCAATCTCACTTGAAATTTCAGCAGTCTTCTCATTTCTTTTCTTTTTTAGAAATTAATAAGATAATTCTGAAATTTATATGGAAACCAAAGGACCTAGATTACCCAAAATAACTTTTAAAAAGAACAAAATTGGGAAATGAATATTATCTGATTTCAAGAATATTTTTAAAGCTAATAATTGAGACAGCATAGAACAGGAGTAAATATATGCAAATAAGTCAATGAAATGGAATAAGAATTGAAAAATACACCCATATACATATGGACAACTGACCTTTTTTTACATAGACAAAAAAACAATCAATGGAGAAAGAGCAAACTTTTAACAGTTTGATGTGACAGTTCAACTTTCAAATGCCAAAGAGAGAGAGAGAGAGAGAGAGAGAGAGAGAGAGAGAGAGAGAGAGAGAGAACTTCAATTCATACCTTCTATCATATATATAAAAAAACTTTAAATGAATCATAGTTATAGCTATGAAACCTAAAACTGTAAAACTTACAGAAGAAGGTATAGAAGGAAATCTTTACGATGTTGAGATGTTTTCTTAGATGTAATAAAACTCAGAAAACTTCAATTCATATTCAAATGTTTTCTCAGATGTAACACTAAAAGCCTGATACATCAAATGACTAAAATGGAATAGTCTGTCAATATTAAGTGTTGGCAAAGATGTGGAGTAACTAGAATTTTCCCACACTGTTCATGGAAATTTTAAATGGTCAAATAAATGCTTTAGAAAACAGTTTCATAGTTTTGAAAAACTTAAACATTCAATTACCATATGACCAGTAATTCTACTGAGTAAAAGAAGTCAGATGAGAAAAACTATATGATTCCATTCATTTAAAACACCAGGAAGTGTGAATTAATCTACAGCTAAAGGAAGCAGGTGCATGGTTGCCTAAAGTGGAGAAAGGAGAGATTATAAAGAATACAAGAAACTTTGGAGGAGATAGACATTCCCATTATGTTGATTGTGGTATAGTTTTTACTACCACATTTGCAGATATATGCTAAAACTTCTCTAGTTGAATTGTTTCAATACATACAGTGTACAGTATGTCAATTATACTTCAATACAAATGTTCAAAAATCATTAGAAAAAGAAAGCAGTAAGAAAATGTCCATGAGGGCTGGGATTGTGGCTCAGCAGTAGAGCGGTTGCCTAGCACGGGTGGGACAGGGGTTCCATCCTCAGCACCACATAAAAATAAAGGCATTGTGTTGTGTACATCTACACCAAGAAATAAATATTTTTAAAAAATGTCCATGATTATCTGGAGAAAATGAAGTCAACATAAATGAAATAAAAAACAACAGAGATACTAAAATTAGCAGACAAAAACATTTAAATAATAATTACAAATAAATCCAATATGCCCAAGGATATAAAGCAAAATACTAATGTATTAAGGAACAAAATGAATTACATAAAAATGTAGAGATTTAATGACAAAAAAATGCAATGTCTTGCATGATAATTTCACTTGATGGGACTAAAAGCAGATTGAAAAAAATTGAATGCAGAGCAATTGAAACTACCCAAAATCAAATACACAGAGGAAAAGTATTTTAAAAAGTGAAAAAGACCTCAGTAATATGCTAGGTAATGATGAAGCAGACGAATGGGTAATTGGAATCCCAGGATAATAGGTAAAAAATAGGAGACAGAAGAAAATGTTAAAATAATGTCTGAAAGTTTTATAAGCACTCTACATTCACAAATATAAGACACTGAATGAACCCTGAACAGGATAAACCAATGATAACCACATTGAGGCAAATCAATTTCTTGAAACAAGTGATAAAAAAAAGGCTTAAAAACAGATACAGAAAAAGGCAAATCATATATAAAAGAATAAAAATTAAAGTCACAGACATCTCTGCAGAAATGATACAAGCCAGATGATGAAATAACATCTTTGAATTGCTGAAATTAAAAACAACAGTAAAAACAAATCTGACAACCTATAATTCTATATCGAGCAGAAAGTTCTTTCAAAAATGAAGGAAAAATGACTTCCTAGATTAACAAAAGCTGAGAGAATTTATCACTATTAGACCTGAATATGAAGAAATATTAAAGATCTTCATGTGAGAGCAAAACAGTATGGAAACTTAGATGTGCACAAAGAATTGAAGAGCACTAGAGATGAAAGTAAACAAAGAAAATTTTTCATTTGTTAAATTTTTATTCAAAAGTCATCAATAGTGCCCATTGCAGGGCAAACAACTCAGCTAATGTGTCCCAGTGTTCAGGAAGCTGAAGTAGGATGATCACAGGTTCAAGGCTGATCTCAGCAACCTTAAGGAGACCCTGTCTCAAAAAAAGAAAAAAGAAAAGGAAGAAAGGGAGGGAGGAGGAAAAGAAGGAAGAGGTAGTTTAGGGATTGTATATATACATATATATGTCGATATATAATCTATGTAGTGTAAAATGTTTAGCAACTATAGCACAAAGGATAATAGAATCTGGAAGGAAATGGTTCTGAGATTCATATATTATTTATGAAGTGGTAGATAACATTTGACTCTAGTCTATAGTAAGTTGGGGATGCATATTATAAACACTAGAGGAATCCTCCCATGCACATATCCCCCCCTCCCCAAATAGAACATATTAGCCAAGAGTTAAAATTCAAAGGAATTTTAAAAATATTCAATCCAAAAGAAGCAAGAAAGAGAGGAAGAGACCGAGCACAGGTGTGAGTGCAAAAGCAGATGGGATAATAGAAAACTAAGAGCAAGGTGTAGATTTAAGCCCAGCCAAATCAATAATTAAATCAAACATAAACAGTCTACCACCAATTAAAAGACAGATTGTTAGACTGTATAAAAAGCAAGAGTCAACTCTATGTTTTCAATAAGAAATTCATTTTTAATATCCAGACACATATAGGTTAAAAGTAAAAGGATAGGAAAAGAAACATAGTATAAACATTAGTTATTAAACAACTTTCCAGGAAGAAAGAGAGAGGATGAGGGGCATAGAATACAGCCTTCTTAGTTCTTATTCTTCTCTCAAAAAATGCTGTGGGAAGTTCAGAAAGGACTGAAATTTCTAAGTGAAAATCTGAACTTCAGATTTCTTAAACAAAAGGAAGGCATTTCCTGCATGTTAAATTTAAAGATCTCATTCCAAACCCTCTCAAGATTGAACATGCCTTCTCATGCCAACAACAAAGGGAGGTGACCCTTGTTATTGTTCATAAATTATTATTGTTGTTGTTGTTATTATTATTATTATTATTTGGTACTGGAATTGAACTCAGGGGCGCTCACCCACTGAGTCACATCCCCAGCTCTATTTTGTATTTTATTTAGAGACAGAGTCTCACTGAGTTGCTTAGCACCTCCTCCCTATTGCTGAGGCTGGCTTTGAACTTGAAATCCTCCTGTCTCAGAGCCTCTCAAGCCAATAGGCTTACAGGCGTGTGTGCCCCTACAGCTGGCTATAAATTATTTTTCATAGTGTTAGATACTGTGCCTCTTATGTTCAAACTTTCCTTACGTCAATTTTGCACATATTAAATGAATATATGGATGTAAAATTTTTTGCATAACTAGCAATGATACAATATCATCCTATTGAAGGAATTTCAAGTGTTTCAGTTAATCACTGGGATAAGTACTATGAAAAAGGGTCTCCAGGAGGAACAAGCTCATCTTCAAGGGGTAGAAACAGAACATAGTCCCCAAATATTCTCAGTAGTGGTATATCTAGTTTTACCCTCAGGGTGATAATTTCAGAAAAGGCCTCTTTATTTCTTTAATATGGTGGAAGTCAACCTATAACCATTCTATAGTTCTGAAATATTTGAGTGATTCATATAGTACTTACCAGAAAAGAATGGTTTTTTTTACTTTCCCAATTCAACTATTATCAGATGAATAAGAAATCTTCAATAAGCTAACTGGCTTTCAATATAGGAACATTCTCTGCAATGTGTTCCAAAGGTCAGAAGCAGTGGGTACAAAGAATAGTTTCATAATGCAATGTTTTATGGAGTCCTTGATAATAATTGCTTAGAAGCTTTGGATGAATCAAAATGTTATTACTCTGGTCATTTTTCTGGATCAGATATTTATTTTTCTTGGAGAAGATTATAGAGTATCATCAAAATTTACTTACAAGAACTCAGACGTGCAAAACAAACTGTCTTATAACTAATCTCTTCATTCTCTGGGACCCATGTTTTCACTGATAGTACAGAAAAAAAATGCAAGCATACCAATTATTTTCTTTATCAGTTTAAATCAATCTTATTCAAAAGGATAGTCTAAACTCTCTTTCTTGACTCTTTCTTTAGGACATGAAAACTTATTTCCTTATATACTTAAATGCCATATTGGAAAAGGGGATAGAAAGAGGAGGCCTCTTGAAAAGAGAGGACTTCTTGAATTCACCAGACAGATGTGACCACATTTTCTGTACTAGTGTGACTTGTGAACCATTTCTTCATAATAGTCAAGATGCAGTGGATCCCAGTGATGATATGTCCCTCGTGTGGGCTCTTACTTGCACGACCAATCATTTGAACCTGGCTCTAACTCTCTTTGGAACTATATTTTGGGCAACCATTTCTACAGCATTCATTGTAACAGTTATTTTGATCTGTAGTATAGTGGCCCCTCTGTAACTCTCCAGTCAATATCCTCAGCCATATGAGTAAGTTTAGATACCCTCTGGCCTCAAAAAGATCACAGGGACCACCTATACTATCTAGGCCTATTGGCCTAAGCTACTTCTATTCTATGAATTAGAACATTAGAACATTGCCTTCACAGTCATATCAATCATAAAAGGAAGAACAAACTCCTTGCGGAACTTCTTTGCATACATTTCTAAAGAACAGAGTATCTGGGAATTAACTAAGTCTCAGGGCCAATCTACAACCAATGTGGAGGGAACAAATACTACTGCTTCCTTGCTTTTAATAGGGACAGGTTTGAGAGATGGTTCATACTCTCCAAAAGTTTACTCCATGGGACTTTCTTTGATCTCACACCCTGAATTGGCCTTCTTCCCTTCCAAGCATGTTTCCCCATTTTTCAGGTGGTTTTTCCTAGGAACATTACCTAAGTAACTATTCTCATAGGAAAATTTGTCTGAGGGTTATCTCCTGTCAGAAATAGGATGGTGAAAATTAAAGACACCTATTCTCCCTATTTGTCCTTTTCTCTCTCCTCTAAGCCTTTCTTCCTTACTTACAACAACTGCTCTCATCAAAAGGAGTGAGAACATCAAATATTCAATCATTAAATAAAGTTAAATACTTGAATCTAAGTCTAACAAAATGTATATAGGACTTAAGTATTTAAAATGATAATAAATTGAAGATCTAAATAAATGGACATTCTATGTTGATGAACTGGAAAACTCAGCATATTAAAATGTCAGTTCTCCCTAGATCGATATAGAGGTTTAACATAATGTATTTCAAAATCCCAAACAACATTATTTTAGTAAACACAGACAAGAATATCATCAAATATTATGGAAATTCAAAAGAACTAAAATAATTAAAAAGTAATTCTGAAGAAGAAAGCAAATTTAAGCCTTATGGAGCCATAAGAGTTAAGACTAGATAGCATTAGCTGAACAGACACATGGACCAATGGAGCAGAATACAGGATCCAGCAAAAGCCTCACACAATAGAGGCAACTCATTTTTTATAAAGTTACAAAAGCAATTAAATAGGGGGTGGGAAGAATAGTCTTTTCAAGAAATGGTGCTGAAACAATTGGGTATCCATAGTGGGAAAAAATACTTTAACCTAAACATCCCCTCTGATATAAAAATGAACTCAAAATGAACCATATATTTAAATGGAAACCAAATTTTTTTTAAAACTATCAAAGGTAATATTGAAAAAACTGCAGAAAGAAAGGCTTGTAAAGAATTCTTAAGATATTATACCAAAAACATGATCTATAAGAAATAGACTCAATTCATCAAAAATTATACATTTTTGTTCTGTGACTAATTAAGAGAATTAAAAGACAATCTACAGACTGAGGTAATATATCTGCAAATCATATCTATCTAACAAAGGATTCAGATTTAGAATATATAAAGAACTCCCAGAATTCAACAGTAAACGAAGAAACAATTCAATTAGAAAATGGACAAAAGACAAGAAGAGACATTTTATTGAACATAATATACAGACAGTAAATAAGCATATGAAAAGATGTGTAACCTCACAAACCATTATCAAAATGCAAATTAAAACCACAATGAGATATCACTATATGCCTATCAGCAAAACTAAAATAAAAATAGTGACAATATCAAAAAGTGCCCAACATGCAGAGAAACTATCACTTGGACATTGCTGGTGGGGATATAAAATGGCATAGCCACTTTGGGAAATAGTTTGGCAATTTCTTAAAGACTAAATATGCCACAACCACATAACCAAGAATTACACTTGTAAGCATTTACTCAGAGAAATAAAAACTTATGTTCATATTAAAAATAGTCATCATCTCTAGTGATTAGAGAAGTGCAAATTAAGACTACTCTAAGATTTCATCTCACTCCAGTCAAAATAGGAATTATCAAGAATACAAGCAATAATAAGTGTTGGTGAGAATGTGGGGGAAAAGGTACACTCATACATTGCTGGTGGGACTGCAAACTTGTGCAGAAAACTTGGAATAGAACCACCATCTGACCCGGTTATCCTTGGTTTATACACAAAGGACATAAAATCAGCATACTACAGTGATGCAGCCACATCAATGTTTATAGCAGCTATATAATTCACCATAGCTGAACTATGAACCAACCTAGGTACCCTTCAACAGATGAATGGATGAAGAAAATGTGGTACATATACAATGGAATATTACTCAGTCTTTAAAAAGAATGAAATTGGGCTGAATTTGTGCTTGCCTAGCACATGCGAGATCCTGGGTTTAATCCTCAGCACCACATAAAAATAAATAAATAAACATATTGTGTCCAACTACAACTAAAAAGTAAATTTTTTTAAAAAAGAATGAAATTGGGCTTGGGTTGTGGCTCAGGGGTAGAGTGCTCACCTAGCATGTACAAGGCCCTGGGTTTGATCCTCAACACCACATAAACAAATAAAATAAAGGCATTGTGTCCAACTACAATTGAAAGATAAATATTAAAAAAAATAATGAAATCATGGCATTTTCAGGTAAATGGATGGAGTTGGAGAATATCATGCTAAGTGAAGTTAGCCAAACCTCAAAAAAACCAAAGGCTGAATGTTTTCTCTGATAAGTGGATGCCAATCCATAATGGAGGAGTGGGTAGGGAAGAATGAAGGAAATTTGGATTGTGCAGAGGGGAGTAAGAGAAGGGGAGGGTGTGGGGATGGGAAAGATGATGGGATGAGATGGATGTTATTACCCTATGTACATGTATGATTACACTACTGGTGTGACTCCTCAACCAGAGGAAAGAGAGCTGTGCTCCATATGTGTACAATGTATAAAAGTGCATTTTACTGTCATGTATAACTAATTAGAACAAATTTTAAAAAACAAAAGACTAATGTTCAAATAAAAACCTGAACATAATTATTCATGGAAGCTATTTTGTAATAGTCAAAAACTAGTAACAACAACAATATCCCTCCATAGGTGAATGACTGAAACGGGTATATACACATATCATGGAATAGCACTAATCCATTTAAAAAGTTCAAATTATTGATATAACTTGGATGGATTCTGAATGTTCTATACTCAGTGAGGAAAAGCCAATCTCTAGAGTTCTCTTGCTGTCGGGTTCCACTTATATAGCATTATAAAAATGACAAAAATTTCAGAGATAGAGAATAGATTTTAAAGGTTGCAGGGTTTTAGGATGGTGGGGGACGGGTGGGAGTGAGTATGAAGACCAACTCCAAGGTAATGGAGCAGTGCTATATCTTGATTGTGGTAGTGGTTACAAAAATCTACCCATGTGATAAATGACATAAAACTATATATATTGTTTTTAATATGTACTATAATTCCTACTCTTGATATTATACTATAATTGTGTAAGATATAGCCATTTAAGGAAACTGAATAAAGAGAACATAAGACCTCTCTGTAATATTTTTGCAACTTTTGGTAAATATAATTACTTCAAATAAAAATAAAAATGTGAGGCACTGATTGTGAGCATCAGAATTACCTGAGGCAATTGTTCAAATACATAAGTTTTATGAATTCCCATTCTAAACTCACTGATCTACAATGTTTTTCTCTTTTAAAATTGTAATTCTGGGGAAATACACATAGCATAAAAGTTACCATCTTTATCATTTTAAAGAGCATAGTTTGGTAATGTTAAGTTCATTCATGGTGTTTTACACCAATGTCCAAAATTCTTGCAAAATTAAAACTCTATGTGATTGTATATCCTCCTCTGTGAAGTGTCTGTTTAGATCTTTGGCCCATTTATTGATTGGGTTATTTGGTTTTTTGTTGTTTAACTTTTTGAGTTCTTTGTATACTCTAGAGATTAGTGCTCTATCTGAAGTGTGAGGGGTAAAAATTTGTTCCCAGGATGTAGGCTCCCTATTTATCTCACTTATTATTTCTCTTGCTGAGAAAAAACTTTTTAGTTTGAATTTGTCCCATTTGTTGATTCTTGATTTTAACTCTTGTGCTATAGGTGTCCTATTAAGGAATTTGGAGCCCAACCCCATGAGATGGAGATTAGAGCCAACTTTTTCTTCTATTAGATACAGAGTCTCTGGTTTGATTCCTAGTTCCTTGATTCATTCTGAGTTAACTTTTGTGCATGGTGAGAGAAAGGGATACAATTTCATTTTGTTGCATATGGATTTCCAGTTCTCCCAGCACCATTTGTTGAAGATGCTATCCTTTCTCCATTGCATGCTCTTAGCACCTTTGTCTAATATAAGGTAGTTGTAATTTTGTGGATTGGTCTCTATGTCCTCTATTCGGTACCATTGGTCTACCTGCCTGTTTTGGTACCAGTACCATGTTGTTTTTGTTACTATTGCTCTGTAGTATAGTTTAAAATCTGGTATCGCTATACCATCTGTTTCACTCTTCCTGCTTAGAATTGCTTTAGCTATTCTAGGTCTTTTATTTCTCCAGATGAATTTCATGATTGCTTTTTATATTTCTGTGAGGAATGCCGTTGGGATTTTGATTGGCATTGCATTAAACCTATAGAGTACTTTTGGTAATATGGCCATTTTAATAATATTAATTCTGCCTATCCATTTCTCTCTTTGGGGTTCTGTAGTTTTTGTTGTAAAGGTCTTTCACCTCTTTTTTTTTTTTTTTTTTTTTTTTTTTCAAATTAAAGCAAGCTTATTATTTCGACCGGCCGGGCTGCCTTGCCCCTCAAAATCGTGGGAGCCAAGGACAGCCCCGAGGCTTCTTTGTGGCCCAGTTTTATAGCCCAAAAAGTTACACAAAATGGGGGGGGGGTTACAGATAACAACATTCTGAAGAGCATAACACAAGTTTACATTTTTGCTGGCCCCGGCATCAGAATTTATGGAGATCTTAGAGACTCAGAGAGGGTCGTTGTCTGGCCAGGGAGGGCCAGAATTTATGAGGCGTCACTAAAGTTTAGGAAAGGGTTGTTATATGGTCAGGGAAAACCGGACTTGGGTGAGTTCAGGGCATGGGCAGGCATTCCAATCAGCTTTACAACATCAACTAATGGCCAGGCCATACAGACATCCTGATATTTTTACAGAAAACAGAAATGAATCCTTCATAACTTGTGACAAGCTGGCTTCTAATCTAATGAGATAATTAGGCTAGGTATATCATTCCCCCCTTTTCTGATGTGTCCCTTTCAAATCTTTGATAGGGAGCAACCAGTAATGTCAGCAACATATGTTAATACTGTCGGTGGTACATAACAGAATTGAGTTGTAGCCCCATAAACCTGAGCACATAGTTAATAATGCATGGGACAATAACTAATAGGAGAAGAATACAAATTATAGGACCTGCAAGAGAAGTTAACCATGGAAACCAGTTTTTTAGGTCTGGCCAAAAGTTGTCCATTTGAATCTTGTTTATTTCCTTTTTCATTTCATCTATCTGTTGTTGAATAACATTAGAATAGTCAGTAATATTAAAACAGCACATGCCTGGGAATTGTTGGCAGCCCAAATGATGTTTCAGTAGCAGAAAGTCAGTAGCTGCTCTATTTTGTAGTACTGAGGTTCGGAGTTCTTTCATCTCTTGATTAATTTCTGCTAAAACTTGTGCTGTAAGGTTAGCTGTTTTGCTAAAACTACAGGCTAATTTAGTGATTTCTCTTTGAATTCCTACCATTAGTCCCGGGACTGGTAGAATGAAAGCTGCTGCAATTGCAACGTCTAGTGGATCCAGGAGGATTACATTGTCATTGCAATTGGGGGGCAGACTTCGGATAACTCGGTGGGGAGCTGCCAGGGATGGCAGTAAAGGAAAAATCCTCCCAACAGAGCAGATTCCAGAGAAATTGGTAGGCAACGCTTGGAAGGTTGTCTTATTACAGAGAAAAACCCATCCTGTAGGAAGTCGTTTGCCATTGGGTAGGGAGATATATTGTTCAATAGAACAATTTGGTGGGGATCGAGGAAGGGTGCAGTCTATGCATAAACAATGTTTCTGGACGATTAGTGAAGCCAGCAAGGCTGACTCTGTATGAGACACAGGCCAGTTTTGCTGTGTAACTCTATCCCCAGTCACCTTAACATAGTCATCATATTTTATAGACAGGCCCATAAGATTATTAGCTAACAATTGATGGACTGAGCTTCCTTCTTGTATGCAGAAGGAACTTTTGTTCATAGTATCAACAGCCAATTGTAGCCAGAAGTTCTGGTTATTTACAGACTCTAGGGGGCTCACAGAAACATCCACATTTAAAGTGGCACTTGAATAGACAGTATCCACCAGGGCTCCCTTTTTAAGCTTAACACAGGAATATTGCCCTGAATCTCGTGGGTGAGCTGAGTATTTATAGATTCCAAAGTTTATATTACCTCTTTGGGACTGATCTGTGAGGTTTCTCCATGGTCCCTCCCTGAACACCTGACTAAAAACTTCTTGGTTATCTTTATACCATCTGATAGGGCCAATTATTGGATCCTGACAGGAGTAAGTGCAATTTAATATTAGTGGGGATCCTGCAATGGCAGGTCCTACCTGGGTTATAGAAGGGGTGCAAGGCTCGTTGAAACTGGCATAGCTAAAACCCAAGAATACATATATACTACAACAAGTGGAAAATCATTAGCATAATGTTTACAATGACAAGGAAAAAATGAGAAGTTAATGACAAAACATTAACCCTTAGAAATTTTAATTTTAAAGGGTCCACGTTTAGTCACTTTCCACCTTTGGTTGCTTGATTTTCCTCCAGTGGGTTCTGCAGGTGCCTTCTTAAGCTGTGAATGGTGAATCCATGCAGGAATGCCAGCAACTTTGACGGCAGTGGGAGTGCGGAGAATCACGATGTAAGGGCCTTTCCACCTGGGTTCAAGACTGTTGGTTTTTAACCGTCTTATCAGCACAGCGTCTCCAGGCTGGAATGAATGATCAGGCGATCTGTGTCCAATGGGTTGAGCAGCCTGGACCTGAGGAAAGATCTTATCCATGATTAGTTGTAACCCTTTAAGTGCCTCTGAGACTGGAATGTCTCCCAGCAGATCTAGATGTATTCTGGGAACCACAGGCGGTGGCCGCCCATAAATTATTTCATAAGGGGTAAATTTTTCCCAATAAGGAGTACAACGGGCCCTCAGCAGGGCAAAAGGCAGGAGATCAACCCAGTTACCACCAGTCTCAAGAATTAATTTAGTCAGTGTTTCCTTCAATGTTCTATTCATCCTTTCTACTTTCCCTGAGCTTTGAGGATGATACATACAGCGTAATTTCCAGTTTATATTAAGGGCCTTTGAAATCAATCGAGATAATTTGGCTGTGAAGGCCGGGCCATTGTCAGACCCCAAAATTAGAGGGAGGCCAAATCTAGGAACAATCTCAGTTATTAGCTTTTTAACTACTATTTGTGCTGTTTCCGTCCGGGTTGGAAAAGCCTCTACCCAGCCTGAGACAGTATCAACAAAGACTAACAAGTATTTATATCCATATAGTCCAGGTTTAATTTCAGTGAAGTCTAGTTCCCAAAATTCACCAGGTACAGTACCTTGACTTCTGTTTCCTTGTGGAAGTTGGTTCCTTTTAGCGTTTACCTGTGCACATGTCATGCATCGATTTGAGATATCTTGAAGCATCTCTCGATGTCCTGGTAGCCAGACATAGGGTGAGATCAATTCTGACATCTTCTTGGGGGATAAATGCATGGCTTGATGAAGATTAGTTAACCATTTTCTCCCTAGTAGCTTAGGTATGCAGATTTTTTTATCTGGGAGGGTCCACCAGCCATGACAGTTTTGCTGGGCCCCCATTGAGGAGTATGAGTTTATTTCTTCTGTAGTATATGACGGGGCCTCTTCCCAAAATTTAACTGGAAATTTTGGATAATTGGAGAGTTCTAGGACAGCTTGGTATTTTGGCTCTCCAAGGGCTATTTCCCTGGCTGTTTGATCTGCCAGGTTGTTACCCTGGGTCTGAGGACTATCGTCTTTGCGGTGTCCAGGCCAGTGGATAATAGCCAATTTGTCTGGTAACCAAATTGCCTCCAGTAGTTCAAGAATTTCTTGTTTATTTTTGATGGTCTTGCCATCTGAGGTTAGAAGTCCCCTTTGTTTATATATTTGTCCATGCACATGTGCCGTAGCAAAGGCATAACGGCTGTCTGTGTAGATATTCACCCGTTTTCCTTTTGCCCATCTCAATGCCTGTGTCACAGCAATGATTTCTGCTTTCTGGGCTGATGAGCCCCTGGGCAGAGCCTGGGCCCAAATAACTTCTTTTTGACCTGTGACTACAGCTGCCCCTGCATACCTTATTCCATCCCGGACATAGCTGCTGCCATCGGTGTAAAGGTCTGCGTCTCTGATGGTGAGAGGAATGTCAGTCAGGTCTAGTCGAGTACCTTGGATGACATCCAGCATCTCTGAACAGTCATGACTTGGCTCCTCTGGATTGCTGTCCGGCAGCAGAGTTGCTGGATTGATGGCCAGGGATTTACTGAAGGTTAATCTGTCTTTATCTAGGAGTAGAGCTTGATATTGAGTGAGGCGCGCATTTGACATCCAATGATTTGTGGCATCCCTCAATAGAGCTTCCACTGCATGAGGGGCAGTCACAGTTAGAGTCTGCCCTAGGGTAAGCTTGTCTGTTTCCTTCACCAGAAGTGCAGTAGCCGCTATGGCTCGTAAACAAGGGGGCCATCCTGACACTACTGGATCCAGCCTTTTTGAAATGTAGGCAATAGGCCTTTTCCATGGCCCTAGATTTTGGGTAAGAACCCCTTTTGCAATGCCCTTTCTCTCATGAACATACAGATGGAAGGGCTTAGAGATATCAGGGAGGGTTAGGGCTGGAGCCTGTGCCAGGGCCTTTTTTAGATTTTTAAAAGCTAAGTCATTTTCTTCAGTCCAAACTAAGGGTGAGTTGCCCCCTGCAGTTGCAGTATATAAAGGCTTGGCAATCTCAGCAAATCCAGGTATCCAAAGACGGCAGTACCCAACTGCCCCCAGGAACTCCCTAACTTGCCTTTTAGTAGTTGGGATTGGGATCTTCATTATGGCCTCTATGCGGGCTTGGGATAGCAGCCTTTTCCCTTCCCTCAGTTCATATCCTAGATAAGTAACTCGAGGAGAACAGATTTGTGCTTTCTTTTTGGAGACTCGGTACCCCAGTTGAGCCAAGGTTCTCAGTAAACCCTGGGTGGCCCTTAAACAGTCCCTTTCATCCCTTGCTGCTAGTAAAAGATCATCCACATATTGGAGCAAGGTTATCTCGGGGTACTCACTGCGGAAGAGGCTCAGATCTTTGTTGAGTGCTTCATCAAAGATGGTGGGGGAGTTCTTAAATCCTTGAGGTAGTCGAGTCCAGGTTAGTTGTCCTGATATCCCCTGTTCCAGGTCAGTCCATTCAAATGCAAAGATGGGCTGACTCAGTTTTGACAAAGGAATGGAGAAAAATGCATCTTTCAGATCTAATACAGTGTAGACTGTATGTTCTGGTGGCAACATACTGAGCAAGGTATAAGGGTTTGGGACGGTTGGGTGTACAGTTTCCACCCGTTTGTTTACTTCTCTTAAGTCCTGTACTGGTCTGTAATCATGAGTCCCAGGCTTTTGGACCGGCAGCAAAGGGGTGTTCCAGGTTGACTGGCATCTAATTAGTATTCCCTCTTTTAGGAGACGTCTGATGTGAATTTTGACACCTTCTCTGGCTTCAGAGCTAATGGAATATTGTCTAACCCGAATGGGCATAGCCCCAGAGGTTAGTTGGACTACGACTTGTGGCACATGTTTAGCTAACCCCGGAGGATTATCTTCAGCCCAAACTGCAGGAATTTCTTGGATTAATAGTTTTTTCCACTTTCCCTCTGAAGCTTGGATAGGATTTTGAGAAAGCAGATATTCCTCACTTAATGGGCATGTTATAGTTAAGACTCTTGTAGGACTCCCCAATTGTAGTGTAGGCATCTCCCCTGAAAATGATATAGTTGCCTGAAGTTTGCTTAGAAGGACCCGCCCCAGCAATGGGAAAGGGCATTCAGGGATAACAATGAAAGAGTGAGTCACTGTTCCTTGTCCTACATCAACAGTCCGATCTGTGGTCCATCTATAATTTTTAATTTCTCCTGTTGCCCCTTGTACTTCCATAGTTTCATTAGAGAGGGGTCCTAGGGGCTTCTGTAACACCGAATATGAAGCTCCTGTATCCACCAAGAAATTTACAGGTTGGCTCCCAATTGTGAAGGTTACCATTGGCTCTCGGGAGCCTAGTTTGAAAGAGCCATGGTCCCCCTATTCTTCTAAAGTTAGAGCCGGTTGTGGCTGAGGGGCTCTGGTCTGCAGCGGGGGAAAGTCTTTTCGATTTCGTTGGGGGCACTGATTTTTCCAGTGTCCATGTTCCCGGCAATAAGCACACTGATCTATTTGGAGGGGAGTCCTTCTTTTGCCCCTGCCATGTGCCGCCTGCATCTGTCTGGAATTAAAAACTTCGGGAGACCTTAGTGCAGCTACTGTGGCCCGATTTACTTTCCTTATCAGTAGATCATCCTGGCTCTCTCTGTTTTCGAACACCTTTTGGGCTATCTCCAATAATTCTGACCTATTCTTCCCTGCAAAGCCATCTATCTTTTGAATCTTTTTACGGATGTCTGGGGCTGACTGAGCTACAAAAGCCAGGTTAATCGCCTTCAGATTTGTCGGGTCCTCAGGATCTATAGGAGTATATAGACGGTATGCCTCTAGGAGCCGTTCGAGAAACGCTGAAGGCGATTCGTCTGGGTTTTGACGCCAACCTCCTCACTTCTCTGCAAGACCCAGTCGGCGTAGGTCCACACCAGCTCCTGGTCTAAGCAGTAGGTGAGAAAATCAACAATGTACTCATACAGGTCTGCGCGCGTGGAGTCCTCGATGTCCCCGTTCACGATGTTCACCCACAACTGCAGTGCGGCGGCATCTTGGTTATTGTAATGATAGAGCAGTCCAAGTGCAAAATACTTTTTGTGCTTCTCTAGCCAGGCAGCACTGTCCGTCAGAAGACAGAAGTTCTCAGTGACCAGGAGGTCCAGCAGGCTGTCGTGGTCAGCCTCTGCATACAGCTTGAGCAAAGCTGTGTCAATGTCCTCTTTGTAGCCATTAGCGACCTCTGTGCTGCGGACTTCGTTCAGGTAGCTCATGAGGAAGCGTTTGCACTTGGCCATCTTCTCCTGGTCCCCCTGGGTCAGCTGGTTCAGGTCTGCGTACTCGTGAAGAGGAGGGTGGGACCGAGTGAATGAAGAGGAGGTAGGCAACAGGAAGGGGTAGAGAGAGATCAGCTCCCGGACGTCAAGCTGGCCGCTTCTGAACAGCTCTTTAGCTTCCAGGAACTGAAGTTGTGCAAACTGGATGAAGCCCGCCTGCTGCAGAATCCTTCGGTACATGACCTGAAATTTTTCTTTCGGAATGTTCCTCCGGGCTCCTTTTGCTAAAACCAAAGCCTCCTCCACTCTTCGGTTCGCTAGTAGATCCTGTATTTGTTTTTCCAGAGGTAATGGAACCAAGATGTAAACTCCTTTACTTGTGGCAACAATCACTCTTCCTTCAAAGTCCTGTAGGATGTGGCCTTCCTTAAAGGGCAGGGTCTGTTTCTGCTGTTGATCCAACATGCTGTGGACTGTGATGAACTCGTCATCGAGCGCTATGACATATGGGAAGCAAACAGCTGCCCCAATGACATTCTCCGCCCAGTGCACAGGAGCACGCTGGGATATCCCTGCGACGGTGGCAAACATGCCCAGGCCGCCGGGGCCAGCCAGCAGGAACTCCTGCCTGCCTATCCTCTTCACGATGGGCCGCTTCTCCTCGCTGCAGTAGGGAAACAGGTCCTGGGAGAGGCCAGTGCTGTAGTTCAGGATGATGTACTGCGTGGTCAGCGCCAGGCACAAGAAGTGGCCGTCCACAGCCACGGCCAGCGGCTGCTCGGGGGTGGACACCTCCTTGACGATCTGCACGCGGTCCTCGTACACCAGGAACACCTGGATGGTCCTGCGCTTGACGGAGATGATGCACACCTCCACGCAGAACGGGTCCCCGCTCACGGGGTTCTCGTTCAAAGCGAACGCAGTGGCCCCTTTGATGCGGGCCCCCGAGGGCACGGGCTCCAGGTTCAGCATGTTGACCAGGGTGATGGAGTTGTCACACAGCACCAGCAGCCTGTTGAGGGCCGAGGCCGCCCGCAGCTCGCTCACGGGCTTCTTGAAGCCCAGGTGTCTGTGCAGCTGCTTGGTGGCAGTGAAGGCGGCTGTCCCTGCGGGCAAAGCCTTCTCCTCCAGCAGGAAGTGATAGATGAGGCAGTCGTTGGTGCCCACGTAGAGGTTCCGGCCACAGCACTCCACGCATTCTATGTTGATGCGCTCTTTGTCACCCATCAGCAGCTCCCGCTCCACCGCAGAGACCAAGGTGAAGGCCTTGATGTTCATCATGTCTCCTGGTTGGGCGAGGCCCGCGCCCGCCGTCCGCGCCGCCCCCGGCCTGGGGCCCGCCGCCCGCTCCGGCCCGCGGCTCCAGGGCTGCTCGGCCCCGCCGCCGCCGCCGCCGCCGCTTCCCGTCACGTGGCCCGGCCTCTTTCACCTCTTTTGTTAGGTTGATTCCCAAGTTTTTTTTTTTTTTTTTTGAGGATATTGTGAATGGGGTGGTTGTCCTGATTTCCCTTTAAGAGGATTTGTCGCTGATATACAGGAATGCCTTAGACTTATGAGTGTTGATTTTATATCCCACCACTTTGCTGAATTCATTTACTAGTTCTAGAAGTTTTTTGGTAGAACCTTTTGGGTCCGTTAGGTATAGGATCATGTCATCCACAAATAGTGCTAATTTCAGTTCTTCTTTTCCTATTTTTATGCCTTTAATTTCTTTTGTCTGTCTTATTGCTCTGGCCAGTGTTTCGAGAACTATGTTGAATAGGAGTGGTGAGAGAGGGCATCCCTGTTTTGTTCCAGATTTTAGAGGGAATGCCTTCAATTTTTCTCCATTTAGAATGATGCTAGCCTGAGGCTTAGCATAAATAGCTTTTACAATGTTGAGGTAAGTTCCTGTTATCCCTAGTTTTTCTAATGTTTTGAACATAAAGGGATGCTGTACTTTGTCGAATGCTTTTTCTGCGTCTATCGAGATGATCATATGTTTTTTATCTTTAAGTCTATTGATGTGGTGGATTACATTTATTGATTTCCTTATATTGAACCAGCCTTGCATCCCAGGGATGAATCCTACTTGATCATGGTGCACGATCTTTTTAATATGTTTTTGTATCCAATTTGCCAGAATTTTATTGAGGATTTTTGCATCTATGTTCATTAGAGATATTGGTCTGTAGTTTTCTTTCTTTGAATTGTCTTTATCTGGTTTAGGAATCAGGGTGATGTTGGCCTCATAGAATGAATTTGGAAGTACTCCCGCTTTTTCTATTTTGTGAAATAGCTTGAAAAGTATTGGTATTAGTTCTTCTTTAAAGGTTTTGTAAAACTCTGCTATGTACCCATCTGGTCCTGGGCTTTTCTTGGTTGGTAGTCTTTTGATGGCTTCTTCTATTTCAATTGATATTGGTCTGTTTAAGCTGTGTATATCCTCTTGACTCAATCTGGGCAGATCATACGACTTAAGAAATTTATCAATGCCTTCACGATCTTCTATTTTATTGGTGTATAAGGTTTCAAAATAATTTCTAATTATCATCTGTATTTCTGTAGTGTCTGTTGTGATATTGCTTTTTTCATCCTGTATGCTAGTAATTTGAGTTCCCTCTCTTCTTCTCTTTGTTAGCATGGCTAAGGGTCTGTTGATCTTATTTATTTTTTCAAAGAACCACTTTTAGTTTTGTCAATTTTTTCAATTGTTTCTTTTATTTCAATTTCATTGATTTCAGCTCTGATTTTAATTATTTCTTGCCTTCTACTACATTTGCTGTTGTTTTGCTCTTCTTTTTCAAGAGCTTTGAGATGAAATGTGAGATCATTTATTTGTTGGTTTTTCCTTTTTTTGAGGAATGAACTCCAAGCAATTAATTTTCCTCTTAGAACTGCTTTCATTGTGTCCCATAGATTCCCATATGTTGTGTCTGTGTTTTCATTTATTTCTATGAATTTTTTAATTTCCTCCTTGATGTCTTCTGTAACCCATTGATCATTCAGTAACATATTGTTCATTCTCCAAGTAAAGTAGGATTTTTCCCTCCTTCTTTTAACGTTGATTTCCAGTTTCATTCCATTATAATCATATAAGATGCATGGTGTTATCTCTACTCCTTTATAATTCGTAAGAGTGATATCAATCAACAAGTACACAAAAAAAAATGCTCACCATTTCTAGCAATCAGAGAAATGCAAATTAAAACCTCTCTAAGATACCATCTCACTCCAGTAAGAATGGCAGCCATTATGAAGTCAAACAATAATAAGTGCTGGCAAGGATGTGGGAAAAAAGATACACTTGTACATTGCTGGTGGGACTGCAAATTGGTGCAGCCAATTTGGAGGGCAGTATGGAGATTCTTTGGAAAGCCGGGAATGGAACCACCATTTGACCCAGCTATTCCCCTTCTCAGACTATACCCAAAAGACCTAAAAAGAGCATACTACATGGACACAGCTACATCAATGTTCATAGCAGCACAATTCTCAATAACTAGACTGTGGAACCAACCTAGGTGCCCTTCAACAGATGAATGGATTAAAAAATGTGGCATTTATACACAATGGAATATTACTCAGCACTAAAAAATAACAAAATCATGGCATTTGCAGGGAAATGGATGGCACTAGAGCAGATTATGCTAAGTGAAGTTAGCCAATCCCTAATAAACAAATGCTGAATGTCTTCTCTGATATAAGGGAGGTGACTCAAAACAGAGTAGGGAGGAAGAGCATGAGAAGAAGATTACCATGAAACAAGGAAAAGAGGTGAGAGGGGATGGGAGGGAGAAGGGGAATTACACTGAAGATAGAAAGAGACCCTCATGGTTTCACAAAATACATATACGATGGTGTGAGGGGGGAGGAAAGAAAAAAAAGAGAGAGATAAGTGTCACAGTAGAATGGGTAGAGAGAGGTGATGGGAGAGGAGGGGAGGGGGGATAGGGAGGGCAGCAGAATATAACTGACACTAGGATTGCTGTATGTATAAACGTGGCTGTATAACCAATGTGATCCTGCAATCTGTACACGTGGAAAAATGAGAATTCATACCCTATTGGATTCAAATGTACGATATGTCAAGATCATTGTATTGTCTTGAACAACTAATTTTAAAAAAAACTCTATATGAATGTGATAATAACTCCTCAGTTCCCTGGCCCCTGGTTTGTTCCTGTCTGGGACCTTTCAGACTCAAATCTAGGAACTTGACAGTTTTAATGTTTAGATAATGAGGGGGCTGTTTGCTGCCAACAATGATGACCTGACCTATAATAGCTGGTACCACTGCCCAAGCTGTGTACCTCCTTTCTCACTTAATTCTTACCATATTCTAAAAGTTGACAGTTATTATATCTATTCCATGAAATGAATGAATGAGAAAACTGACTCACAGAGGCTAAGAACTGGCTTAATTCACACAGCTCAGTTTCAAATACAGATCTGTTGGGATCCCCAAATTTGTCATACCAGGTTCTTCATGACCTTGGCTTCATGCTTAACAACAGCTGTCTTTTCAAATGATTTCAAATGATGGTGATTTCAAATGCAAAGACCAAAGGGAAAACTTCTTGGCTATATCTCTTCCAAAACACCACAAGTTTGAAACTCTACCTCAATTTTTTATATTTATTTTATTTTTTAGTTGTAGTTGGACACAATACATCTTATCTATTTATTTAAATGTGGTGTTGAGGATCAAACCCAGGGCCTTGCACATGTTAGATGTGTTAGAAGAACACTCTACCACTAAGCCACAACCCCAGCCCCTCTACCTCAATTTTATTGTTCTGAAAGCACGGTTTCTACTTGTTGTTAGAGTTGATTGGCACAAGAGAGAAATGTATTCCTTTACCATGTTTGCTACTTTGTCTGAGTCATACACCCACTAAGACAGAGGGAAGGAAAGAAGGAAGGAAGGGAGGGAGGGAGGTAGGGAGGGAGAGAAGGAGGGAGAAAGGGAGGGAGGGAGGGGATATGGATGAACAAATTAAGATTTACTGGGTGGCAAAACAAAACATTGTCAGATATCTATGCAGAATTTCCATTTTTTTTCTCTGAAAGATCTTGCACCCTGAAATACAGTTATTTCAAAAGGTCTACATGTGTATGAGTTGGATAAGACATCATCCTAATGAGAAAATTTTGAGACTATTTTTCAAGTATTAATGCATTTTTGAAAAAATAAAAACAAGCATACTCTCCTTAAAAACAAAACTTACAGATTACATATCCACTAAGGCAGATCATTAAACTTACTTAAAACCTTTGAAACTTTGGGAAAGAAAGTGCAAGAGATTGTTTAGAAGGTGATTTAATAGGTTCACTGTCCCCCCCTTCCCAGAACCTCTGAGAACATTTTCTCTAATAACAATGGGTAAAGTACATGCAGTCCTATAAACCACAAATGCTCCTCCACTGAATGAATGAAGGATAAGATGGCAGGTTAAAAAAAAATAGAGAAACTGTTTCCTTTGTTCTATATATGCCACTCTGATGGCAGAGTAAGGAAGGGATGATTTTTTTTTTTTTAAACAGGGCTGGAAATACCCCATTTGGGAGTATTCCTTTTCCACTCTCAAAGGAGTGGAAAAGGAACACAAGTTCTTTGTGTGGGCTTGAAACTCAGAGAGGACGTGTCTTGTCATAGCTTTTATTTATTTAGTTTTTCCCAGAAGAGGAATCTCAGAAGTACCCATCTCTGACGTTCTGCAGAGCTTGACAAAATATAGAAAGGGTAGGGGAAGATGCTACTTGCCAGGGATGAGTGCCCCAGACAGTAGTGGAAGGGGATGAATCCCAGAGTTGTGGAGAGCAAGCCTTAGCAGAAAACCAAAGGACATGGAAACAAACACTCCTGATGTGGGTATATTTGTTGCAAGAGCAGCTCTTTAAAAGTGACCCAAAAAAGAGGCAGAGCAGGGAAGTGAGCACCTAGAGCGCTCTGGGTAGGGAAGAACCTCAGAAAGAGAAGGGTGCTTTAACCCGACGCTACTCCAACTTTAACACCCGCAAACACCCAAGAATCTCGTTAAATTTTTCATTAAAATCCCAAGATTCTGAGCCCCTTGGTTAGGAGTAGAGCCTAAGAATCTGCATTTCCAACAAACTTCCAGGTATTACAGCGGCTGTTGGTCAGAGCACCAATCTTTGAATAGCAAGGGATTTTTTCGGGAGTAGGAGGCTGAAGAAATTCTGGGCTGGAGGGAAAGGGGCTTTCTGAAGAAAACGATGAACCTTTGGGGTGGCAGAGACCTCAAATTGGATGGGCAGGATAGGGAAGAAAACTAATCAGAGGAGGAACTTAGGTCTGGAAACTTTAACTTCTAGCAGTTTCAGGAGGAAATGAAAGAAAGGAGGAGTTGGTTCTCTGGCTCTGGAAGAAAAAGTCCAAGAGGCAAATGCCTATAAGAAGGGCAGGAAGTGAACACCTGGACACTATGGGCAGCTGGATCTGCAGCCTGCTCCAGGACGCAGAGGAGGGACACAGGGGATTTGGGCTAAGCAGCCCTTACCTGCGCTCGCCCTGGTCGGTGTACGTGTTGAGGAAGAGCCCCTCCCTGACTTCCTGGAATATTGGGCCAGAGAAGCTGAGGTGCAGTTCATAGCGGCTACCAGGCTGTAGAGCTTCACCGAGTTCCAGCACAACATATTGAGTGTCCATAGCAAACCACACATCATGCACCGGCACGCCGCCCACGGTGTCGTTCCTAGTGCCTGGGGACAGGGGACCCCTCACTTCAGCGCGGTCGTAGTCCAAGAAGAGGCTGTGTAGCAGCAGTCTCTTAGTGGACACCGCGCAGCGCACCGTGATGTTCACTCGACCACTGAATCGCAACAACGGCACGGAGAGCTTATCGGGCTGCAGCCGGGGCCACAGTTCCAGATCATAGTGAAGCGGCACCAGCCAGGGTGGCAGGCGCAGCTGGTCCCAGGGGCCCGGAGGTCGCCAGTCTTGCGAGGTGGCTGTCACCTGCGGCTCACTAGTAGTGCGGGGTTCCTGCGTTGACGATGGCCCCTCCTGCCCGAGGGGAGAGAAGGACGCGGCGTTTGGGACCTCTAGGCTACGCTGATCCGACGGCGGGACACGCGCGCAGTGGGCATACAGAGAAGCTAACACTGCCAGCGCCATCAGGAGTGCGGCAGCCAGCCCAGCCAGCAGCAAGGCCACCGCACGGCTCACATAGAAGCCAGAGCTGGAGGGGGGTTCCATAACGCGAGTGTGGCGCTGGCGAGATAGGATACTCGAGATAGCAGAAGAGACACAATCCCCAGCGAGGGTATTGGTTGGTGGGACCCCCCACACTCTCCGCCCTTTCTCTCTTGTACTACCCTCCTCCTCTAGAAGCCTAGGAGAACTGCGACAGAAGAAAGTGATTGGGACCAGGGCTTCCCCCTCCCAGTTAATCAGATCCAGGTCCCAGCCTACCCAACCCGCCCCACCAGATCGCTAGGAAGAGGCGGACGGGCGCACCAAGATGCGCGCCCCTGGGGGTCCAAAGTGAATGACCCCGCAGAAGAAGCATTCGGGATAAGTGCAGGCGGGAGCTGTAGAACCAAACTCTAATCTGGACCTTTTCGAGGAGTTCAGAATTGCTGGGGTGTGCCCTGTTTGTTGTCGCAGAAGGGTCAGATACCAAGCTTGACCACGACGAGCTCCCGGCAATAACATTTTTTGGCCACCAGCTTGGGCCTCGTGTGCCCAAACATTTGGGGAAACGCTTTGAAATGACCCTGAGAGAGGCAACTGCGCTTTCATAATATCTGAAGCCAAAACTATGGCCCCCAAATTCGCCTCCTGAATTAAGACAGGATGCATGAGGCTGGAACAGAGAATGAGAACTTGGAAACAAGGTTTGGGGTCCTGGAGTCTTTCTGGAATTTAGGAAGCTGGGCTGCAGGAGAGGTCTACAAAAAACTATGTGAGCACGTAGTCTGCAGTTCAAGGGAGAAGAGGAAGGGAGGGCTGCTTTACCTCGGGAAGGGGAAGCAAGGAAGCCTCCATTCTTCCCCAATTTTCTGCGGCGGGATTTTCCCTGCCCGGAGCTGGATCTAACTCTCCGCAGCTTTGCTGGGGGCGAGGGGGACTCTATTCCTGCTTTCGAAACCCGCCCATTTGAAGCAAAGAGGATAAAACAAGCCTTTCCACCCGGAAACCACTGGGCTGGAACAGGCTTCCCAAGCTGTGCCCTCGTCAGTGAGGTCTCTGGCTTGCCAGGCATCTGTTTGCTATTTAGCCGGTGATCCTGGGCGAGTTCCTGGCGGTGCGCTTGGTCTTGCACGCACGCACCCGGGAGAATTGATTCCAAGTATCTGAAGGCGTCGGGGAAGAGGGAAGGGACTGTGGTTAAGATCCCATTGTAAGTTGAAGATTCATTTCGGAGCATCCTGTCTTTATGGTCCTTTTTTCCCCCCAGAATGAAAATAATTATTCTGTCGCAGTTATACAACTGGCCTCACTTTCGTGCTTTGCCTGTATCTCTCTTTCAATAATGAAATCCCTTTCACTTGAATTTGGAAACAGGGTAGACCACTGTGATTCTTGGGGGAAATGTGTGCTTCCTCGCTCCCTCCCGTAACTGCAATTAATCACATTAACAATAAACCCTCTGGAAGAAGACAGGAAGGTGGAAGGAGATTTGACTCTAAACTCGGGTGGAGGGATGTGCTGTAATCTGTGAGCCAGTCTCCTGGTTCTAGATTCTTGGGTTACTTTCTTCAAAAATGGAACAACCATTTTAAAGTACTTATGACCATATGCATCACTCTCAGAAGATGCTGGGTAGAGCTGAGGGAGAAGCCTCCTGTATTTCTACATACCTACCAGAAGTTGAGCTGTCAGAATTGTGATTTGCTGCAGTGGCAGGGTCTCTGGGTTTAGGTCATCAGATGGGAATTGAGACAGATGTGGAATTATTTAACTAATTGCTGGCCTTACCAACCTCTGGACAATTTCTTGAAAGATTTCAAGAATTCCAGACAAGTAAAGGAAAAAAGTCAGTAACAGGATTACTTCAAACGCATTAGACATGTTTCACCCCTCAATTACAAGAAACTGTACTGAAAAATGTGTATGTGAATGCGAGTTTTGATTCTATTTCTCTAACATCAAAAAAATAGAGATAGGATCCTACACAAGAAGTTTCAAAATCAGACCCAATGATTCAACATTTTAAATATCTCATTAAAAAAAGAAAATGTTTCTGATAAATCATTAAAGTTACTGGAAAGAATTTATACAGTAGCATCCCGACTAAATCAGGATTATGATAACAATTTAAGAAACTGGGAAAGTATTTGAAATCTCAATGAAAATATTCACTAGAAAAATTTTAAATGTTTTTAATGAGCCTCTCAGAAAATCTAATTATTACTGAGATTAGTCAAAACAGTGATTCTCAACTGGATGTGACTTTGGTGCTTCCTCCCCATTTGGCAATTTCTAGAGACAGTTTTGGTTGTCACAACTGGTGGAAGGAAGTGCTACTGGTATCTAGTGAGTAGGGTTCAGGAATACCGCTAAACTTTGCAAAATACACAGAACAGCCCCCAAGAAAATGAAGCAGCCTGCACAAAATGCCATGTGCACTGCTTTTTGGAAATTCTGAGAAGAAGCAATTATCAAAGCCTTTTATATGATATCCAGGTAAAACTTCATCTATTCATTTTGTGCTATTTACTTTTGTTGTTCATGTTTATATTTTGGCATGTCTATTATTTTTCTATCTTTATTTCTTAGTACTTATTATGAGCCACTTTAATACATTATTATACCTCTTGGGTCCCTTGACTTAATTTTTCTTTTTCTAATCTTACATTAAAATTCCATTTTAATTGGTATTATATTCATAAGTTTGAAAGTAAAAACTTATGAAAATCAAGTTGAAGTATCTTGCTTCCACTACTTATTAGTAATTTTTTAGTGTGTGTATCATTTCAGTATTTTTTTCATGCAAAGCAAATAAATACAATTACAAACCCATGTATTTATCTCCTAGTATACTATATTATAGTTCTGTACCTATATTTTTATTAAAAAATACATTGGCCATTTTTGCATATCATTTCACAGATATATTTCCCATAGTTTTCTACAGCTGCATAGCATTATATTGAATGGATATATGCAAATAACCCAACTTGGGTTATTTGAAAGGTTTTATCAGAGTAGAGTCAGGCAGGCTTTTATTTAAAGGGGTGCAGCAAGAAAAAGAAGAGTACAGGCAAACACCGGTGTTCAGGAAAATATCCATTGTGCAAACTCCCTAGGGCCCTTATTTGCACAAATAAACCATTCCATATTACCAGCATGAACCACCAAATTCTGTAAGAGAAATCTTGTCTACAGGGATCTCAAAGAAGAAACTCTTAGGCCCTTTAAATAATCAAGCCTCATTTGTAAAACATGTAAGTTCAGTTGCAAAACATTAGTAAAGAAACCAACCCTAGGAGTCTCCAGGGAGAAATTCAGAAATTCAGAGAAATTTAATCACTATATCATAAATTGGCCAAGAGTCAAAAGCCATATTCCAGAATGAAAACATAGTAAGGACAACTGAAAATTCTCCCCCGCACTAGAATTCATGTGAACATTGGAAAAGTGTCAAAATTCATTATTGCAGAACTCTGGAACTTAACTGAAGGCTTGCAACAATTCTAGAAATGTTTATTCAAGAAAACTGTCAAATTTCAGTAAAAAAGAAGTGAGCTATTTTCTCTCTCTTTCCAGGCCCTTAGAAACTGAAATTTAATAACTTACAAGCATGGTGACAAACAGCAGCTGGCAGCCCCTGGAAAGAACAGAAAGGTGCTGCAGCCCCTTTAAAGCCTCATTCTCAGAGAATTGTCATAACAAATGGAAGATACACTTGCTAGACTGACTTTATTTGACCTGATTAGAGTTCACCCAGTGAACGGTATTTCCCCAGGGTCTTTGGTTGAAAACAACCAGAGGCAATTTTTTAATATTGCTGCTGGAGGTGGGCAAACAATTGAGGCAAATAATAAGCTCATCAAAAGACTTAAAAGGAAAAGCTCAGGAAAAATATCCATAAGGAGCTTTGAAAAGCTCCAATTCATTTCTAAAAATCTAAAAAGACACACACAAAAAACTATAAAACATGCTCAAAGAAGACCTGAGAAGGATCTAAGCTCTCACTTTTAGCCAGTCTTGAGGCAATACTTAAGCTAAATGTGATGGCTAAGGCAGAGTTGTCAACTGCCTGGCTGAGCTTTGGGAGGATTCCTCAACACACACACACACACACACACACACACACACCTTTCTTAAAAACTGGTAGGCTTATACGTACTAAGCATTTGAGGAAATCTCTGTCTGGTCATTAGTTGACCACTAAGCTAACTGAGCAAGGATCAGAATTTACTGAATTACTTCAGAGGGGAAAGAAAAAGATGATAGCAATAAACCCTGGAAAGGGAAGAAAATCTGATTTTCAGAGTTGTACATTTTTCAATGATGTTTCCAATAACAAAATTAGGTCATATGCAAAGAAACAAGAAAGTATATCCACCCCTAAGAAAAGAAAGCAGTCAATAGAAAATGTCCCTGAGAAATTCAGGCATTAGACCAAAAGGAGGCAAAGTTTAAATTAACAATTTAAAAAACCAATTAAAATGCTATATCTAAAAAACTGAAAGAAAAAATGAGAATAACATCTAATTAAAAATATCAACAAGCAAATAGAAATTGCATTTTCAAAGAACTAATAGAGAAGCTGGGGATATAGATATAGCTCAGTTGGTAGAGGGCTTGCCTAGCATGTACAAGGCCCCCTGTGTTCAATTGCCAGGACCTCCACCAAAAAAAAAAAAAAAAAGAAAAGAAAAGAACCAATAGAAACTCTAGAATTGAAAAAAAAACCGCTAACCAGCTCAATAACAGTTTTTTCTTATTTATTTATTTATTCTAATCAGTTATACATGACAGCAGAATGCTTTTTGATTCATTGTACACAAATGGAGCAGAAATTTTCAGTTCTCTGGTTGTATCCTCAATAACAGTTTTTATCACAAAAAAAAATCATCCATGAATTTGAAGATAGTTTGATTGAGATTTTCAGTATATGGAACAGAAAGAAAAAAAAGAATGCGGAAAAATAAACAGAGTCAAAGAAACTTGGTGAGATATCATCAAGGAGAATGAAATATGCATTGTAGAAATTTCCAGGATAAGAAAGTGAAAAGAGAACAGAAAGCTTATTCAACTAAACAATAGCCCAAAATTCCCCATATTTGGTGCAAGATATAAATCTACAAATCTAAGAAGCTCAACAAACTCTTAAGAGAAATAAACTCAAACTCTGGAGACAAAGACAAAGAATCTTCAAAGTAGCAAGAAAATAGTGATCCATCACATACAAGTGACCCCACCCAATAAAACTATCAGCTGATTTCTTATCAGAAACCTTGGGGTCTAAATATATTCAAATATATTCAAAGTGCTAAAATAAAAATCCCCCAAAACTTGCAGGCATGGTGGTGCATGCCTGTAAGCCTAGTGGCTTAGGAGGCTGAGACAGGAGGATCACAAATTCAAAGCCAGCCTCAGCAATGACGAGGCACTGAGCAACTCAGTGAGACCCTGTATCTAAACAAAACAAAACAAAAAAATACAAAATAGTGCTGGGGATGTGGCTCAGTGGTAAAGTGCCCATGAGTCCAATCCCGGATACCAAAAAAAAAAAAAAAAAAAAAAAATCTACCAAAACTGTCCTTTAAATTTAACAACCCTTTATTTAGAACTACCCTATAAGAAATGTTAAAGATTATGATTGATGTATGTATATAGGTGACTCTATGACCAGTGTGATTCTGCAATCTGTACAATTAGAAAAATGAGAAATTATACTCCAATGATACAAATGTATGAATTGCCAAGATCATTGTAATGTCATGTGTAGATAATAAAAAAAAAGAGAGAAAAAAAAAGAAATGTTAAAGAGAATCTTTCAGGTTAAAACAAAAGGACACTAGATAGTAATTCAAAGTTAGATGAAGATAAAAAGCTCTCCAGGAAAGATAAGTGGGCATAATTATAAAAGCTAGTATTCATATAATTTGTATTAAATGTCTCTCCTCTTGAAAAAAACGTGGTTTATAAGTTCAACTTTGAGTTTCTGTGATTTAAAAGACAAATTAATAAAAAAAATTATTATGTTATTTAATACCCAAAGTATAAAGATGTAATCTATGATATTAATAATGAAAGGGAAGGGCAGTTGCTTTGAAGTTAAATTGGCATAAATTTAAATTAGATTATTATGACTTTTAAAATTTTAAATGTAAGCACAATGAAAACCACAAAGAATATATCTACAGAATATGCACATGAAGAAATGAGAAGGAAACCAAAATAAAAAAATCAGTTAAAGACAAAACAAGGTAATAATGTTCTTTTGAGGAAGAACAAAATACTCATAACATATATAGAAAACAAATAACAAAATGGCTGAAATAAGTCCCTACTTATAATGAATTACTTTAAATGTAAATGTATTTAATTTTCCATTTGAAAGAAAAATACTGGATGAATAGCGTTTTTTAAAAAATGTTCTAGTCCTATCTACAAGAGACTTATTTTAGATTCAAACACAGAGGTAAAGTAAAAGACGGGGAAAAGATATTCCACACAAATAGTAACCAAAAAAGATCTTGAATGGGTTAACTAATATCAAACAAAATTGACAATTAATCCAAAAATGTTATATGAGACAAGAATATCATATATTAATAAAAGGTTCAATATAGCAATAAGACATAATAATTATGAATATATATACCTATATATTATATTCTCACAATATATTAGCAAAATGCACAGAATTGAAGGGAGAAATAGACAGTTCTAGAATAATATTTAAAGGCTTCAATACCCTACTTTTGATAATGGCTAGGTCAATGACATATGAGAAGTAAGGAAAAAGAGGAGTTCAACAACACAACAAGCCTATGAGACCTACTGGACATGTGCACAACACACCCAAACATAGCAGAATATGCATTTTTCACATACATGTGAGATATCTCCATGGGTAAACCACATATTAGACCCAAAGAAGAAGATTCAATAGATTTTTTTTTTAAAAAATAAACATCATATGAAGAATCTTCTCCAATAACAATGGGATATAGTTAGAAACCAATAATGAAGGAAAACTAAAATAATCATAAATATCTAAAAATTAAACAACACACTCTTAAGCAGAAAGGAAATTAGAAAATTCTTAGAGTTGAATGAAAACAAAAAACACAAAATGACTGCCAAAACATAACATACCTGCCAAAACAGTGAAAAGCAGGGCTTGGGGAAATTTATAGCTGTAAATGCCTACATCGAAAAGAAAGAAAAATCTCAAGTCCATAACAATTTTACATCTTCAGATATTAGGAAAAGAAGAATAAACTAAACTCAAAGCTAAGAGAAAGAGGGAAATAATAAAGTTGAGTGGAGATAAACAAAAAAGAGAAGAGAAAAACAATAGAGAAAAGCAAAGAAACCAAAAGTCAGTTCTTGGAAACAATAAACAAGTTTGACAACTCTTTAGCTAGACTGACAAAGAAAATAAAGAGAGAAGGTACAAATAAATAAAGTCATAGATCAAAGCAGGGACATTACTACTGACCTTACAGAGATAAAATTATTCTATTGGTGTTATGGTTTAGATATATCTAATGTAAGGTAGCCCCCAAATGCTCATGTGTGACACAATGCAAGAAGGTTTAGAGGTGAAACAAATGGATTATGAAATCCTTAACCTCATCAGTGAATTAATTCCCTGATAGGGATTAAATGAGTGGTGACTATAGGCATGTAGGGTATGGCTGGAAGAGGTCAGTTTTTAGGGGCATGCCTTTAGGGTATATATTTTATCCTTGGTGAGTGGATTCTCTCTTTCTCTGCTTCCCAATGTGGTGCTCTGAGCCTTTTTCCTCTGCCACACCCTTCTACCATGATGTTCTGCTTCACCTCAAACTCTAAGGAATGGAGCTGGCCATCTATGAACTGAGCCCTATGAAACCATAAGCCCTTGAATAAACTTTTCTTTCTCTAATTGTTCTAGTTATGTCTTTTGACCACAGCAGGAAAAAAATGACTATAACAATATGAACACAATGAATTATTATATGCCAACAAATTAGTTAAAATGGACAGATTCCTTGCAATACACAAATTATGAACTGACTTAAGAAGAAATAGAAAAAGGAAATCTCACTAGACCTATAATAAGTAAAGAGATTAAATAAGTAAACAAAAACCTTTATTTAAAAAAAGCCCTGGATCAGTTTGCTTTAGCTGTGAATTCTACCAAGCCTTTAAAGAATTAAAAACAACAGGCCTGGGGTTGTGACTCAGTGACAGAGTGCTTGCCTCATATATGTGAGGCACTGGTTTTGATCCTCAGCACCACATAAAAATAAATAAACAAAATAAAGGTATTGTGACCATGTATAACTAAAAAAAATATTTTTTAAAAAGTTGCTCTTGCTTAAAAAAATTTTAAAAAAATCTTTTAAAAACTATTCCAAAAAAATTAAAGAGAGAACATTTGGTAATTCATTTTATGAGGCCAGGTTTACTATGATAACAATGCCAGATAGAGATATCACAAGAAAAGAAAATTATAGGTCAATATAACTCATGAATATAGATGTAAAAATCCTCCATAAAATATTAGTAAATCAAATACAATAGCATATTAAAAGGATTTTTTATCATAATCCCAGTGAGATTGATCTCAAGAAGGCAGAGATGATTCAACATATAAAAAGCAATCAATGTAACACATAACATTAAAGAAAAAAGTAAAAAAAAATGAGATCATTTGAGCCAATGCAGAGAGGATTCTTAACAGATGCTAACCTTTATATGATTAAAAACTTGCAGAAAACTAGGAGTAGAGGGGATATTCATCAACATCATAAGGATACTGCTGAAAAACCCACAGCTAACATTATCATCAATGGTGAAAGATGGAATAAAGCAAGGATGCCTACTTACACGGCTACTATTCAGTATTATATTGGAATGTTAGAGAAAAGAAGCAAAAATCATCCAAATTGGAAAGGAAGAGGTAAAGCTATCTTTATTTGCAGATGGCATGATCCTATATATAGAAAAATCCCAAAGAGTGCATAAGAAAGCTACTAGAGCTAACACATTGAGCAAACTTGCTGGATACAAGATTGACTCAAGAAAATCAGTTATGTTTCTATACAGCTGCAATGAACAATCTGACAAAGAAATTAAGAAAGTAATTCCATTTACAATAGCACTTGAAAGAGTTAAATACTATATGATAAATCTAATCAAGACAGTGAAAGGCTTTGATGTTTTACACTACAAAATATAGCTGAAAGTGTTGGGAGCCGGCGACCGCACCCTGAAAATGGCGCTGGCTTCCTGCTTCTGATGACTCAGCGGTTAGAGTTGTTAAACAACTCCTTGTTGGGCTGTGGGCTGGGCTCTGGCCTGCTTCCGCTGCGCTGCACCTATTAGACTCTTCCACGTGGTGCTGGTTCATTGGCAAGGCTGGGTACTTAAGCTAGGGCAGACCGACCGCTCGGGGCGCGCGCGCTTTCTTCTCTTGTTCCTGTCTTTTCATTATGAGTAAACTGCTGAAGGAAGAATCCTGTGTCGTTTTTTCCCTTGCCGGCGAGGGGTCGCGACATGAAAGAAATTAAAGAAGGCCTTAATAAATAGAAAGAAATCCCATGTTCAAGAATAGGCAGACAACATTACAACATTGATACAACCCCAAACCATTCTGTAGATTCAATGTAATCTCTAGAAATTCCAAGCCTTTTGACGTGGAAAAGCCAGTCCTCAAATTCATATGGAATTGCAAGCAGCCCCCAAAAGCCAAAACAATTTTGAAAAATAAATAAAAAAGATGATAGTTTCATACTTCCCAACTCTGAAACACTGTAGGTCTTGATCCTTCCTTATAAGAAAATCTGAAATCTGAAATGCTCCAAAGTCCAAAACATTGTGAGCACTGTTATGCTGTCCTCAAGGGAAAAAAAGACCCTGCTAGTTCCTTCTGCTATGATACACAACCTTTGCTTCATGCGCGAAATTATTAAAAACATTTTATAAAATCCTCTTCATATGTATAAGTTGTAAGAAACATAAGTGAATTTTGTATTTAGACTTGGATCCTGTACCCAAGATAGCTCATAATATGGATATATGTATTTCAAAATCCAAAAAACCTAAAATATAAAGTACTTTTGGTCAAGGTACACTTGATTTATACAATGCAATAGTAATTAAGATAGTGAGGTACTATCATAAAGACATATGTTGGACAGAAGTAGGGCAGATGAGTCTGGACACCAAGGAATAGCAGGAAGCAGGTTTATTGGCTACAGCCAGGCTCAAAAGGAGGCCTTTTGCCTCTATCAAATCACCCCTCTGAATCAAGTTCAGAAAGTCTTATAACTTTATACCTAGTGTGTAATTGGAGGGGCTCAGAGGCTCACAATCTGTAGAAGTTCATGTAAAAGCAGCCTTTTCACTGTTCTGGGCACCCAATTCAAGCCCAGGAAACTCTGTGAAAATCAGTGTCTGGAAAAAGGAGAGTTCCCCTCCCCTTTTCCCACCAGCTGGCTTGATGGGACCTGACTATAGTCCTTTGAGATGCAACTGCCTCTGTGTAGGCTCCAGACCCAGGCTGGAGTCCTTGAGTCCCTTGTCACACTCTGTGCATCTGAACACTCTGTTGTAGAAATTCTTGTTGATAGTCTGAGAACAATTATGCTAAACAGAATTTTTTAGGGTCTCTGGAGAAGATTAGTTATGGCAGGGGTCATCTGGGTGGGGGTCTCTGGCCTGCTTCATGATCAATAGAATAGAGAGCTCAGAAATTAACCCTTCCATATGGTCAATTAATTTTTGACAAGAGTGCCAAAACCACTCAATAAAAATTATTGTCTTTTCAACAAATGATGCTGGGAAAACTGGATATTCATGTGCAAAATAATGAAATTGGGACCTTATACTACATTCAAAATGTGAATCAAAGGTCATCACAATATGATTCAATGTGAATCAAAGGCCTAGATATGAAATCTAAAACTATAGGATTCTTAGAAGAAAATATTTATGACATTGTATTTGGTGACAATATTGTTGATAGCACACCAAAAGTACAGGCAACAATGAAAAAATAAATTAGACCTTATCAAAATTTAGAATATTTATGTAAGAAATACCAAGAAAATAAAAAAAGCAGTCTGCAAAATGGGAGAAAATATTTGCATATCATATATCTGATAAGGTATTAATATGCAGAATATATGAGGAATTTCTACAACCCCACAACAAATAGGTAAACAACTTAATTCAAAATTGACCAAAGGACTTGAGTAGATATTTTTCCAAAGATATATAAATGGCCAATAAGCACATGAAAAGATGTTCAACATTATTAGTCATCAATGAAATGCAAAAGAAAACCACACATATGCCATTTCACACTTACTAGGATGGTTATATTTTTTTTAAAATAGAAAATAACTATGATGGTAAGGATGTAGAGAAATCAAAATCCTCATGCATTGCTGGTGAGAATGTAAAATGATATAGCCACTGTGGAAAAGTTTGGTGGTTTCTCAAAGTGTTAAATACAGAACTGCCCATATGGCCCCAACAATTTCACTCATAAGTATATTACCAAGAGATTTGAAAACAGTAAATCAAAAATGTTTACATACCAATATTCATAGCAAATTATTCACAACAGTTAAAATGTGGAAACAATCTAATGTCCATTAACAGATGAAAGTGTATAAACAAAATGTGGTATGTGCACACAATATACAGCCATAAATAGGAATAAAATTTTGACATATGTTACAGTTTCAATGAACTTTGAAAATAGACCTAGTGAAATAGGCCAGATACAGAAAAAACAATGTTGTATGATGGTGTGAGTGTATGTGAGATACCTAGAAGCAGCAAATTAATCAAGGGAGAATAGAGGTTCCCCGGGAAGAGCTATTGTTTCATAGATACAAGGTTTTTGTTGGAAATAATGATACAGTTTTAGGTATAGATTGTAATGAAAAACATTGTGAATGTATTTAATGTCATTGAATTATATATTTACAAATAATTAAAATTATAAAGATTGTGATACATACCTTCCCACAACCAAAAATAAACACAAGAATTATAGTAATATTTGGGTATTCATAGCGATCAAAACTATTACTTATTAAAACCTGGAAATATGTAGACACATTATCTTAAAAGTTATGTCATGCTATGTTTTGTCCCAAGAATATCTGTTGTATTTGTGGCTTTGGAAATTTAATAATTAAACTACTAAGGGAAAAATATGAATTATTTTGAAAAGTGAATATTATGTTGGAATAAAAGACTAGAAGAAATTAAAATATATAAAAAACCATTACCAGCTCTCCAAGAAACCCTGTATGATCCCCTTGCCAATTATAAATCCTCTCCCATAAAATTCCTATCCTTTAGTTTGATGACATTCACTTGCTTACATGTGCATCTATAATCCTTATAAGTTAAGTTTTTCTACTTTTGAACTTTATAAGAGAAAGCAACTTAATGTATATTCTATGATGTCTGGCTTCCTTAGCTCAATGTTACAGCTGTAAGATTCATGCACAATGTTGCATTTAACTTTAGATTTATTCTTACCAATGTATATATTCTGCTGAATTCATATTTCACAATGCATTTATCTGTTCTACTGTTCTTAAATATCTGAGTCATTTTTAATGGGTGACTCTTACGAAAATTGCTGCTATAAACACTGTTGTACATGTCTTCTGGTATACATTTCTGATGAATATATACATAGGATATATATTCAATTATAGGATACGTATATACCTTCTCCTTAAGTAGATGATGCAACGCTATTGGCTGTATCAATTTATATTCCCACGGGAGGCACGTAAATTTCCCACTGTTCTCTAACTTTGCCAGTACTTGATATTGCCAGTCTTTTAAAGTTTAGCTATTTTGGTACATGTCTGGTGGTATTTCATTCTGATTTTCATTTCTGTTTCCTTGATTTACAATGAAGTCAATCACTTTTTTATGTGATCATAAGATTTTTGGGATTTCTTCATTTGTGAATTGAGTATTGAAGTGTTTTACATATCTTTCTACTAGCTTTATGTCTTTCTTTTTGACTAGTATAAATTGCACCTATGAGTCTTTGTTGATTATATATGTTGCAAATACCTTTTCTGATATTAAAGCAGGATAGGGACAACTAAAGAGAGAATAACATTTTTCAGGAAGAGGAGAATTTCGTTTTGAATATTCTCTTTTGAAATTCTAAATGCTGATGTTCTCTTCCAAAGCTTGGTTGGGGTAGCTTTTGTTGTCCATTACTAAGTCTTGCTTCCAAGTGCTTATAAACTTTTACAGTGTGTTGATACTTAGCTTCCCCAGGTTCAAGGTTTTGGCTGACCTCATGCAATAGTGAAAATTTGTCATTCTGACCTCCTGCTACCGGGAAAGGAGTTGACTGACCCTTGGTGCTGCTCTGAGTGACCACCATGTTCACACTGAGAACACGCTTCCCACCTTGTCCACACTGAGGGTTTCCCATCTGGTGCTGGGAGACAATGAATGTGAGTGTGGCAGGAATGTTAATGAAGATCCTGCAATGGATTTGAAGGACTTGTAGGACTTAAATGACAGGCAACACTGGCTGAAAAACTTCCCATTGTCTTGCCAGGGACCTTCTTAACACTGGGCCAGAGTCTTCTCTCTTCCTTCTGTCTCTATAACAGTCTGAATTTCATCATGGTGTAAAAGCTTTATTGGCTTCCCTGCCCTTTCACCCTCACAGTTGTTTCCCCAAAAAAATCTTTTGCATGTTGAATCCCTTTTGGAGTCAGCTTTTTTGACTCCATGCTATATATAGAAACTGTCACATTTAAAATTTGATTATACTTTTGTCTGGATACATAAATATTTTTTTCTTTATATAAATAAATTATAAAATTCAGAATTTGTTGCAAGGACATGTTTAAGAGAGTAAGCCTTTTTCAATTATTTTTTTAAAATTAGAGTTCTTCCAACATTTGTAATTGTGGTTATTTTTTCATTTTTTAAAAGCTTTTTAGGCTTATGTTACTAATTATTGCTTATCTTTCAATTGTTCTTGTTTCTTCATCAGAAACATCCTCAATTCTTAGGTTGGATTCCTATCATTAGTCTTCTTTACATATTGTACTCTCTCTTTATTTTTATCTGAAGTTCTTTCTGTTTTGTTCATGGAGAGTGTCACCTGCTTTCCCAGCACAGCTTTTGGGTACAGCCATAGTGCTACTGCTTCCCAATCCTTTTTTTCTCTATTCTCTCTGCTTTCTTTTCTTACCCTATAAATGGTTGTAATTCTAGGAAATAGAGGAAAGGTATCCAGGGAGTGACATGCTGCATCTAAACATATAAAGCATTTGTCCGGGAGGGGGGCAGAGACAGGAATCAGAAAAACCTTTATGCATTATAGTCTTCCTTATATTCCATCTGTTCAGTGTCAGAGAACATGACAACCGTGCTGGCAGCATCGAGGACAGGGGAGAAGATTTCAGCGTCAGGGCTGCAGTAGATAACGGAAGAGTTGTATTAGACACAGTCTTACCGTCCTGGTTCCACTTTCTACCTACTTTCTCAAACGTCTTTCTCAGTTCAAAGACCGGATGATGTCTTTGCCCAAGTGCCAGCACTGAACAGATTTCCTCCTTTATATAGTTATATTGTGAGAAGGAGACACTTGGTACACCTATCAGTCTCTCCTCAGAACAATTCTATAACTGATCTAGGGAGTGATGAGTTGGGACAAAAGTGGGACAATTCATACTTATTTCTAGATGGGCAGAGTTTTCCATAATTCTGACTGTATGGATTCACCTTCAAATTTTATTAACAGTTGGTTCTTACTCCTAATTTTTGGTGGTGACATTTTTATTCTTTTCTAAGCTGATTAGATATTATAGTGATAAATTGGGAGGAGAGCTTACAGTGGAAACTCTTAAGAAATGCTGTCTTACTGATGCCTCTACCCCAGTACTTATACTTTTATATAAGATTTTCCTCTCTTCTATGCATTAAAGGCAATGGGCACAGAAACCATGGCCTGAGTGTCAGTGGAGCATTGAGCACAGCACCCTCACAGCGTAACAAATCCAATAATTGTTTATGGAATGAATAATAGAATTCAAATGATTAGTTCCCAAGAATTTTTTTCTCCTACTCTGTCACATTGCATATAATATTTTAGTCACTATTACCAAATTAATGTGTTCAAAAGGAAGATCAACTCTGAGTAAATTGACAAACTTTCCTAAAATAGGAAACATACAACCTGACTTTGGCAATTAAGATCAAACCATACAGAAGAGATGACTAAAATTGTGTTGTGTTCTCTGTAGTATCTTGTGTACAATCTGGTATTTGAACCACAAATATGAAAAACACTCATAGAAAACAGAGAGCAAGAAAAACACATGAAGAAGCAAGCCATCCTAGGTAATAATACTAAATACATATATTAAAATATGTGCTCATTTATTTTTTAGCCATCTATTTAATTAGATAAAACCAAATTTAAAAAACTTGATTTTCAATAAAATATTTTGTTTGGTCACCTGTTTATTTAGACAGGTTATTAAGGATTGCAGAAGAATGTCTCATACATATCTGCATGAAACAGATTGCCAAATGAGTTTTGATGTAGTAACTAAGGTTTAAGCTAGGCTGCTATAATAAAAAGACCCCCTCAGTGGTTCATGTAAGACAGGATTTTATTTAACAGACCAAAGGTAAGTGGAGGATCCACATGGGAAGGCAGCTCTCTTCCATGGTGTCATCCCTCCAAGGGATGGTCTTTGTCTGCATACTTAGCCTGGGTCACTAATACCACATCTGCAATGGGCCCTGTTACAGGACTCCCAATTGTTGAGAAGCTGAGGCAGCCAAGGAGGGCCCCTCTTTACTGGTTCTTTCAATCATGCTGGAAAGATTTCAGATCACAGTAGCAGGCATGAGTTTATTAGAAGAGACAGGAAAAGGGAACACTCTTAAGGGAGAGAATGGGTCTGCTTAAAGAGGAAAAGGATGACATGCCCTTCCTGTCCTCTGGTTTTATTGGGCTGGGTCCCAGGGAAGTTTCCTGAAAATCCCGCCCAGACCCACCTTTTGACTTTTATCAATGACAGCAGATGACATCAGACTTTCCCTACTACACATAACAATGCTAGGTCACTTTGGCCCATGCTGACCAGCTCTAATTGGAACCTGTTCTTAGAGATTTTATGATTGGGGAAATTATTCTTGTCTCCTAGGTTCTGGGATCTGGTCTGTGTAAGGGTCATAAAACTTTTATGCCCCTTTAGGGTAACTTATTCTTCTTATGGACATTTGGGACCTTCTTTTTTCCTGCAGATAACAGATTATTTACTAGGAATATAACATATCCTATTAATTTAAGCCAAGCAGAACTAAAGGTAAGCTGCTCTTTTTTTTATTTTTAAAATGGCTCTAGAGGCTGAGGCAGGAGGATTGTGAGTTCAAAGCTAGCCTTAGCAACTTAGTGAGGCCCTAAGCAACTCAGAGAGACCCTGTCTCCAAATAAAATATAAAAAGGGCTAGGGCCAGGTACAGTGGTGCACACCTGTAATCCCAGAAGCTTAGGAGGCTGAGGCAGGCAGGAGGATAGTGAGTTCAAAGCCAGCCTCAGCAACAGCAAGGTTCTAAGCAAATCATGAGACCCTGTCTCTAAATAAAACACAAAAAAGGACTGGGGATGTGGCTCAGTGGTTAAGTGTCCCTGAATTCACTCCTCATTACCAAAAATAGTATATGGGGGTTAGTACAGTGGGCCCAGTTTATAGAATTGTTCCGTTAACCTCATGTTCCCACTGCACACAGCTGTGTGTACTCTATATTTGTCTGTCATTTAAGCAACTCATTTTATTGTACTTTGTATAGCAACCTCAGCACCTAACGCAGATGAGGCAGACTGGGAATCTCAAGAATGGAGCCAAGGTGGCAGAAGAGGACAATTAGAAACTTAGAGCAGTGCCTATGTACCAAAAAAAAAAAAAAAAATGCATTTTCAGTAGTTTACCAGTTGTTTTAGCTGTACCACTACATACAAGGTGGCTGGCAAGTCTGGAAGATGAAAGACTTTCATAGCCTCTCACTTTCAGAGAAGTACAAACAAAGAGAAAGAGAATACATATCTTCCAGAGAATTAAAGGACCGACTGCTTATTTTAATAAGGCATTGGATGTGAAGATTTCTATTTGGGATTCTTGTAGTTTTCTAAGAAACTCTAACACCATTTTATATCATGCAATTTTTTAGCTGGCCTAGAAATGGAAGTCTAAGACTATGTCTGATCACCCCAATTTATAATTTAGTTTTGAGACAATATTGAGTCACTAGAAAGAAAAGCTTTGTTTTAGTCTTTTTTAAAAAAAAATTTTAGTTGTAGAGGAACACAATACCTTTGTTTCATTTATTTATTTTTTAAATATGGTGCTAAGGATAGAACCCAGTGCCTCACGTGTGTCAGGTAAGCACTCCACAACTGAGCTATGACCCCAGCCCCTGTTTTAGTCAGTTTTTTCATCATTAGGACCAAAAAACCTGAGAAGAACAATATAGAGGAGGGAAAGATTATTTGGGGCTCACAGTTTCAGAGGTCTCAGTCCAAGGTGTGGTAGAACATCATGGTGGAAGTATGTGGTAGAGGAAAGCAGCGCAGGATGTGACACTTAGGAAGCAGAGAGCATTTCTGCTCACTAGAGACAAAATATATACCCCAAAGTCACACCCCCAGTGACTGATCTTCTCCAGCCACACCCTACTTGCCTACTGTTAATCTCTATCAATAGATTAATGCACTGATTAAGTTTAGGCTCTCATAATCCAATCATTTCATCTCTGAAAGTTCTTGCATTGTCTCACACATAAGCTTTTAGGGGATCTCATACCTAAACCATAACAACCTTACATAAAGCAGTGGAAACTTAGCTACAATATATTTCATATAAATTATCATTATTATTATCATTATTCTTTAAGTACCAGCCCAGACAACTGAACTTAAATGAAAGATGCCTATCATTTCAGCAGTTCTGCTGTCAGATGAATGGCCATGAAATACTGTGGCTGACAGTTTGCATCTCCTTTTGCTCCTCCACTTCCACCCTGCCCAGTGTGTAAGTTGCTGAAAACTTTGGGATGTGAGCATCTCTCTTAGGCATAAGCTGACTCTTCCTAAAAGAATCAGGAAACTCCCCTGTGCTTTTATTCATATGCTGCCAATGTTGCTCTGACTTTTTATTTTTTAAGTTCTAATCTTTTGACACTTGAATTCTTTTCCATTTACTTTCTACAGAAAAGTCCTTCATGGTTGTGAAATGTCAGGATGATCAGCATGTTGCATTAACTCCCTGCAAGCCTATTGAGATTTCTAGTTTGTCTAGGGCATGTGGATATGGACCAGCCCATAAATGTTAGCTGGGTACTGACCCTTTCTAGCAAAATCCAAGGGGAATTCTCTGCATGCTGAGGAAAGAATGTCTGACTGAAAGGAAGAGGGAGGGAAAGGGCAAGCCTGAAACATAAGCAGCAATAGGTCTTCCCAGAAGTGGCAGAATTTGCCAAGGGACAGATCAGGACACAAGGACTGCCAGGAACATGATGCACTTTTCAGCCCTGTTAGGAGGAGAGCAGCGTCTCAGCACTGTGGATTCTGATGAAACATGCATGAACTGAGAGGCCAGGGACAAGTTCCGAACTTTTAGATGATTAAGCTGGGGAATCCTAAGGAACACAGAAGCATGGCCATACAATTCCAGGAAGAAGCTCCAACATCTGTTCCATGTGTGTCTGGGCCTAATCTGAGATAGCATGAGGCCAACTGGCAAAATGTGTTGCTTCCCCTGGCCAGATCATAGCATCTTTAGAAATCTAAATTCACCTTGACTTTTCTCCTCCTTTCATAAGTCATTTTTGTTAGTGAGTTTTGTTTTTCTTCTAGTCAGATTATCTTTCCAACTACTCCAAATTTTGAACTTGGACACACACGCCAAGTGAAGAATGCTGCCACTGCAGGTTCTATGATTGGAAGCCGCAGTTTGGGGATGCAGGGAAGAGAATCAGGAATAAATTTTGAACACTGTACCATTAAAAAACAGATTTTTGTGTTTTATATACACTTGAACTTCATTTCTATGAAACTCCTATTGGATCTGCGTGGATCCTTTCACTACCATAAATGTGTCAGGGCTACCACTGATGTGCTTTAAGTAACACTTTGATCACTCTACTCCAACTATCAGACCTTTACAAATAATTGCCCTCACTTCCACACTGCTTCTTTGCTTCTATAAATTAAGGATTAAATTGTGTTTCCTTTTCATTTTATTCCTTGTTCTGGAGTTGGCCTATTTGACTTTACAAATTATCCAAGAAATTAGGCAGTCTGTGATTGTCTACAGGCAAACACCTTTTAGCAGGGTGGAGCCTTCAAAACTGTGCTGAATGATTCTTAGATGACTTTTTCATATTCTTTCCCCTTGCTGGTAAAATCTCAATATATTCCTTTCAAAAAGACAAACAGTAGGGTTTTATTCAATCCCCAAATGTGTGATTAAAGCTATAAGACAATTATCTGGCTAATTAAAATATCAAGGCTACTGCATAATAAAAAGTTTAAAAATGAAGCCAATTGAATAGGTAAAGGACTTAGAAAAATATGAATATTTTCTTCCATCTGGTTTATTCATTTGGGTGTTTTATTTTCTTGAAAATTTGTTTATATAAACCCTTGACTTGCTTTACCTGGATATTTGTGGGCTTGCCTACTGGTACATGAGTAAAGCAGAGATTGGAGGAAGATGAAGGCACCAGGAAGAGTGGGAGTGAGAGCTTTTGTTGCTTATTGCTGAACTCTGATGATTTCTGAGAACTGCTGTGCATGTTTGCAGAAAGTGTCAATTTACAGGATGAATTGTTTTCTGCAAGGTCATACATTACTTTCCAGAAGAGCTGTGGTTCATTTCTGCAATTCCAGAGGTGCCTAGCACAGAGCCTCATATACAGAAGTTGTTTCAGGAATGTGTATTTGCTAAATTTAAATGAATTCCAAAAAGTTGGTATGCATTCAAGTTTTATAAGTTGAATCATAATTTTAAAACATATGGGGAGCATATTTCAAGGAACACTGCCTTAAATTATTTTGTGAAATAAATGTATTATGAAAATGCTTTTTATGATTTTTAAATTTTAAGATAGTTTTAGACTTACAGAAAAGTTAAAAAGATGCCCAATACCCAGTTTCCCTTATTGTCAATATATTGGTCTAAACTAATGAACCACTATTGATGAGTTATTATTAACCAAAGTTTATACTTTACTTGAATTCCTTTAGTTTTTAATCTGATTTTTTTCTTCTGATCCAGAATCCCATCCAGGACATCATATCACATTAAACCATCATGTCTCTTTAGGCTCCTTTGGCTGTACCAGAAGTTTTGAACGGCCTTGGCAATTTTGAGGAATATAGCTCAGGGTGCTTTGTAGATGGGCCTCAATTTAATTTGCCTGATGTATTTCTCACGATGAAATTAGGGTTTGGGGTTCTTGGACAACAGAGCACAGAGAAAAGGTATCATTCTTATCACATTGTATCAAGGGCACATACTACCAACATGACTTATCAGTGATGCTGTTATCTTGATCACTATTATGTTTTAGATATGAGGTATCCTCCAAAAGCTCATATGTGAGACAATGCAAGAATGTTCAGAAGTGAAATGATGATGAGAGGTATGATCTATTGATATGGATTAACTGGGCAGTATCTGTAGGCAGGTAAGGTGTGGCTGGAGGAGGTAGATCACTGGGCTGGGGGTGGGGTGGCTTTGGAATTTGTATTTTGTCCCTGATGAGCAGAGCTTTCTCTTTCTACTTCCATGTCCTGAGCACTTTCCTTTGCCACACCCTTCTGCCGTGATGTTCCTCCTCACCCCTATCCCAGAGCAATGACGTTGCCTATCTAAGAACTGAGGCCTCTGAAATCATTAGCCAAAATAAACTTTTCCTCTTTTAGTTGTTCTTGTCAGATCTTTTGGTCACAGTGAGACAAAAGCTGACTCAAACAACCACACAGTTAATTCAGTTTTTCAGGTTTCTCCACTCTTTTGGGTCCATTTCCATATATACTCTTTGGATGAAAGTCACTGTGTGCAGCCTGTACTTGAAAGGTAGGGAATTATGTTTTATCTACTCGGAGTGGGGACATCTACATACATTTGGAATTCTTTTGTACAGATTCGCCTGTTCTTATTTATGAATTTATTTACTCAATCATTTATTTGCATCAGTATGGACTCCAGGATATTATTTTGTACTTTGGTTTATGATGCAATCCTATGTTATTTATTTTGTTACTAAAATTATTTTAGTTTCTGCCACTGGGAGATCCTTCAGTTGGCTCTTAAGCAGTACTTCCTGTCACTACAAGTTGCTCCAGGCGCATCTTGCATATCCCTGCCCCAGACCATTTCTCCAAGAAGCCCTGTTCCGCTTTATTGGTTATTGATATTTAGAATCCAAGATTTGAGTAGGTGTCCTCATTGCCTTTGGGTATGGTACTTCTTTCCTTTTCCTTCCTTTGGACCATTTTAGCCAATGGAGTAAAGAAATATATGTGTGTGTATTGGTATATATGCACATATTTATAAATATTTCTACATTTATCCAGCTGTACTCTATTAAGATAAACATGGAATCACAAAGTCTCCAATTTGAATCCATTATCACATATTTTGTAGAAATTGCAACTGTGGATAAGAATACAGCCAACTAGATTTTCCCTCTACTACACAAGTGACTTTTCCAACCATGTTGCTTATTTTGGAAATTGAGTGACTTCATCAGGTCATATATTGAGTCGCCCCCAGTGCCTTATGGAGATTTTCATTCATCTTTCTCTCTTCTTCTTTCCTCCTTCCTTCCCTTCCTCCCTTCCTTTCTTTTTCTTGTGAAGTATACTCACATGCTACTGTCTATACTTTTTATCTTCTCTTTTTAAAGAAATTATCCCATGTGACATTTCTTTGAAACCATACATAACTCTGAGTTCTTTGATTAATTTCTGCTGGTCTTTCAGTGCATTTTCCTTTCTTCCTCTCCCACCCACTTTTGTAGTAATATCTATGGACTTATGTAACATGTTATTTCTTAATAGTCATTACTTACTGTCAAATGGGGTCAAAAAAATGGGAGAAGAGGGGTGGAGTGAACAAAGCCCTTGGCTGTGTTTCAGATTAATGATGTCAGTGATCACATCTCTTTTATTTCCTTTGTTCTGGAAGTTTATCTAGTTTGCTGGCATTCAAGAGGCAATATGGCAGCCAAGGCTTTCAGTCAAAGGCTTTCTGTACTGGTATATAAAGTAGAGGGGCTCTGAACACATGTGGTGTTCCTAGAGTAGGAGGTCTGAAATGCATGGGAGTGACACATGGACAGAGTCCTTCTTCAGCCCCATTTCCCTGCTGTTCTGTGGTTAAGGACTGTCTCTAGAGACATCCCCTACTTCTCTCCTGGGTCATCTACATTCTTCGGTTGACCACACTAAGATTTTTTTTCCTTAGACAGACTTTTCCACAATGTAAAATTTCCTTTCAGGGAAATGTTTCCAATTAAAGATCTTAGAACATAGGTTCAACTTTCACTTTTCTCCTTCACTTCGATTTCACAATACTTTCAAGTATGTTTCAGAGTTTGTGGCAAACATTTCTTTATTTTATTGAACTTGCAAACATTTCTTTATTTTATTGAAGATGGAATAGTCATTTGGTTATATTTTGGGTGGGGTCTTTTTCTTACTGTTCCATTATTGTTAGATTTTTCAATGAGTTTTGAGAATATTGGAGTAAAAAAATGCTTTATTCAGTTATGTTTAACTGGAACACTTGAAGATTTCTTAAGTGTTTCTTTCCCTAACCATTTACCAAATTGGCAGAACCAGATAATTCAAACTCTGATAAATGTGCATTTATCAAATACTCAACACAAGACATTGTCAATGCACTTAAAAGCTTCCGGGAATAACATCAGACCTTCTTAGCCTAGTTTTCAAGTTCTGGTTTAGTTTTCAAATATTACACCACCATTCAAATATTACACCTCTCTTGCAACTTCACACTCCTGAAGGCCAAATCTTTCCTCTCTTTAATAGAACAGTTCATTTCTGCACCTGTTCTCTTGCTCATCTGCCAGATGATCTAATATATGAGCAGCCATAAAATAGATGATTTTGCTTCTTAATTATTTTATAAATTTCACTTCCCAGAAGTGGGTTAAACAAAGGGGGGGGGAGCTATTGTAAAACAATTTATCAACAAATTGTTTCACTGCAAATTTCAATTCCTGGGTTGGAAACTCTGATGATTACCATTGATCAGTAGGCCAGCATACTCCTTACTTTGAACATGGAAATTGAATTCTTGAATTTTTAAAAAAATTTCCAGGCTGTTAGTCTATAGGACACCTTCATGGATAGGTGACATTCTTTATAAATTAGAAATCTTCTATTATGGATACTTTCATCTTCATAGAAGCAGCCCACAGAATATGATAATTCAACTCACTTTTATTTGGTAATGCCAATTTTGATTGAGCAATGAATCCTTTTTATGTAAGTCATAAGTTTATTGAATAAAAAAGAAATGTATTAATAGTGGGCACTTGAATTATCATGGAATAAACTCTGAAGTTTCATATGAAGAACTTCATTCTGCTTTATTTAGTGCTAATGAAAAGTAATGATGGGATCTATTAACAGGCAAGCTTCAGGAAAACATTTTAAGGGTTGCAGAATAATTTAATTTTAACAGAAGATGAAATTCTTTGGGATTTTTGTTTTTAGGTGTGGGTAAGAGCAGGCATATAAGTCCTAGGTCAAAAGACACGGTATTTACTGTTGATAAATAAGGACTGTTGATTTATAGGCCATGTCTCAGCACTGAATAAACTGAATCTTCTTGGCTCACGGATTTCTGCCACATTTTTCTCATCATATTTCTAAAGAATCACCAGTCATGATCACAGTGACTGAATACTTAGGAATGACTAAAGCAATTTCCCCTGTTTATATGTTCTCTTAGATCATTTTACTTTGCTTAACTTTAAGGATAACACTGGATAACTGGTGTGATGCCAGTGACTCCTTGGCCATCAGCAGAACAGCTGAACTTGCACACCATGTTCATGTTCCCAATCTCCATCTGCAGCTTGGATGCTGCTCATTCACTGGCCAGCACATCAGGTTTCTAATCTGGATAAAATTATGAATGGAGTCTGGGTTCCAAATTCTCTGTTCTACACACAGTTTTTTTTAATACTGGAGCTAGGACTCTGCAAACTATATTTTGAATGAGCCTTTGGCAGCTGGTTCCCAATTAAGTTCTGTCAATACGGAGACCAGAAGGTGAGAAAAAGAACTTATTGCTTTTTTCTGTTTTTGTGTTTTTTGTTTTTTTGACAGTCACCCAAGTAGTTGTGTGACAGTTGGTTTCAACTGCTGATGTCTACCAACTTCTTTTGGTTCTTTCAGAAAGGGCCAGTCCCCACAGGGATGCTGCCAGAAGCCAGTCAGCATCTGCTCCTCAGGGCTCTCCCTCTAGCCTCTTAGGTCTCATTTCTACAATTATTTCTGAATTACTCTAGCATTGCTTTTTGCTGCGTTAGTTTTCTACCTGTATAATCAATCCATTGTCTGAATCAAAATCTCATCTTCTCTGTTAGTCAGATTTGTTGCTGTGACAAGACACCTGAAATAAATCAACTTAAAGGAGGAAAGGTTTATTTTGGCACACAGTTTCAGAGACTTTTCAGTCCATGGATGATTATTAGCTCCATTACTTTTGGGCTTGTTGTGAGCTAGAACATCATGATAGGGAGTGTGTGGTGGAGCAAAACTGCTCACTTCATGATGGCCAAGAAGAACAAAGGGGGCAGGGACAGAAGAGGGGTTGGGGTCACAATAATCTCCCTCAAGGACACACCTTCAGTGACCTCACTTCCTTTCTCTAGGCCCCATCTCCTAAAGGTTTGACCACTTCCCAAAAGCACCACAAGCTGGGGACTAAGTCTTTAGTACATGGGCCTTTGAGGAGATCCGATTATAGCACTGTTAAAATACCTACTGTGGGTACTGTTTCCCTGAGTGTATTCTGACTTCATAAAAGTGACAGAAGAGTTTAGAGGACAAGATTATAAAACCACTCTCTCTAGACCTCCAAAAATCCAACTGAGTAATTTGTCTTTTAACATCATTTAAGTTTAAATTTGTATAGGGTAAAATTTTCTCTGTGATGTACAGTTCTATGGATTTTGAAAAATGTCTAGAAATGTGTGCCTGCCACTATAATCATAACAGAACAGTTCACTCACCCAGATTTTCTCTTTTTGCCCTTTGAAGTAAATCCCTTCCCTTCCCCCACCCCAGGGTATCACTGTTTTGTTCTTCATCCTTATAACTTTCTCTCCTCCAGAATGTCATATAAATGAAAACATACAATATTTAGCCTTTTATGTCTTGCTTATTTAACAATAATGCATTCAACTTTTTTTCTGGAATGTTGCATAAAATCACTTATGTTTAATGTTAAGTTTATATTAATATTCATGTCTTACATCAGCATAGTTCAGATTCTGCTTTGGTGATTCCCTTCAATGCCTGAAATAAGTTTTGTTCTGTCACATAACAAATCACAACAAATGTAAGGGCTTAGAATAATATTCACTTATAACCTCATGGTTTCCATGGGTCTGGAGTCCATTTTCTGTTCAGGCACAGTTGCAGTCAACATGTGGGACAGGGTTAGTCTCTTCTGAGGCTCACAATCCTCTTCTAAGCTCCCTGCTTCTTGACAGAATTCATTTTCTTGCAGCCTTAGGATTTAGGTCCTCATACTGGCTGTCAGCTAAGGGTCTCTCTCATCTCTTCAGCTCCCTCAGGGTTGTGGTTTTCTATAATGTAGTCTACTTCAGGGTGAGCAGAAGTGTGCCTGTCTTGCTTTGAATCCCTCCCTTCAGCAAATGCCTGGACCATCTTTTAAAGAAATTGCCTGATTAAGTTAGATTCATCTAGGATAATATCCCTCTGGATTAATTCAAAGTCCACTGACTTAATCATATCTACAAAATCCTTTCATGTTTGCCACCTTTTCACAGAAGTGAAATCTCATCATCTTCCCATGTCCTGACACATCAAGAAAAGGGAGTATTCAGGATTTATATAACAGGAAGCAGGGGTCTTTAGGGGTTATCTTAAATGTTCTGTCTACCATAATGCCCTATTCCTTTCTACAATTTAAAAGCTTCTCAGGAAGCATTTGTGAAGGCTTCCTCCAATGCTTCTTTTGCTAACAAAATTGAGGCCCAGAGAATATATGTAATGGTACCAACTATGAATTACTAAGGAGGATTTATTATATGCCATCAAGGGGCTGACATTTAAAGCCTATCTGTTAGCTTCCAGTCTACCCTTTCGATGACAATGACTTCAGTGATCACTGGGAGAGCCCGAGAGCCCGTAGCAGTTATATCTTCAGACCTTACATTCCTTGTTAAAGTAGGAGCTATGTGGAAGCTTCTCAGGCATCCCTGTATCTATTAGATGTTGATACAAGTCGGGGGAGGGACTCCAAAACTCAGTTTGGTGACACCAAATTGAGCAAGTTACTGAAGTGGGGAGGACAGTGCAGCTTTCATCTTAATCACATATTGTAACACCAGGTAAAATTGTGTGTGAACAAAGTTTTCAAGAATGTCAGAAAATAGGCTTGAACACCATAGATTTAGCCTAAAGTTTTCATCTTACAAACAAGAAACATGAGATCCTTTCTCACTCTATATCTCCAACACTGGGATGTGAGGTGAAAGCCTTCATGTAGGGGTAGATATGAGTAGCTACAGAGGAGAATGGGCATCTTATGATGGAGGAAGCAGCAGACCAAAGTTCAAGTGTGGTAGGGATGAAGAGTGTCTCCCAAGACACCTATGTCTTAATTCTTGGAACTGTACATTATTTTATATGCCAAAAAGGTCTCTGCAGATGTGATTAATGATCCTCAGGTAGATGGTTACCCTGTTATCCAGATATTATCTATGTCATCACAAGTGTCCCTAGAAGAGTGAGGCAAAGATAAGAGAGAAAGTAGCAAGATGAAAAGAAGCAGGGAAAGATCTAAAGATGCTTCACTGCTGGTTTTGAGATGGAGGAAGGAGCTCTAAAAGCCAGATAAGAGTTTCCCCTTAAGCTCCCAGAAAGAACCAGCCCTTTGGACGCTTTGGGTTTAGTGTACTGAAGCTAATGTTGGGTTTCTCACCTCCTGCAAGAAAATAAACTTGTGTTGTTCCAAGTAACTGAGATTGTAGTAATTTGTTACAGCAATAGGAAATGAATACATCAGGCATTAGGAGAAATGTGTATGTTCGGGATATGTTAAAATAGAACATAGATTCTAAAACGTTGTTGACTGAAACTCTTGGTAAGAAATACATTTTATATCAATAGCTAATATGAGCAAGCATACAGCTGTACACCCAAAACAGAGAACAAAAGTTGGCAAATCAGTATTTATTCCATGGAAACACACTGATATTTTCTTTATTATTTTATTATATTCTTGTTATTTCTTCAAAAAATGCAGATTTGTAGTCATTAAATTGACTTCATATTCCCCTAAGCAGCATCTTGAACAATGTTGGCATTCAGGGAAGAGAGTAGATTCTAAGAAGGGTACACAGTGTTTGGAGACATTTTTGCTGTCACAGGTGGGAAGGAGGCTGCTACACATATCTAGAAGGTAGAAGCAGGTATGCTATAAAGCATAGCACAGTCCCCCACAGGAACAAATTATCCAGTCCAAAATGTCAACAGCACCAAGGATGAGAAATCCTGCTCCAGATACATTTTCTCCTGAGTCAGCTGTGCCCAGTGACAGTTCAGTATCTTGTGAAACCCGTCTCTGTGTCTCCTGTCCTCCAGTACCTCTCCTACCTAATAGAAATCATCACGAGCTCCTGTGAGTTGGGCTTGTAATTAGCTGCATTTAAAGGCGTTAACTAATGAATCTGAAAGCAGTGAATGGGGATGTGTGCATGAGATCTTGGTATACCATGGCCTGTTTTAGACTGTCACTGTTAGAGAACTAAACAAGCACATCTGCAAATTGTTTCAAGCTTCCAAAAACTGCAAAACTGCTAATCTCTACCATCTAAAAATCTGCTATTTGAGGTTTGATTTTACTGCAATTGTATGAAAAGTACATTGGAATAGACTTTGAACAGGCCCATTGAAAACTGTAAAGATAATAACATCTACATCATAAAGCCATTTAAAAACTCTTTTCACTCTAAAAACAATTTTACCAGTGTCTCTAATTCTATATGTTCCATTTTTGGGTGCTAGAAAGCAGCTTAAGGGTAAAAGGAATAATCAGTAACTGGCTTCTACAAATAACTGGGATGAAATACACCATATGTTTAGGAAATGACATCTAATTAAAGCCAATATGGGACAACTAAGACAGGCCCAGGGTTCTTATTACAGAGCCAGCCCTCTGGGGTTGGGGGTTGGTGTGGTACACATTGGGCACAGAGTGGTGGTGGTGAGTGTCAAAAGACAGAATATGAAAATAATCTATTTTAGCTTCCAAATTTGGGGGTCCTTGGGGGAAAATCTTACATGTATCATTAATAGTTCTACAGTCAATGACTTTGAGGTTTGAGTCCTAGTCTCTTCTCCTTTCACAGGAACATGAAAGCACCAATAAAAATAAACTCCAGGAAGTGGGAGATAGACTACAAAGAGTTTTAAACATAATAATTAGAATTCTTGCCTCCTGAAACTAAAATAGCTTTACTGTGGAAAATGCTGTGATCTAAATTTCTGTGTTTTAATATGCAGCCCCTCCCCAGCCCTGGGGGAGGCTGGAGTACTGGTGAGGTGAGGTCTTAACCAACCAAAATGCAGGAACTTGAACAGTTTAGGAATGTGTCTGGAAAGGTTCCAGAAGGTAAAGTTCCAAGCAGAACAAACCCGTGAAAGTGAAAAACATTTTTTATTAACCAGTCAGGCTCCTTCTATATGTGTATGGAATTCCTCTATACTTGTATAGAGCAAAGGCACATAAGTTAAAAACAAAACAAATGAAGAACAAAACCCCCATCATTTACTAAATGCTGCTGACCTGTTTGGTACTGTACTAAGCACTTTACATGGATTAATTCATACAACTGTCACAGTCATTCTAGAAAGTAAGTACCATTGGTGTTCCAATTTACAGATGAGAAAACTAAGGCTTCAGGGGATTACTAGGTTAAATAAGGGACCAAGGTTGGTTTAGAAACCAGGCATTTTGACACTAGAAATCATGCAACTAATCTTCTGGGACATGCAGTGCATGGGATTCTTTCAAGCACTGCCAAAGGTTTACTTTTAAATGGGCTCAAATTGCAGGGCATGTTAAGGTATGGACTATTGAAATAGGAGAAGTCAGAGTTACCTTTTTCAACCCTTTCAATATCTATGGAGCAACCTACTATGGTCAATAATTGTGATATAGAGATTACATTTTTCTAAATCCTGTGATCATACATAGATAGTAGCCTAATAGGTATCCCTACCTTTCCTCACCTGCAGTAATCAGTTACTCTTCAGTTTCATGCCTCCTCCTTCTTCTCCTCTCCCCACCCCCATACACACCAGACTTAACATCTGGTTTTAGAGTCTACTGAGAGATCTGTAAGTCAGAAGCAATAACCCAAGCATCACGGTCTCAATAAAACGTATCTCCAAAGTGGCTGTTATTTCCACCACATAAGCCATAATAGCTATTCTTTATGGTGCCGTGAAAGACATTTTTTGGGGGGCCAGACTTCAATGAACTGTGAAGGCATGGTGGCAGGGTGGGTGGGGAATTCTTTCTTTGCCAACACTTTGCTCTCTTGATATGAGAAGCCTGAAAAGACTAGAAGGCAGCTGTAGATTAAAAGTTAGCATGACTGTGTCTTAAGGAAAAGCATTTCCTTTCTGGGAACCAAGACCTCTATACCGATAGATCCTAGACTTGTGACCACAAGTACAAATTCCCCAAGTGTATCATTAGGAGTAGTGGAAGTGGGGCCTGGTCCTATGTGGTATACTTGTGGGGACACAAAACCATACAATGATTACTGAATTAAGGTATATTACATTCCAGGGTATAGTGCTCCATTTTTGCTGGGTATCACACCCAAGCTGGTGCTCAGGTGTACTTTTAAAAGATCATTCCAGTGACTAGATTTTCTGGTAAGGTGCAAGATCAGTGGATCTCATGGATCTGTATTCACTGCAGCATGTCTTTTACTGTACAGTGGATTTCTTGGTCCTTTGTGATGTTATACAGGACCCTAGTGTTTTGGTTTAGACGTGAGATGTCCCCCAAAAGCTCATGTGTGAGACAATGCAAGAAAGTTTAGAGGTGAAGTGACTGGGTTATGTGTAAGTCTTGACATAATCAATGCATTGATTTTCTAATAGGGATTAACTGGGTGATAACTGAAGGCAGGTAGAATGTGGCTGTAGGAGGTGGGTCATTGAGGGCATACATGCCTTTGGGGTATATATTTTGTCCCTAGTCTGGAGTATCTCTCTCTGCTTCCTGGTGTCATGTCTCCAGCTGCTCTCCTCTGCACATGCCTTTGCTGTGATGTCTTGCCTCATCTCAGGCCTAAGGAATAAAGTCAGCCATCTATAGATGGAGACCTCTGAAACTGTAAGCCCCCCAATAAATTTTTCTTCCTCTAAATGTTCTTGAAAGGTCTTTTTGGTCACAGCAGTAAAAAAGTTTACAATAACTAGGTAGTCAACTAAACCTTTTTAAGTCCATGATAAGGATGTTGGCTGAAGCCACACATCTAGGAAGGATAAACTTGTACCCAGAATAAATATCCATTCCAGTCAGGCTTAATTCCCTGTCAAGATGGAAGGAGTCAAATGTCATTTGTCACAAAATGGCTTCTTAGTCTCACAGTGCCAGTGTCTTTGGCTTTGGTCTGTTATTGGTAGATGGAATATTCGACAGAAGCAGTAGCTAGATCAGCCTTAGTGAGGAGGATCCTTTGCTATTAAGCCAATGTTTAACCTCCATCCCTGATTCCAAGGCTACTCCAAGTTCCTACTGCGCCAACACTAGTGGCCAGTTACAGAGACACAGTGATACTTTGCTAAGTCATTTGCCTATTCAATTGTATAATGCTCTATTCTGTGATAGAATCTCTGATGGATAACATATGACCAAAAAAAAAACCTCAAATGCAACAATGAACTTTTATATTTCTATGCTAATCCCATAGGTCCATCTGCATGCCTCTTCCCTAAATGTCCTTGCTTCTGATCTTCCTGATACTTTCAACCAAATAGTAAAGATAGTAGCCATCGTCTGTGATTCCACATATAGTCTTACCTTGGGCCACTTCCATTTTCATACTGTGTTAGGGTTCTCCAGAGAAAGAGAACCAATAGAATATATTTATTCGTTAGACTGATTCACAATCACAGAAGGCGGAGAAGTTCCTTGATGGACATCTGCAAACTGGAGACTACAGGATGTTGGTGGTGAGGCTCAGTTCAAGTTTGAAAGCCTCAGAAGAAAGGCCAAAGGCCTGAGAACCCAGAAGGTCACTGGTGTTAAGTCCCAGAGTCCAAAGGCTGATAAATCGGTACTCTGATGTCCAAGGGCAGCAATGGGAGAGGAAGCACCCCACTTTGGAAGAAAGAGCTAGAGTTTTCCCTCTCCCTATCTTACTTTTTCTTCACCATCTAGGGCTCCAACTGATTAGATGGTACCTGCCCATCCAATCCAAGGTTGTTTTTGCTTTTAGTGTGCTGACCCATATACTAATCTTTTTTTCATAGACACACCTGTAAGTAATGATTTATCAGTCCCCTAGACATCTCTTCATCAAGTTGACACCCCAAATTAACAATCACACACAAACACACACCCTAAGTGGCTGTCCATGTGCAAAACTAAAAACTCTGCCCACAGGAAGGATTTTTCTTGCTACTGCCTTACTTACTAGCTGAAGGAGAGGTGCTGGTCAACAGTGGAGAATAAAATTGGGACAGGGGCTAGTTCAAATTACTATGCCCTCAGGCCCTATCCTTTCCCAGGTACCATTTCTATCTTATTGGATTGTTGGTGGGTCTGCCTGACCTCATGATTTTGTGGGTTTTTCCAGATCTCAACTCAGTTCTGGGCACGCAATCACCAGAAGCTGAAGGAGCTGTTTTTCAAACAACACATAATTTCCCACTACAGGTGGCATGGCTTGGCTGCAAAATCCTTGGGGCCTATGTTGTGATTCTCTACCCTCAGGCATGCCCATAAGCACCACATAGTATCTTTTTCCATCACTGGATAGCTTTAACAACACTGGGTCTATCAGGTAGTGGGGTACACGGAGGAGAATCACTTGCACTGCAGCATAAACCTCTTAGAGTCCTTTAGTTCTAGACCCCAAGATGAAAGCTGTTTGTGTAAATGAATTATATGAAATATGCTGCCTCCAGAATCTGAAAAGGCCTACCAATCACCATTTTCCTCTCAGTAGAAAAAAAATGAGATGCAATGTTATTGTGAAAGGGCTATTGTAGACCACTGGATCTCTAAAAATTTCACTGATATGGCAGGCCCTGAATCTTCATAGAGCTTGTCTCCTGACCACAGAGGGTAGGTATCTTATTAAGGCCTTCAATGAGCTTTTGACTTCTTGTTCATCCAGTCCAAATCACACAATGTTATCAACATGTGGACCAATGCAGTATTACATCCAGAAGATCCAGATACTTTCTGACTACAGTAAGAGGAAGGACAGAGGGGTTAATATTTATTGTACACTCTTATGTATCCAGGATGAATGTGAATTTTCTGACCCTTTCTAATGGGGATGGCAAAGAAAGTATTTACCAGATCAGTGGCCACATAACGTAAATTGGAGGGAGGCCTTACTAAGATGCTTTAACAGATATCATGTTTGGTAAAACAAATGCAATTGGGGCTGTAGCTTGAAGTTCATAGTAGTACAGTTATCTTCCAGGACCCCTCTGGAGGAAACAGATTGATCAATTAAATGGGGACATAATAAAGACCACCGATCTGAGTTCTTTGGGTCTTTAATCCCCAGATCTTTTAGGCATTCATCTCTGCCCCTTTTCCCAAGTGGCAATAGTGCTATTACTATTGTTGCTAAAAGTGTGGAGTAGTTTCAAAGATTCCACTTAATTTTCCTTCTGATAGTAATTCTAATTCCATATACTAAGAAAACACTGTAGGGATTTTCCAAACACCAAGTCCATACCAATTAAATATAGTCAGGAGTAAGGAAAATCACCTACTCGAAGGTATTTAATTGGTATGTTAAATCTGTAGGCACAATGGACTATGAACTAGACTTGGCTGAGGACTACCCATAGATTAGATTTATTACCTAACTTTCACATGCACCACACTATAATGGGGCAAGAGGAATGACAATTCTTGGTTCCTATGCATCAATGCCAACCTGGAAATTGTGCCCAACAGTCAAATATTGGGTATTTTTTCAATTCCCAGTATAGTTACATAAGTCAAGTCCTTTTGGAGAAGCACTGGGAAAATCACTAACTTATGCACTTGCTATGGTATTGGAGGGTCTTTCCTCCTAGGGCTTCAAACTTTTTCTCAATTGATTAGTTCTGGGCCTTAGAACTGGGTAAAGGTTCATGATTTTTTTATTGTGGCAGCAGCTCTGTCTCCTGAAAATCTATTCTTGATTTGTTCTGATTATATAGATTAGGTTATGTTCTTACTGGCTGATCATCTATCTTGCATTTATTGAAGATTTATTCCATTAAATATCTCTCTATGACTCACTATAGTTCATGACCTTTGACTGCTATTGGTCTTGCAGTTTTTTAAGATAACTTATCCACTTTGCTCCGGGAAGTTGAGTACTACAACCTGATGATGTCTACTATTTCACAAATCTCATCCCTCCAATTGTTATCAAGGCACTCAGTTCTGCAACATTTCCTACCATCAGCCTTGACCTTCAAACTACAGTTACTATTGAACTGCTACGTAATGCTGGGGTCCCTTTAAACAGCACACCCCTTATTGCTCTGGCAAATGAAACTACTGCTGGGCCCTCCTGCCTTATGCAGTATATTCACTGTAGCACACACCACTCCTCTGAGCTTTTTGATCCTTTCTTCCCCTCCCTACCTTGATAGTTCTGGTTATACTTCACTTAGCTAAGCCAAGGTAAGTGGCTCAGGTCACTACCCTAAATGTTAGTGTTCTTCCCAAAGTGTTAAATTTTTATTATTGTAGAGTGTTTACATATAAATAAAACTCATCCAACTTTATGTACCTTCCCCCTTGACCCAGAATACTCAGGATCCAAGCATACACACACACACACACAGTCTCTCCGCTCTTGATGTTTGTTTTGGCAAGGTGCTGCAGACAAAGAAGTCCTGGGCCTGCTCCTCAACTTTTTCTGTCCTCCAGCTGAAGATGAGAGTTTATATGTTGCCAAGAAGGCCCTCTGGGCCTTAACTGGTGATTAATCATCTTCAGCATTTCTTGAATGTACCGAATATCCAGATTCAATGAAGTTGCCATCCAATTCCATATTCTTTATAATTACTACTTCCCTTGAACCTCTCAAATTTTTGAGATACTGTCCCCAGAGTATTCCCAGTATCCCATTCCAGTTTACCATCAGTGCAAATTTTAACAATTATGTTGCAAAAGCATGTGGGTGATCGACACTGCACGTGCCACCAGTAATAAGACCCTCCAAGCTAACCTAGCAGGATGATCCAGTTCCAAACTTTCATTTTAGAATTTAGTTCCTCAAATTAATCTTGGCAATAACTGCTTGAAGGGCTTTCCGGAAAAACTGATTTGAGATGAAGATTTATGTGCACAACATTTACTGTGGTATGCCTTTCAGACCAAAACCTGTGAGGGTAGAGTTCAACTGCAATGAAGGCTACAACAGATCCCATGGGTAGCAAGAGAGTGAAGATGGCCTTGCTTTGCCTTAGCCACGGGGCCTTGATTTTTACAACTTGGAAGGAGAAAGTCCTTGGAAAGAAGCCTTGACTTTGGATGAAGCAACTGTCTCCAGCTGGTGACAACTCTTAAATGGCAAATCAGCTGAGTACTCACTGCCAGTAGCAGAGGTGTGAATGCCTCAGTCCTAATGGATATACACAATAGCACCCTTTATAGACACCAATGTACTTTTTCCTTATCCTCAATCCACCACCTACATATACAGTCTCAGAATAAAAATACCATTGACATTGTGATTACTAAAAACTTTTTTCTGGGGGAGGGAGGAAGATAAAGAAGGCAGGGTAGGTCTTTTTTGTATTTTTTGGTACAGAGTCAGTACTTTAAAATCTTGTAAAATATCCACTGGGAACCAACTTATTGAATGGTTCAGTTCATTTGCTTTGCTTCCAATTTTTTAGGGATTATTTTCTGAAAAGTTAATTTTGCTTACTAATCATGTAAAATATTAAAATGATTCCAAAATAAGGCCCTTTCAGATAAGTTTAGTTTTTATCCAATCTTCCTCCCTTGCATGGTAGGTAGATATTAAAATATGCATCATTTATTTTTCCATTTAAAAAATATAAACATATTTCTTCGTTTTTCCTAAGATAACTGATAACATACTATGATGGTTAATTTTATGTGTAAACTTGACTGGGTCATAAAGTACTCAGATATTTGGTCCAAAATTATTTTGGATGATCCTATACATGTAGTTTTGGAAGAGACTGACATTTAAGTTGGTAGTCTGACTACAGCAGACTGCCCTGCCTACTGTGAGTGGGCTCATCCCATCAGTTGAAGGCCTGAACCAAAAAGCCTGGCCCCTTTTCCCTTACAAAGAAAATTTCTTGTGCCTCACTGCTTTGAACTGGAACATTGTCTTTCTCCTGACTTAGGATGTGAATAGAAACATTGGTTCTTCCTGGCCTACAGCCTGCCTATAATTACACTGTCAGCAATCCTGGGTCTTTGACTTACCTACTCATCCTGAAGTCATGGGGGTTTGTCAACCTCTTGAATATCATGTGATCTAATTCCTTAATTTAGAGAGAGAGAGAGAGAGAGAGAGAGAGAGAGAGAGAGAGAGAGCGAGCGCATTCCTGAGATAAGACCAAATAAGAAATTATGAGCCAATTAGGAGAAATTAAAATATATGTTTCATGACTTAAAAGAATTAGTTTAGCTTTACAAAGGGTTTGTGTTCAAAATCAAATCGGTACTTGCTGAAATTATTTTCCATCATCTGGGCAAGAAAAAGTGAGAAGTAAGGTTTAAAGCTATTATGTAAAGATGATTTTATGTTTTCTTAATTTACATTTTACAAAAAGATTTGCCACCTCCCACTGTAGATCTCATCTTACACAGTAAATAAGATGTAAAATACACTAAAATGCACTACCCTTGACTTATGAAATGATCAAGTTTCAGAATAAATTAGTGAGCTTCTAAATATCAAAAGCATGATAACATATTAAATAAATCAACATTAACAACTGCTTAACAGTGATAAAATATACTTTTATTTACTTTGTTGAGTCAGAGGGTCATAAAAAAAATTATTGCTAAAGTAGATATCAGGCAAACAGACAGGTGCTTTAGAAGTCCAGTTACCTTGGAATTTATTTAAACTAAGAGAAAAAGGTCATAATGTTTTCATGCAATACACACTTGGTTCTTTAAATAACAATTGTGACAAATAGCAGAAAGAATTAGGAATGCTGCACTGATGATCCATACAAAACACCAACATTTTAGGTTGTACATAATCAAAGAAATATCTTACTTTTCGAAATACTGTAATAGCCAATACACAGAGGCATGCCTTAGGTGGGCATAGGAATGCAGTTTTAATAAGGAAAAAAAAATCACACTGGAACTACTCAATTTCTTTTAAACCACTGAGCAAGAAAAGCAACATTGAACTTCCATACTGATTTTACACAATTTCTATACAGTACCTTGACTTAAATCCAAGAGCAAAAGTTAAAACTCTCCTCCTCTATTTTTGGTAAACAACTGCACGGTAAACTTAGATGACTTTTCCCCCTGGATTTTACCTGGGAGTGGCCTTTTTAATATTTTATTTAAAAGAGGGCAGGTTTGGCACTTTTATACTGATGTCACCAATGTTAATATTTCTTGGGATCTCAGGAAGATTCATATTCTTTACAGCTGATACAGCACGGGCTGGAGCTCCCGCTAAGCCAGCCTGCATACAGAAGTAAATAAAAGAAAAAGAAAATGTACAACTCAGGTGTAGTTCATCATAAAACACTTATAATGGAAGACAATGAAAAAAGATTTTCACATAACAAGTTTAGAAACCAGATGGTAGTTTGAACTGATATGAGATGGTTACTCTGAATACTAATCTATAAAGAGAAAACAGTTGACACATTTAAAAATACAGTGAATACATGCAATAATAACAATGTAAAGATTTAAATACAAATTAATGGGTACTACCTAGATATGCTAGGCAATATTCACAAAACAAAAGCTAAATCTTTACCTATATTTTGATTTAAGTGACATATAAGCCCAGAGCATAATTTACATTAGTTTCCTTATTAAACATCTCTTGCAAACAATCATGATTTTTTTCTTTTAAAATGGCATTTACTATCAATATGTGCTTCAAAAAATTAATAAATTATACTTTAGTTTCATTATTCAGGGCTAAACCCTTACAAACATTTCAAAACAACAAAATTGTTTTTTTTTAATTGTGGGGGTTCTTCTAAACTTTTATAAAATTTCTAGAACACTAAAAAGGAAAAAAAAATCAGGATTTTTAAATGAAGTCTGAATCCAAAGATAAAAGTTTTACCTAAAGATGAAACTGCAAAAAAAACAAAAGATTTTAACTTTAATGCATCAGTAAAACTTCTAATGATTAAAAATGTTTTATATAGATTCAACATCATATTTAATTTGTAGCATACAGTTATAGAGAAGGAAAAGCATATGTAAATGAATGAAATTTAAAATTTTCAGTCAGTACCACTAGTGCACAATATTTGGCTTTCCACTTAATAGGAATACTTAAAATTTTTGAAATAATTTTGGAAGAAACTATGCTTAAAAATAAAAGAAAAATTCATGTATATCATTTTTCTGAATGTGAAAATCAATAGCATTCATATTTCAGGTATAACTTATATACCAATAAAATTTCAGTACTTTTATGTAGTAAAACATAATAGCACCACTTCAATATAATAAAGCAAAGCCAACAAACTCAAGGGAGTTCAGTGGTATCATCTTGCACAAAAGTAGAAAATTAAGTACTAACAAAAACAAATCTTCCAATTTGTTTAGATTTCATATATGTAAGATAGTATGAGAAATTACGTAGTTTTTAAAGTCCCTTTTCATAATTTTATTTTTTCTTTTATGTAATCCTACCTCTTTTGCTAATTAAAATAATAATAATAATAAAGCTGTTACCTGAGAAAAATCTTGACTGATACAAAATAGGCCAGTGTAAACTATTTGCTGAATAAAGGATACAAACATTGTTAAGCAATGAAATAAAAGCCATGGATCATCAATTCAGAATTGGAAATAGAAAAGTTAGTAAAATAGTGTTAATAATAGATATGGTGCACATAGGCAATAAGAGTTATCTAGATGAATCAAAAACTCCATACCCAAACTAAAGACTATGCAGGGCTGGATAATTCAATTTTTATTATTTAATGGAGTTTAGCTGTTCTTAATATACAACTAAAAATTCGATTGACTTCTATATTTATACCTACCTGAAGCAGAGAAATTTATGTAATACCCCACTTCCCTCCTATTCCTTCAAAAAATGTTTACTTAGGGTAGTAAGCACCATATTCAAAAGTTTCTTTAATTTAATCATTTCAAGTTAAAGGTGTAGCTACCAAAATTTAGAATAGATAGACTACGATCAAAGAAGAATTCAGCTCAAACAGGTTTACCACCCTGTAAACATTCTTTTACCAGAAAGCATGTTGTCTGCCAAAGGAACAAAAATTATTTTACAAACTGCAGACATTATGGAATTAGCATCATTTTTCCAGGTAAAGGGATTTTGTAATTTTTCTAATAAAATGCCAATATTTTTACTTTGCAATTTCCATAAAGATACAAATTATAAGTGGACTATAGAATATATTGATAAAATATTTGGACATAATTATTTTAAAAGTTATGAAGTATTAAAGGATGTTATTGTGAAAAAGAATATGTAGGTGTGTATTTACTGGATTTTATGGTTTACATTTATAAATAGTAAAACATAAATATTTTACTATTAAATTAAATGTCATAAAGCCTTATTTTCCACAATATCCTTTACCATGTATAGCTAAACTAAACTTAAGCAAGGAAAATGAGAATTAAAAAAAATTATCTTGTTATTTCATTAGGTTAAATTGTTTCTTTTTGACTAAAAATGGAGTTTGGTTGTGGATTATTAATAAGAATATATAAATTCAATATAGCAATTGATTTAAATAGCATGTATGTGCCATGTTCTTATTATATACAATCAGAAGTTTCTAAATACAACAATCTATAATTCTTCTAAACATAAGCAGCAAGCCATAGACATGCAAAGGATGGGAACTATTTAGAACACGCAGATGAATTAAGAGAATCAAATTATTTCTCAAGCATGTTCAATACGTTTGTGTAGTATATCATAAATTGAAGTAGTAAGAAATTTAAATATTATAACATATATGTTAAGTTTTATTTGACATTTTAAGAAATCAGATTGTGAAGAATATTAAATGTGAAGAAGAAAAAATAAAGACTGTTGATCAGAAAGCAGATGCTTAAATAAACTGTCAATTTTGATATATAAAAACTATGGCTTAAAAAAAAAGGACTATGTTACTCAGGCAATCAACATCAAAACAGTCATGAAACAAATTTTGTTTTCAGACTTCCATCAAAGTAAAGTCTGAAACATTTTTATTAAAGCATAAAATGTAAAGGAAGTAATCTGCGATTAGAAAATCCATTTGCTAACACTGAGGTATAAAGTAATTTTTATCTTGGTTAAATTTTTTTTCTAGTAAGATATATGCAGAGCAATAGGATAACTTTTACTAAAACTTAACTTTTTTAACACTAAAATTTACAGAAATTATTTACCTGACTTGTTAGTAGTACACACAATTTAAAAATATAAAGGAAGATATTCCTGACAGTACAACATAGTTCTTAAAGATTTAAGATTACATAATTGACATAAAGCAAAAAGAAAAAGAATGAAATTCTACTAGAGAAATAACTTGTTTCGTCTGTTATACTTGAGCACCACCATGGCAGGTAAACTGCAGCAACTCCACTAACAAAAACAAATATATGAATCCAAAGCAGTTAAGAGTATGAAACTGGATGAAAGAATGAAGTACAGTATATAAAAGAATGGGCATGTTTTCTCTCCCATGAGATTAAATTAACAGAATTAAGAGAAAGAAAACAAAATGAAGTCTGCAAGTATACCAAAATGAGGCCAAACAGATAGAAGACTTATACAGACATACTCTTGGAAATTTCAAGCACTTGAATCACAAAGATAGTAATGGATGGATATGATTTGTTTTTTATTTTCTTTTTAAATTGCCAGACCCAAAAATAAACAAAATATGAGCAAGCAAAACTGAAAAAGCAGCATTGCTAAAATATATTTCAAAGAACTGGAAAGCTCCCCTTTCCTCATGCAATAAGCAATTAACTTTCCTGAAGGGAAATGGGAATTAATAATCTTATTTCATCTAAGACATAAAATACCATCTACCACCTTAAAATAGTTTTTGCAAGCTTGAAATATAGTATAATAAGATGGTAGCTGGAATCATTTGTACATACTAAATTCTTTTCTCAACCTTCTGCTGGAAATTGCTAAGTGCGTATTCATAACTTTGACCTAACAGGAAGGTGAAAGAACACCAACATTAATAAATATAATATTAAATGGTTTCAGACTCAAAATCATTAACAAAATAATGTCAGATTTTGAATGCATGCTTTTGAGCAAAACAGAAATTTCAATGTTTTAATTTCTGAATATGAGGCATAATAATTTTTAATCAGGATTTACAATAGGCTTGTTCTGTACTTCAAAGACAGTGCTTTAACACTGTAATTATAAACACATTAAAAATGTTGGTGATGTGAGCAAAAACTAAAGGATTTTATAAACAATTTTATCAAAATTAGAATGTTCAAAAATCTTAAAAAATTACTAGTCATTTTATAAATTATCTTCAGTTATAGTTTTAATTTCTAACAGAATTTGCCTGTATGAGTGAAATAAATATAGCAGACTAATGACATTCCTGGATTTATTACAACTAGTTTGATCGTAAATGGATCTTAAGGGTCCCTCACCATGATTCTGTAGAAGTACAAAATAAATGTGCACATCAAGGGAGAGGGGCAGAATCAACTCATGGCAGACCTTCCCGCCATCTTTATCTTAAGGTCACTTTTCCTACTCTCTACTCTTTGAAATTAATACCTGAATTTTTAAAAAGCCAATTAATAATTGTAACATACCCAAGTGGTTGATGGTTTCTTTGATAGAAAATTGCAGATTAATATAAACTAAATACTGCAACATAGAAATTGGCAGTGCTCTCAATTTATAGAGTGAATAGGTTACCAAGTATTTTCCATAACAGAGACAAAATAAAATTGAACACTGGAACCAAAAACGGTACTCCAGCTTCATGATATAGCCCATAATCTTATTCTAAGATATTACAAAGCCACCTGTATGTTGCTACTTCTCAAACACAAATAATGCAGTAGCTGAAAAGCATGCCAAATTCTCATGTTTTTTCTAATTAGTCAACTGGATAACCTACCTTGTTAAATTTATAAACTGTTTTTCCTCCATAAGACTCAAGTAAGGTATTTTCAACTGAAAGTTCTTATTGGAGGCATATAAATATTTTTATCCTTTCCTGAAATTTCTTGTTGCCAAAAAAACTGCTCATCACCATCTACACAGAACTTTCAAAAATGTAGTTTACTCTAATTTATGGTATGAAACATATACAAAAAACTGAAGAAAAATAATTTTGTAAAGCAAGGACTCTATTAAAAACACTTCCAATATTTGCCAATATACTTTGCAAAATTTTTCAAGCTTCAAGAAATTTAATTGATTCTAATTAGGATATGTTTGGATGTCAGAAGATTTGCTACAGCAGAAATCCAGTGTTTCTTGGTAATATATTTAATCCTATTTTTAGAGCACTTCATCAAGTTTTAAGAGATTTCTGATCTTACTTTTTGTTGGCCACTATTAACATGCACCTGCAGGTCAAAAACTCTAAAGGCAATTCTGTTAAGACTTTGGAACTGAAAACCATTTTGGGGGGAAGAAGTACTATTTAACAGTCATTATTCTAAGACTTTACTGCTTCCCACTTTGTATGCAAAACTCTAAAAGTTCAGCTTTGGGTTTTTAAATTCACAGCTTCCAAAACCCAGCAGGCAATTTTATGTTAGAATCCTAATTTGGAGATGGATAAAACATTTGAAAGTTAAATTAAGATTGGTTCTGTCACATCATGCTCAAAATATACAAAGTAAATTGTCATTTCTACAAATGCAATTTGTCAGTTAAATGACAATATTTTAAAAAGGAACAAAAAATTTAAACTTTCCTTTTACAATGCAGGCAGACAAAACAGAACAAACATGACATCAATGATATACTAGTAAAATACACTAAGTCCAATAAAAGATGAAGAAACTACAAGGAGAAACTAGAATGGAAAATAGGCTACAGGGACTATATGGGTTCATTAACACAAAGAATTTTTGAGTCTGGCCTAAATGATTAATTGCCTTTGACATCATTTTGCTTTCCCTTTGGTAAAGTACATTTTTCTCAAAGTCAGCAATACCTTGTCTACCTGTCCTGTCTGGGAGACTGAAAGATAAAGGTCTGTAAGAGAGAAGAATGGAAAGAGCTAGAAAGATCAGGATGTTCAGAAAAAAAGAGGACTGATTTTTAAAAAAAAAATAGTGACTAAATTCAGACTCATTTATCCATCTTAAGATAACATGAAATATATAAAAGCTAACAAGCCTCCCCACCTCACCCTCTACCTCCGCCCCCAGATAGTCATTTCATTTTTAGGCAGATTCCTGAGTACCTCTTAAACTTACCAAATCCCACCAACCTCCCAGCTTAAACCCTCCTCTCCCAAGATCCCAATGTTATAGTAAACCAGAATAGATGAAAATACATTCAGAGTATTTCTGTTTCTCCTCTTTGAGGATCTGGTAGATCTTTGTTTTTATCTGTTTAGGTGTTGGGAATTAAACTGGAAGTGTATGACCTTTGAACCAATGTAATAAAATCTTTTATTTCTGACAAGCACCTAGATAAATCCACATTATATTCAGAGTGGTTTTTTAAAAGATGAATGCTACTCCTAAAGAACTGCTTAGAATTTTAAAAATATAATTATCAGTTCTTCTCATCAATCATGATATTCAGAATTTTAATTTTCTTTCTTCTTCAGTTTTTGCTTTATAAAAATTATAACAAATTTGGTAAGAGATTAATAAGTCTATACTTTGCTCTCAAATAATTTGGGTTCATCTATAGAGTTATATTTCTTGATAAATCTAACCAGTTGAAGTAAAATAAAAATTAAAAATATATGAAAACTTTTCTCATTTCAATGTGTCTGGAATAAAGCTCAGCCATCTAAACATACTTAAAAATACACACATTGCTGGAAGATTACATTAAGTTGATATATTTTTCAACACTATTTCTTAAACTATGATAAGGACTAAATGGTCTCACTTTGACACACAAAAAGGTATTTCATCATTAAAATATTAGCAGGTACCCTGTGTAGAGAAACACTTGATAAATGTACAACTTTGTGGTTTATTCCCAGATTTAAAACATGCCTTCCTTTAAAGTACAAAAAGAAAAACTAATATGGTCACAGATAACAACAGGTTATATGTGTTAGAATATGATCAGTAGATAAATAATAGAAGCATGCACCAGTGTCTGTTTAAATAGTGCTGTTTCTGCAAAATATTTTTTTAAGTTAGGGCAATTTCATAACTATAATATTCCCATCAAAATGTAAACTGCACTTCACTGCTCTTTATAGATAAGAAAAACTGTTTTATTAAAATATTTTTAATGGACAATCAAAAAGAAAATGCCTATAATGCATTACAGGCCCTTCATGACTTTTGTAAAAACTATACATAGTTAACGCTAAAGAGCAAAAGAAAAAAAGGGGGGGACACCACCAATGGGAGGAGGTAAGTACTTAAAAATGTGAAAATTCCAAACAAGTGGTCAATATATTTTTACAGATAATTATACAAAATTCACAAATTATTCATTCACGTTAGACCTATTATTAATGAATCATGTCACTGCTCCTTTGCATTTAAAATTTATAAGGTACAAGCTTTTTGAAGCAATGTTTAGTAATTTACATACATTTCAAATTGTCATTTTAAGACTTTACAAACTGTAGTGTAGATTTTGCAATGAGTCTTTTACTATACTAAATAGTATATTCAATTGTACTAAATATTTGGAGTCCTTTTCTTTGTTCTAAAACAAAATTTTCTCTATTATCCTACATTATGCTTTCTTCATTCAAACTCCAAAATTTTAAAAACTGGCTACAGAACATACAAAATATATACAGTCACTTAAAACAGTCCTAAGTTTAAGCTCTTTGTCATCACTACAAGCCTCTCCCCTTAGGAAAGTCAATGGGAATTAGCCACTTTAGATGAGGAGAAATACAGGACTATTTTTACTTTAAGAACTCTGGAAAGGGTTTTTCAGAAAGCCTCAATTGTTGCTAACCCTCAAATTTATTTTAATCCATCATCTTTTATTTCCATAATTCAAATGAGCCAGAATTGTGTCAAACTGATTCTTTAAAATGTCAACAGAAAATTTTTCAGAACTCACCTTTTGTACATTAATGCTAGTGTATTAATTAATCCTTTGCTGCTTTTATAGCAATATTTACTTTAAACCAATCAAACATGTGAGCTAAAAGTAGAAAATATAAGAGTATGAAAATTTTCTGATGAAATTTCTAATACAGCATTGAATGAGATATCAAGACACTTTACCTTTCTAAACTTTGGCTAAGATAATAAGACAGCACCAAAATAATGTGAATTTGAGTGGCCTAGCCACAACATGTTCTGCTGACATTCAGCCTAGTTTTTGAGGAAATAGTCACTAGATTTCTAAAGTAAAGTAGGGTTTTATATAACACAGAAGTGTGAGTATCCTTAATTCATGCATTCTAATACTGAATCAAATAACACAAAGTTAGCAAAGTAAACCCAAACTTTCTTTTTATAATGCCATAAAAATCATAAATATCTGTATCAATGTATTAAAATGTGTCTTAACTAATTTGTCAGTGACCTTTGAGAAAGTCCAGAATCTAAAAATTGAGGTACTGAATTTGTTTTTTCAGTGTGCACTCAGACTTTCCAAGCACATAATCTGAAATATTACTTCCTCATAAGAATTCCATCACCTCTCCTTTCCCTTTCCAGAAAGAATTTGGAATTGTGTTTATTAACCAAGGCAGTTACAATTGTGGCTAAAAGAATAATAACATAAAGCTAGTTGTTGGATAATAGTCACAGGACATTTAACATACTAAAATGTGTATATTCCATTTCTAAAACCTGAATAAACAAACCAGCTGTACCTAAAGGGTGATATTGAACGACAAACGGTGAAAGTTACATACCATGCATTATTTATGATCATGCTTAGAACCTTCATTAACTAGAGCAAAATTTTCCCTTCTTACCTCAGATTTCTCCAGTTTATTTTGTGCATCAATTTGTGTAACAATCTCATTCATGTTGGTCTCCAATACCATTCCCCCCATCACCATTTCTGCAAGAATATTGTGAACCTAAAAGAAAAAATATAAAAACATAAAGAAAATCTCACAAATGTTTCATAATTTCAGTAACTTTTGTTTCAAAACTGCTGATTCTATTTTATAAGTAGTAAAAATAATTGAGGGCTCATAATCCACTTTCATCACTCCTGTGAACCTTTAGGCAGTTATATAAGCTCTTTAAGTCTTAGTTTAATGGGCTGAAAATCAGAAACAAGAATATACATTCTACAAAGGACTGTTGAAAGGATTAAATGAGGAAATCCATGGAAATACCCGAAACAAAGTAACTGATAAATACTAACTTTAGTAGTCTTCCCTTATCTATACTTTCACTTCCTTGGTTTTGGTTACCTGCAGATCACTTTGGTCCAAATATATTAAATAGAAAATTATAGAAATAATTTGTAACTTTAAAATTGTATGCCTGATGAAATTCTTAGGCACTCCACTTCATCCTAGCCAGGATGTAAATCATCCCTTTGCCCAGTGTATCTATGCTGTATTATGCCACCCACCCAACATTATGACGACTCTATAATCCAGGATCACCTGAAACAGTTCTGACTTCAGGTCAACAGATCAATAGTAATCTAATGCTACGTCACAACGCCTACATCATTCACTTCATTAAATCTCATCATATAGGCACTTCATTAAATCTCATCATCATAAGGGTGAGTACAGTATATTTTCAGAGTGTTACCATAATAACTTTTATCACTGTATATTGTTATAAGTGTATTACTTTAATATTATAGTTAACTGCTTGTTGTGCCTAATTTATCTTAAATTAAATTAAACTTTATCAAAGGAATGTATGCATATGAAAAATGTAGTATGTAATCTGGATCTAGATTATCTCCCAAAGTTCCACGTATTAAAGGCATATGTTAAAGGCACCAGTTTGTGGCACTTTGGGGAGATGATGCAACCTTTAGGAAGTAGGACCACCTGGAAGGAGGATGAGTCACTAGGGGTACCCCCTTGAAGGGACTATTGGGATCTAGCCCTTTCCTCTTATTCTCTTTGCTTTCTGGCCACCAGGAGGTAAAGAGGTATCTTTCATCACACAATCTATCATGATATACCATGCTGCCACCGGCCCAAAAAATTAGAGCTGAGTGTTCATGGACTGAAATCTCTAAAACTGTAAGCAAAAACCAAACCTTTCCTCCTTTTTTAATTGATTATTTTGTCACAGTGATAGAAAATTAACCAACATAGGTAATATCTGTGGTATAAGGCATCTACTGGGAGGCCTTGGAACATGTGTGAAAAGAGGAGCTACTATGCCACTATTATGATAATATCAAAATGATATTTCAATCAAGGTCAGAGCCAATGAATAGATATTCATTAAAATTTCTATTCTAGAAGTAGAAATACCCCTTCTCTTTGTAAAACAAATTCTTATGAGCACAATTGATAAGGCTCATAAAAGTGCAGTAATTCCCCTACCTATAATAATGTCATATTTAATACTCAAAAAATGATATAGGAAGGCTTTTTATATCAGATTCTTAGTTAATAATTGTTAGGTTACAATATTATACTGTAGGCAATTTAAAAAACAATGAACACACTGGGAAAAAAAGAATTTTCTTTTTATTGTAAGTAATTTAATAGTGTACCCTCAAAACACTCTACATATAAATATTCAGAACTTTTATTATAAATATATCTGAAAATGACTAAAAATAGTGTCTTCCATTTGAAAGTAAAAATATAACCCAGATATTTTTTCATAGTGTTTACTGGACAAAAACATAATGTGATAAGGTTAAGAGTACAGACTCCAAAATTATATAGGTATGAATACTGACTCTACCACTTATTTGTATGAACTTCAGCAGTCACATCACTTCTGAGTCTGTTGTTACCTTATTGACAAAACAGACAAAAACAATACAGTGTTTATAGAGATGAAAACAGTATAGGTATCTTCTAGGGTTAGCCTAACAATTAAATGAATGAGTCATGTAAGCACTTAGCAAAGGACCTATTACATATTTTTTAAAAATTAAGAAAAGCTTTAAATATATTATTCAATTTTAATTCTTGTATAAGATTTCAAACTAAAACTATCCTATCATTTACTCAATTTTCCTTTTACAAAGAAGAACAAATGTACAAATTTTGAAGAAAGATTTATATAAATTACTTTTTTTCCAGGAAATAAAATCAAATCAGAAACCACAATTTTTTTTGAAACTAGTGCTAAATACTATCACTTCTACTACCATCAATACTGCACTAGATATCATTTTTTAAAGAAATGTTCTGATGCTATACTTATGTGATATGATTTTATTCTCACATTTGGTTCAGTTGAGGCACATGATCTAGTATTTGGCAAACCAATAATTCAAACCTAAGTCTAAGCTACCCAAGTCCAATTCCCTGCTTTCTTCACTAATAACTAACAATAATGATTGTAATTGATATAGCTAATTGATTAAAGGTCAAGGTGATTAAACATATAATAAAATTATCTTAATTAATTGCTAATAGGTAGAGGAAAAGTGTTCAGAAAGGCTAGAGCCAATGAATAGATATTCATTAAAATTTCTGCTTTAGAAGTAGAACCACCCCTTTTCTTTGTAAAACAAATTCAAATTCTTATGAGAAAGCACAATTGATAGGCTTATAAAACTGCAGCAATTTCCCTATCTCCTTAGCTCAGTCTCTCTGTGGGTTCATGACCTTCTTATACCTTTATACATTGCACTACTGCTTTTCCAGAAACATCCCACAACACAAGTGATAGATTAGTTAAAAAAAAAAAAACTATACATTTCAGTATTATAGGAAAAATCAAGGAGGTTTAGAATATGGGTGGCCTAAAAATGGGGGTAATGCCCAAGAAATTTGAAGAATATGTGTCAATTTAAGTGATAGGAACTAAGATGCAAATTGATTCTCAAGGCAAAGGCAAAAACAACTAGGACAGCAAATTTAGAAATCCAGAAGAGACAGAAAATAGAAAAGTAGGGTCCAGTGAGTTATATCCTTAAAGAAATATAATCCTATTTATTATTAAGGGGAGGAGGGACAAAGTTTATTATTCCTATAATCTCAACTACACTCCTGTGTCCAAAGATAGGGGTGTGTGTGTGTGTGTGTGTGTGTGTGTGTGTGTGTGTGTTAGATAGGTGGGTGGGTGGTGCAGTTCTTCCCATATGATCAAAGCAAGCATGAATTCCGCAACAACACAGCTGGGTGTCCTCTAATTCAATGCAATGCCGACATCATCTACTGTCAGAGCTCAGTGTATTCTAAAGGGAAAGGGTTCAGTTCCACAAATCAGCCCTCTATTTTAGATGCTTCTGACTGACTGACTATACACTGAGTGTTATGGTTTGAATGTGAGGTGTCCCCCTAAAACTAATGTGTGAGACAAAGTTCAGAGGAGAAATGACAATTATGAGAGTCTTAATCCAATCAGTGAATTAATCCCTTAGGATTAATAGTACCTGAAAGTGGATAGGGTGTGGCCGGAGGAGATGGGGCATTGGAGGTGTGCCTTTGCACCTGGAGAGTGGAATCTCTCTGCTTCCTGATCATTTTGTGAGTTGCTTCCTTCTGTCATACTCTTCGCTCTGTTCTGCCTTACCTTAAGCCCTGAGAAATGGAGCCAGCTGTCGAGACTTAGACCTCTGAAACTGTGAGCCCCCAAATTAACTTTTCCTCCTCTATATCTGTTCTTGTCAGGTCATTTAGTCACAGCAGTGAAAAGCTGCTAAAACCACTGGGGTTCCTCACTACCCTCTCTTGGAGTTCAACTATTTGCTAAAGCAGCCCAGAACTTAGGAATGCACTTTACTTATACTTACTGGCTTATTATAAAGAATATTACAAAAGATATAAAGAGATGGACAGGGAGTTAACAGTACAGGAAGGGCTGCAGAGCTGCTTTGCCCACTATAGGTGCACCATCTTCCAGGAACCTACATGTGTTCATTTATCTGGAAGTTCTAGGAACCCTGTCCTTTAGCATTTATAAAAGCTATATTATGTAGGCAAGATTGACTAAATCTTTGGCCACTGGTGATTAACTAAAACTTCAGTCTCTCTTCCTAAGCTGAAATTATCAACCCTGATTATGTATGGTCTTTCTGATGACCATTCCCCACCCCATCCTGAAGGTAACTAGGGTCTGCAGGGCACCAGTCATCTTACCAATATACAAAAGGCAGTCATCACTCTGGAGATTCCAAGGTTTACAAGAGCTATTTGGCAGGAAAAGAGAACCATGACCAAATACAGTCATCCCTTGGTGTCCTGGGGGTGGGGTGGGGAGAAGGCTGGTTCCAGGACACCTAAGGAAACCAAAGCAGAAACTCAAGTTTTTTGAATAAAATGTAAAAGTATAATCTAGGTACATCTTCCTACACATCCTTCCATGTACTTGCATCATTTCTAGATTACATATAATAATTGATGTAATGCAAATGTCACATTAATCATTGTTATACTGTACTGTTTTGGGAATAATGGTAAAAAAAATCTAAACATGTTAGATATAGATGCAATAAAAAATATTTTGGATCCACAACTGGTTGAAGTCAAGGATGGAACTCATGGACAAAGAGTATATATATCTGAATGTGTTTGTTGTGTGTGTGTGTTTACTATACATCACAATATCACAATTATAAGGATAATAAATGCCTAAAGACAGTATTCTTAATGAAGAGGTAATAAACATTACAGAATATGAAAATTCAGGGGGATAAGCATGTACCAAATGAGAATTATTCATTAGAAGACTATTCCAGTATTATTAAGCATATAGTATCCATAGTGATATATGTCACAAGGAGGAAAAATTGAGAAACTGAATATAATATGTCTAGGGACAGATGAATTCATGTTCCAAGAACTGGAAAGAATTTTTATAAATTTAAATAAGAGAAAGAGAATGACAAAGGATGTGCTTTTAGCTCAGTCCTAACTTATATGGTTGACAAGAGTCTGGTAGTTTGTAATTTTATTTAAAACAGATTTTTGTGGAAATAAAAAGGACAGAGTGGTAACATCTTTATATTAAACTCATATGTTAAACTATTTGGATATTCAGCTAAGATAAGTTAAATGAGTTTTTACCCTTTTTCTGAATTTTTACAAGTTCTCAATTATCTAAGAAAATAGTGCAGTGAGTAAGTTATGTCATTGTTCTAGACTGATATGTTTGTCTTTCCACAATGACAAATTTACTGAATATCAATAAATTCATTAGCTATGTCAGTTTCATCACCTGATTTCACTTGGAACATGAATTCTTCTGTCACTGGACATATTATATTCAGTTTCTCAGTCTTGACCATAGCAACTACAAGTTCTTTATTCCACTGCAATCTTAATTACTAATATCTATAACATTAATACTTCATACTTCACACATCATACTTCAAAAAGTTGTTATTAGGCCACAGAGAGGCTGAGAGAGGGGTAAGATGGCCAAAAGACTTAAAATAGGCACAGTAAAAACAAAGAGCCCACACAAATGAAATCACTGTAGGTGGTTCATATAAGAGGGAAAACCCAAACCCAAGAGTGAGATGTCAAGGCAAAAGGGTCCTGAGGGAAATTTCCAAGTGAGTAGTATTAAAATGGAAGGGGAATGAGGTGAAGAATTGGGACAGAGCCAGTTCATTGCCATGATGATCTTTTGGGCACAGGCCATGATACTTAAACCAGAAAGTAGGATGGGTGAGCCATCTCATAGTCTCAGGCATACCACCTTTTATGGGTTCTAGATGAGGTGATCATATCACCCACTGGTCTGATGTTTCTGATAAGCTCATATGCCTGGTTTCTTTAGTTGATCTTGAGAATCATGGGTCTATGTGCCCCTGATTCTATTTGGTAAGTTCACAGATGACAACTGTTTGTTAGCACAGGTAAGTTATTTATCAGTCTTTGACTTATGATTTGTGACTATGCAATAAGTTTTGTGTGCCCAACATCAAGATGTTATCTACTTGCACAAACAAGGTGCCAAGTCACTCTACCTTAGCATTTGTATTCAAATTGAAGTAACTCAGGGCAAGGCACAGCCTGCTCTTTATGAATGGCAAATATCACATTAAGAATGTATTTCTACTGTGTATGTATGTTTTAAATATATGTTCCATCTACCCACCACATAGCTACTTCTGAACATAGACATAACTTCTGAGTTTCATTTCTATGTTTTAAAAAAATAGCAATACAAGCAAATGATAAAATATTTAAGCCATACAGAAACTTGTGTCAACAATCATAGTCTCTAACACACTCTGCATCTGTTATTAGGTCTCTCTATCCAAAGATATTCAATTAGTTGTATCTTATACATCCTCCTACTAAACTTATTATGTGTGTGTATGAATAACTAATTTACACTAGTGAGATCATACTACACATATATACATATTATACATATATACATATTCTTTCCTACAAGAAAATAAATATGCTATTTTAAGGAGAGAATGAGAAGCTGACTTAAAATTAAAAAAAACTGGTGCCTGATATATGTACAAAAACGATCAATGAAACTGTGTTGACAAGAACATATAACCAAAAAATACAAAATATATGATGGGGACTCTAATCATCATAAAACTAAAAATAGGAGAAATCTATAGATTTTTAAAAATATGACCACTTAGTAAAAACCAATGGAATCAACCAATACCAATGATATGTTCCCACTGAGATTTTTTTTAAAATTATATGATTACAAACTTGGATATGTCCAGAAATGTTTTGGAAAGGCACCCATGCATACCTTTTAATAGCACTTATCTTAAGGATCAGACTAAAGGACTGAGTGAAAAAACACCTTTTATTTTATAGTTTTCTTTTGAAAAAATTTTAACATGTGCACCTATTACTTTAAAAAAAAAAAAAGCTTGCAAAAAAGTAAGAGAGATCACAGCAGTAATTCAGAGGAACAATATAAAGGGCCTAAACTAAAGCAGTGGCCATGCATATATTGAAGTTATTTATAAGGTAGTACAAAGGAGCTGAATATTTGTTGTTGATAAGAAAAATGAAGCATGCCACTTTAAGTATGTCTATGAAGAAAGTGGAAACTTCTGCTTAAAAAACTATATTTAAAGACTAAATGATCTCAATATTATTTTATTAATATTTATATAAAGTACATTTTGGGTATCTAATAAATAGTAAACTTTTTTCTTTTCAAAGTTATTTTTATCAATTAAGTTAAAATTCAAAAGAAATGAACATGGTATTTACTTGTATTAATTAGTTGTCACTACCCCACAATCAGTAAATAATGTGTATTAAATATTTAGATGGAATGCTTCCAGACACTTGAATAAAGCCTACATACATGGTCATTGGACAGTAGAACAAAAGCTAATCACATATATTTCACTTTAAATAGTCAGAAGCCCTCCACTAGACCAAATCAAGAATCTGAAAAAGGATAAAGTAGAAGATCCTATTATACAGATTCCTTTCATTACATTATTACCCATTTTCACAGCCTAAAAGCTATGCACTTTGCTATAATTTTAGCTAAAAATGAGGTCCTCAATACAACAGTGTAAAATTTTACTATTTTAACACCTGACTATGGGGTGGTCAAACAAAATACAGTATGTGCATTCTATTTAATACTTGCCTTAAAAATAAAGACAACATTATGCATTGATATTAAAGGATCTAGAGATAGATGAGTTTAAATAAAGTACGGCATAGAACATAGAAAAAAAGTCTAGAATCCTACCCTTGCTCAAACATTAAGAGATTAAACTTAAGAGATGAAACTTCAGAGAAGCAGTGTGGGTGGCAGTAAGTAGGTATGAGGAGAGGGGAACAAGGTGAAAATGTTCATATTTGATCAAACAGTCTTCAGTATTATTTGACTCTTTCTAAACAAAATACTACTGTTGTAATTTTAAAATAGTAAAATATCTGACTAGGTAACACTAATTTTTCTTTTTTTAAATTCTGGAAGATAAGAGGAAGACAGAGACAAACAGACATTAAAGTTCATGAAACAACAGCAAACTATTTAAGGACAGAGATAAGTCACGTCCTTCACATAATCCTGCTGTATTAAGCATTCAATAAATATTTTAAGATGTGTTTTGCAAAGAACATTTCATTTTGTTTACACAAGGAAACTAAATAGGAGTTAAGAAAAAATGAGACCAAAGCAGAGTGGTAAATCTACTCTAAAAACTAGTAAAGCACAATGCTTTTATTATTAAGACAGAATAGCTAAATGTTATTTTAAATTATTAATTTAAATTACTTATTTATTTGCTTCTGTAAGTCATGACCTTTCTAAATAATCTGATGATAAATGTTTTTAATACATATATACTCATTTGATAATTAATGAGAACTTGCATTTATAATTGTAAATGATCTAAATATTTTTCTTCATATTTTGGATTTTCTTCAAAATCATGCTACCACCGATGATAAAAAAATTGCACCAATTAAATATGGCCAATTAAATCATTACAAGTTATAGAATATAATATGTACCCTAACCTCAGAATATTAAAATATGGAGTAAAATACGCATTTTAGGATCTCAAAATATGGTATTTTTCATGCTTCTTTAGCTCTATAAGAGTTAACAGATGAAATAAAAGCTATGATGAAAAATATTAATAAGAAAATGGGTGTCTTTGGGTTTTACTAAAGTCACTACTGATATTAAGAAAATGTTTAGTTTCTAAAATATATCTCCAAATATCTTTACCTGAATTTTGTTAAATAAAAAAATATTTAGGGCTGGGGATGTGGCTCAAGCCGTAACACGCTCGCCTGGCATGCGCGGAACGCTGGGTTCGATCCTCAGCACCACATAAAAATAAAATAAAGATGTTGTATCCACTGAAAACTGAAAAATAAATATTAAAAATTCTCTCTCTCTCTTTCTCTCTTCTCTCTCTTTAAAAAAATATTTAAAATTTCAGTGTAATTGTTTTCCAAGAAGATACTGGACATATCAAACTGTTACACAACTCAAAATTTTTACTTAATTATGTTTTTTTCAGTACCAGGGATTGAACTCAGGGGCACTCAACCCCCGAGCCAATTTTATATTTTATTTATATCTCGAGATCCTCCTGTTTCAGCTTCCTGAGCCTCTGGCATTAGAGGCGTGCACACTGGGCCCAACACTTAATTATGTTTTTAATTTTAAGAAAGTGTTTGCTAAGTTGGGCATGGTGATGCACTCCTATAATCCTAGGGGTTTGGGAGGCTGAGGCAGGAGGACCATGAATTCAAAGCCAGCCTCAACAACTTAGCAAGACCCTGTCTCAAAATAAAATAGAAAAGGATACAAAAAGCAAAAAGGGCTAGAGATGTGGCTCAGTAGTTAAATGCCCCTAGGTTCAATCTCTAGTACAAAAAAAAAAAAAAAAAAAAAATCAGTTCTATAAGTAACTTGACTAATATTATCTTTTTTCCCCTAGGGCTGAGGATTGAACTCAGGGTCTTGCACATGCTAGGTATATGCTCTGCCACTGAGCTAAATCTCCCAACCCCTTGACTAATATTATCTTGAGATTAATTCAATTTAAAAGGATCTAGTAAAAGATGACTACCCACCCCCCAAAAAAACCCTATATTTTTATTGAGTATTATATTATGAAAGAAACTCCAAGGTATAAAGATTTTGAAAAAAATCCAAAAGGAATCTAAGACTATATTTTATCATTCTATCAAAATTCTGGTAGTATTTTTTTAAAAAAATAGCAAGGGAAAATATATAAAACAGTGGCAATAGTAATAATGAAGACATTTACTAATAACTGAGTGAAGGAAAGCAGAGGGAGACCAATTCAAAGTAACAGATAAAATTTGAAAATGCAAAATATTTAGGTATGACTAAAAAAACTAGAAAGCTGTTCTATTTTCTATTCTGTATCCTGAAAAGCTGCTTATTTATTATGAAAGACACAGGTGTCCATTAAACAAAGAAACAAACAAACAAAAACCTCGGAATATGCCAGCTCTATTTCTACACTTTCTGGCTTATGTGTTATTTTTCACTTATATTTAACATTACAGGTTTTTTTTTTTTTTGCTTGTTTTAATTGCACAAAGGCTATAACTATCAGGGTTCAGTTAGATTATCTACAGATTTATGCTTTCTTTACTCTTCATCTTTTAATATGCTTCTCCTTCATCGCTTGACCTCCTCTGTGCAAATTACCCACTTTAGAATTTCCTTTAGTGAAGACCTACTGGTGGCATATTTCCTCACTATTTGTTTTCTCCATATTCTTGAAAGATATTCTTCTCAATTCCAGAATCACAATTTGGCAGTTATTTTCATTGAACACAATGTCTTCTAACTGCTATTGCTGCTGCTGAGAAATTGGTTGCCAATTTAATAATTATGTCTCCTGTGAAGGAAATTAATCTTTTATTTCTAGGTGCTTTTAGATGCTCTTTCTCTTTTATCCAACTTTGCCATCATTAGTCTAAGTGCAGGTTTCTTTCTATATAGTCTAATGTGATTCTTTTACCTGCAGATTATTATCTTCCATTAATTCTTGAAAATATCAGACTTTAGAAACTCAGATAATGAATGTTTTATTATTTTCTTTTTCTCAAACAAAGAATAAATGTTGATTAGATCTTTCTCACTCTATCCTCTATGACACAAAGGCTATCTTTCACATTTTCCTCTTTTTCTTTTTTTGGGGGGTTCTCTTTATGGTTCATTATAGATAATGTGTACTACTTACTCAAATATGTCTGATATATCACTAAACCTATCCATTGAAACTCTTGTGATATTTCCTCTTAAAATTTTATAAAGTTTTTTTTTAATCACTTGGGTCACTTCTTATACTTTATTCAGTGCAATCTTTATCAGGATTAACACTTATACAGACGCTTCTTTCTCTTCCTTCTTTATTGGGAGTAAACTTTAAAAAAATTATTTCTCTATATATTTTTGGTTGTTGATGGGCCTTTATTTTATTTGTTTATTTTTATGTGGTGCTGAGAATTGAACCCAGTGCCTCACACATGCTAGGCCAGTGCTCTACCAACTGAGCCACAACCCCAATTGGGAACTAAACTTTTTAACAACTTGCTTAGCAGGCAGGGTAGGAGATGGTGTTTCTGTGGTCAATTTTCTGTGCTGGGAGAAAAGGATAGAGACTGGCATACTGACACTAAGCTATCAGGAGTTTGATTACAGAAAGGAAAGACTGAGTAAAACACATCAAAAATAATGGGAATAAAAATATTTATGATAATCAAAGTAAGTTGCAAATATGGCAAAGAAGGTTAGAATAAATTATGTAGTGTTGTACTAGATGGTGAAGTATTAAGAACTAAATGGGCTTGTTTGGTTGGTTGTTTTGTGGTGCTAGGTACGGAATCCAGGGCCTTATGAATGCTAAAACATGTACCTTACCACTGAGCTACAGCCCTACTGCAATGACTTTTAATATATATAAATTTTTTAAAAAGTTTTGTATGTGTGGCATGTGTACATATAAATCTATTTTCCAGCTCAGTACACTAAGAACCAGGAATACCATCACCTCCATAGCAATGAGCAAACATGGTGCCCACATGGTCACTTCCGAACATCCTTTTCCAGTAAGAAGAACCAAGATTCCTTGAGAAATGGCTGTTTGAGGTCTGGAGCAGAAAATATACAAGATACTCCATCCACTGAAAAGGCCTACAACAATGGCCAGCCTTGTAATTATGAACATCTGAAGACTATGGTTTCAGTATATTATCTCCCTGCTAAAAGGAACTAGGGCTACTAGAAGACACAATGGTTCATCTGGAAAAGGGAATGAATAAAACAAGTCTAGAACATCTAACTGTACCAGAATACAAAGCAGCCATCAAGATCTGTGTAGGATCAAGTCAAAAGAACCCAGAGGACAATCTGAAGGGAGTTCTCATGGGTCAAAGATGGACAGTATGAGCACCAAAAGGAATGATATCAGCATTTGATTAAAATAAATTAAAATTAATTAAAATTCTGTCACAAGGACACTAATAACATCAATTATAATGTTTGGTGGGTATTAGGAAAGCAAACCATTAGGGAAACTGTTAAATATAAAGTGAAATACTCTAAAATTTATCCTTCCTTTCCTATATAAACTGTGCTTTTTAAACCCATCATTTCTGCCTTAATGTATTATTTCATTCAAATCACTTTTAGTGTATTAATATTCATATTTTTAATTATATTTTCTCTTTTTCCTTAATATACTTAGTTTGGTTGCATTTTATTTGTTCTATTCCTTCCCTTTTAAATAAGAGATTTTACTGTACTTAAACTTTCCATTAACAATTACTGTCTGGCCTCTCTCTACTAATTGAACACATAAGATTTTATTATTACTTGTAAAACAAATATTAAGTCTTTCTTCACCATTGAGAAATCTTGTTTTCCAACTAAAATGCTCTAGTCATTCCCTAATCTCCTTTCTCCGAAGTGGATAAGATCTTCAAAATACTTTTACAATATACAGTAAATGTACTCTTCAAAGTCTCTACTCTTTTCCTTCATGTTTTCTATCTCTTCATCTTTCAGTCCTGCTTTGAGGTTCTTTCCTCCATCCGATCTTCTAATTTCAGTCTCAATTATGCGACTGTCCTCTTCTTTTAAACATTTTAGTCTGAAAAACATATTTTTAAAACCTTGGAAGAGTTTTCTAGTCTCCTTAAGTACTTTTTTTTTTTTAATCATTTTTAAAATGTCATATGAGTCCCTCTACCTCCTCCAGGAGTTCTTTTTCAATGAAGCCTCTGTTCTGACTGACAGTTTTTCCCCTCTCTCTGGTTGAGACAGTAGTCCTTCTTCTCTGTTGAATTACAAGTATTCAGCTCTAGTTACCAAGCTATTAGTAATGGCTAGACTCCTTTAGAAGTCTGGCCTGTGATTTAAGATCAGGTTGTCAAAACTCCTTACTCACAAGAAATCAGGCTAGAAGAAAACACTCTGCTCTTAAGTCTAAATTTCCCCTGCCTCAATGGTAGGAAAGACACTTATGCCACCCATTAGATCGCGTTCTCTGATCATACGTGAGTGGGCGGAAGAATGCAGATCAGAGAGAGAAAATATATTCAAAGCTGCCACTGTCAAATTCATACACCCTTCAAACCAAGCTCATCCTAGAATTTTCAGCTTTCTTGCTCAATCAACCTGATTTTTTTTTTTTTTTTTTTGTCCCAAGTAGGGGCAACAACCCAGCGTTTTCCAATCAGAGCCTTACTTTTCAGGACATGGGCAGATAACTCAGCTGAGAAAATAAGCAGAACCTCTCAGCAATCTTAAAAGGGACATGTAGTATAAAAAAGAAGGTAAATCAAGTTATCCATATTTGTAAGATTGTAGAGGTTATTAACAAAGCATTAACTTAAGTGTAATAAAGATCCTGACTCAATTCTTTATTTTTAAATATTTTTTAGACGTTGATGGACCTTTATTTTATTCATTTTACTTATATGCAGTGCTGAGGATCGAACCCAGTGCCTCACACATGGTAGGCAAGAGCTCTATTACTGAGCCCCAGTCCCAGCCACCTGACTCATTCTTGATGTTTGATGGCTCATAGCCCTTGAGCCTCATCAGCCTCCCCTCCTCTTTTGTCTACTTCTGGACAAGCTGATTAGGCCTGGGTTCTCCTTCCTTTGCACTGATGGGAAAGCTAAATCACCCAAAACTTGACCCATATGCAGAAACTCTTACTCCAGCCTCATCCCTAACTACCATAAAACTCCTAGCCAATTGTTCCCTGCTCTTACCATAGAACCTCATTATTTGAGTAATAAACTTTTCATATCCTTTCATGCATCACCAGTCTGGATACCCAACTAATTTTGAGTGTGTATGTGTGTGTGTGTGTGTGTGTGTGTGTGTGTGTGTAGTCTGTTCTACTACTTCATGGTGAATGTTAGCTTTTGTGACTAATATAGAAATTAATAAAGATTTTTTTTAATGAGAAACTGGTAACCATCATAAAAGAAAATACATAACACTGGCTTAGGGATTAGGTAGAAGGCCACATGGAAACAGTTATATTGGAGGCTACAAAGTTAGTGATCCATGTTTGTAGTGCTAAACTAAGGGAATGAATTCTCTACAACTTCTCCCTTTCATCCATTGAGTTGTAGCTCAGAAGCAGCCTGAGATGGTATGCAAAACTCTATATTTACCTCTAAGAAAAAACTGAGCTGAGCCAGTGAGAAGATCCCTAACAGATGGAAGTCCAAGGCTGCTTAAAAGTGAAAACAATCCCATTTTCAGACAGAAAAAGTTGAGACAAAAAGTATCTACTTGACTAGTCTCTAACTCTTGGCATCCTGAAATCTACCTCAATACATTGAAAAAAACATTAAAACAAGAGCGCAGCCCAAAGAGAAGAGACACAGCTAATTTTGGCAGGTACCAATACACTAGCAGATTGTTAAATGAAAGGAGAATATATACACAATATATGTGTTCCCGCCTTACTTTTTTTTAAAAGATACATTTGTTTCTGTACATTTGTACAAAAAAATCTAGAAATATATATATTCTACAATGCTAACACTAGGCAATCTCTGTTATCCAGATGGCTTCACTTATTTTTCTCATCTTTATTTTCTGATCTAAAATGAAATCATATTAACATAAAATAGAAGTTTTAAAAACATTGTAAGTCATACATATTAGATATGAGAACTTAATTTCCTTACGGAAAGCTTTCATTCTCTAGTAACAAATATAAGAACTTTACTACTACCACACTTCATAAGAAAATCTTCAATTTACTTAAAAATTGCTAATATATTACCTAAGCTGATGACTTGAGCAGCCATTTTAAATTTTTAACTATGTGCCGGAACATAATTTTGATTACTGTGAGCCCTAAGACCTGAAAACAACAGTAGCCTTTTTAAGTGTGAAAAAAACTTGAGATATATTAGAGAAAAGCAGAACACTAAAAGTAGATTTCTAAAAATATTAAGTTATCTGTTCAAAGTGAGTTCATGTATAAAATCAAATCATTTAGTAAAAGAGAAATTAAAAATTGTATTCTTTTGATTATCACAAATAATAATAAAAAAAATTCTTGTGCTATATCTTGATTGTGGTAGTGGTTACCTAACTATATATATTTGCCAAAACTCAGTTAACCACATACTTATAACTGCTGACTATTAATATATATGTACTACACTTCAATAAAGCCAATGTTTTGTTTTTTGCTAAAAATTTTTATTATTTATAATTTTTATTCAATGGCTTAATCATTCAAAAAGATCAGATTATGCAAACTTAATACAAATAAAACCCTATACCTAAGTAGAATCTCTTCCTACTAACCAATACCCAGCAATATTGTTTAGAAACCTCAGTAAGATTTTTTTCTCATCTTCAGCTTTCAATAAGTCATCAAGTCCTATCAATTCTTTCTTTCATCCCCATCTTAGTGCTTTAGTTAATTTCTTTCTGGAATTTCCAAGAGATTCTTACTCGACTTCCCTATCTAATCTTCTCATTACCGATTCAACCTCCATAATGCAGGAAAAAAATCTCTTGCCAATACACTCCCAAAACAACAATAACAACAAAATAATAATGCCAACAGAAATTTGTTTAAAAGCACCAAATTGTTTCAGAATAAAGTACAAAGTCAATGGCACTAATCATTCTTCAAAATCAGGCCTCTTTCACTTCTCACAAAAAAGCCTGTATGTTGTCTCTGCTGGTAGGGTCATTCTTTCTTTTCGTACTGGTAAGATATCTACTAATTATTTAAAATTCAGTTTAAATGTAATTTCCTCCATTATTTTCTCCCAGACATAGGCAGATAGTGTTCCTAGTAACACTATACACACTTGTTAAAGCCATTTTTTCCTACATTAGATGCAAAAACTCTTTAGGGTCTGAATTTTCACTACCAAGCACAATACCCAGCTCATGATAAAAAATATTTATGAATTAAATAATAAATAATGGAATAAAACAGTATTATTCATTAAGCTCATTTCCACGTTGACAAATACAGATTTATGTTTTTCTTAAAAGTTGAGATTTGACAATATAGAAGTAGTACCTTGTCTACATGGAAAATTAAATCCAGTTCACACACATTTTCAAAACATTTGTCTAAGGTTTCCACGAATACCTACAGAAAAAAACAAAAGAAAAAATGTTGGGTAGGTATATTCAAATTTATTATCTATAAGGCAGGCAATTCTTAATTTCGAACCAAAACTTTTCTAATTATACATTACATTTTCCATTTTAAAACTAAAATCTGTATTAAATATAAAGTTAAAAAACACTTCTTCAAGTAAGCTACATGTAGGCTACTTTTTAATGTACAAATATAAGAAGGATTGGAGGGAAAGAGAGGGAGAATGGGGTTATTAATGATGGTAAAATGTGATGACCATTATTATCCAAAGTACAGGTAAGAAGACACGAATTGGTGTGAATATACTGTGTATACAACCAGAGATACGAAAAATTGTGCTTTATATGTGTAATAAGATTTGTAATGCATTCCACTGTCATATAATAAATATATGTGTATATATATAAATATAAAAACAATCTTTTCTAAAAATTACTAAAACCAAAAAATCTCAGCATCATTTCTTATTTTAAAAATATTTTTTAAAAGTACTTTATACAGGCTCCTTATCTTAAGGTAAACAGGAAAAAAATCTCACTAGAAATAGTTATCAAGAAAGATGAAATTTTTAATTAGCAAATCAGTATAAAATACCACTAAAAATTACATGCAGAAAAGAGTCTAGACCTAAGAATCAGACTTACCTGGGCTTAAACTCTGGCTGGAAAAAACATTATATAACTCGGAGAAGAGTCACCTCAGGAGACCAAGGTTCAAACCCTACACATTTTCCCCAAATGGCCTGTTTTTAGGACTAGACCTTGGCCAACTCCTGAGAACTAATCTGTAAGCATTTGAATGTTCTGTCTAATAAGAGTGTTTTTTTGTATCCCTGAGATCTTGGGCCTTGATGTAGCAGATTGGTGAACACCTGGCTTTTTCTCTGGGGGTCTGGAGCTTAAATAACCAAGATCAGTCCTGCAGGTAGTATACACCTATGTGATTGACACCCAATAAAATTCCTGGACACCTAAACCTGGATAAGCTTTCCTGAATGGGAACACTTTGCACTCATCATCACATATTCCTAAAGGAATTAAGCATGTCCCATATGATTTTTCCAGACTTCCCTGCTGATTTTTTTCTGTAGATCCTTTCATTATAAGAAATCATAACCATTAGTATATAGCAACTTCTGAGCCCTCATAACCTTAACAAATCATGGAGACCCTTGAAACAAACCTTAATAAATTAATCTCTTAAATTCTACCATGCAATGGTCGTCTCTTGACTATTGCATTCCATTTCTATTCCCATCACACCTCTCAGTGGTAGCCTTCACAAGATAGAGTGACTGTACTAGGACTTTATTGTCTATATTGGGACAATATTAAGAATAAACAGAAACAGTTACCAATATCTATTATGCAAACTAAAAATTATGATCACCCTACACAAAGGTGAGCTTATAGGGCAAGGAGTAAAGAGTAGTCTTCCTGCTCTAAGTGCTCCAACCTTAGTCTAATATCCATAGATGCACAATCCAGGGTTCTTTCCTGTCATTTAGGTTGATGAATAAGACAATTCAAAAATGTAGCTATATTACCATCTGACTATAATTAACATTGTCTTAGTCCAGAAGTTGGCAAAGTTTGCAAAAGGCCACACAATAAATACTTTATGCATTGAGGCCCTTAGAGTCTAAAGGCCTCTAAACAAATGAGCATGGTTATGTTAAAAAAACTTTATTTATCAAAACAGGCAGCAGGGGCTGGGGATGTGGCTCAAGCGGTAGCGCGCTCGCCTGGCATGCGTGCAGCCCGGGTTCGATCCTCAGCACCACATACAGACAAAGATGTTATGTCTGCCAAATACTAAAAGATAAATATTAAAATTCTCTCTCTCTCTCTCCCTCTTTCTTTAAAAAAAAAAAAATAGGCAGCAGCCTCAACTTAACCTGCAGGCTACAGTTGGATTTAGACCAGTCACTAGGAGAAAGACAACAACAGTACATAGTTTTACTCATAATTTCATTTGTGAGAAGCAGGTAAGTTATTAAGATAATCAAGAATAAAGAATACACAGGTGCATTCTGAAACTTACTGTTGGTACTCTTCCTTTTACAGAACTCCTAAAACCCTTGAAATCTCCAAAGTGATCTCTCTCTCAGGGATTGAACTCAGGGCACTTGACCACTGAACCACATCCCCAACCCTATTTGTATTTTACTTAGAGACGGTCTCTCAGAGTTGTTTAGAGCCTTGTTTTTAAACTTGTGATCCTCCAGCCTCAGCCTCCAGGATTATACCTGGCTATGATATCTCTTTTTTATGCTAATGAGAGACGAATGGCTGAGGACTCCGGGATGGCCTCAGGATGGGGGACAGGGATTGCAGGAGAACTAATCTCTTGATTAGAGACTTGAAAGTTTCAGTTCCACCCTACCTTCCAATCTTCAGGGAGGTGAAGATGTTAAGCATCAATAGCCAGTGATTTTTTTTTAAATCAATCATATCTACTTATCTACACCAAAAAGAACTGGATTCAGGGATCTTCCAGATAGCTTACAACAAAGAGGAGTTGGAAACTGCACTCCTCCCACAAAACATTGTCCTATCCATCTCTTATCTGTATCCTTCATAATATCCTTTATAATAAGTGGGTAAATGTGTTTCCCTGAGTTCTGAGTTGCTTTAGCAAATTAATCAAAACTCAATTTATTGCTGGTTGGTCATAAGTACTGGTCACAAAAATCTACTACTTGCAACTGGTATCTGTATTAGGGGGTAGTTTTGTGGTCCTCAACCTGTGGGATATGACGCTATCTCCAGAATTGACAGAATAGGACACCTAGTTAGTATCTGCTGCACAACTGCTAGGTGAGTGTGTGTGTGTGTATACGCGCGTGTATGTGTATGTGCGCACGCGTGTGCATTTCCACACACACATAGTATCAGAAATACTGTGCTGAGTAACTATGTTTAATAAAGGGGAAAAATGAATTTGTCTTTTTCTTTTACAACAGTTGGGCCTCATGCTTTTAGATTACTGCAATTTTGCGGTAGAAAATAAATATTATTGAGCAGCCACCCATACTCCCAACTTGATCTTTTTTCTCCTGAAGATTTTGTAGACATGGTCTCTGAAACAACTTCATTCCTTCTATACATTGTTCCATTCTGATACAACAGGTTCCTTTATGAGGACTGAATTGATGCAATGTTGCTTGATCACTGATGAAGCACTTAAATATTAACTTCCTGGGGAAAATAATAAGAAGAAAACTTTTCCCATTGAGAAAGCACATACTTAAGTCAGGAAATTCATCTGGAAAAATAAGAGGCCAAGAATAGCCAAAGCAATCATTAGTGAGAAAAGTGAAACAGGAGGCATCACAATACCAGACATTAAATTATACTACAGAACTATAGTAACAAAAAAGGCATGGTATCGGCACAAAAACAGACATGAAGACCAATAGTACAGAATAGAAGACACAGTGACAAACCCACCTAAACACAGTTATCTCACACTAGACAAAGGTGTCATAAACATACATCAGTGAAAAGATAGCTTCTTCAACAAATGGTGCTTGGATAACTAGAATTCCATATGTAAAAAAAAAAAAAAATGAAATTAAACCCCTCTCACCCTGCACAAAACTCAACTAAAAGTGGATCAAGGATAAAGACATTAGACCAGAGACCCTGCACATACTAGAAGAATAAATAGGCCCAAATCTCCATCATATTGGCTTAGGAACTGACTTCCTCAACAAGATTCCTAAAGCAAAATGAAATCAGAATCAATAAATGGGATGGATTCAGACTAAAAAACTTCTTCACAAGAAAAGAAACCATCAAGAATGGAAACAGAGAGCCTAGAGAATGGGAGAAAACATTTGCCACCTGTACCTCAGAGCATTAATCTCCAAGATACATAAAGAACTCAAAAAACTTAAAACTAAAAAAGAAAACCCCAAATAACTTAATCAATAAATGGGCACAGGAACTGAACAGACCCTTCACAGAAAAACTACAAATGCTCGACAAATATATGAAAAATGTTCAATATATCTAGCAATTAGAGAAATGAGAATTAAAACTACACCAAGATTCCATTTCACTCCAGTCTGAATGGCAACAACTGTCAATAATACAAGTAACAATAAATGTTGGCACAGATGTGGGGGAAAAGGTACATTCATATATTGCTGATGGGACTGTAAATTGGTACAGCCATTCTGAAAAATCAACATACTACAATTCACAATAGCCAAGCTATGAAAACAACCTAGGTGCCACCTTCAACAGATGAATGGATAAAGAAAATGTGGTATGTGTACACTATGGGATATTACTCAGCCATAAAGAAGAACAAAATTATGGCATACTCTAAGTGAAATGAGCCAGACCCAAAAAACCAAAGGCCTAATGTTCTCTCTGATGTGCAGATTCTAACACATAAAGGGGGTTCACTGAATTAGAAGAAGGGGAATAAAAGGAAGGGAGAGAAGATGGGAATAGGAAGGATAATAAAATGAATCAGACATAACTCTCCTATGTTCATATTTGAATACATAACCAGTGTAACTCCACATCATGTACAACCACAAGAATGGGAAGATTATACTCCACGTATGTATAATATGTCAAAATACACTCTAGTGCCATGTATATCTAAAAAGAACAAATAAAAATTTTAAAATAGAAAAAAGAAAAAGCATATTTACTTCTGAAAGTATTTAATTTAAAAATGATCTCAATGCTAATTTATAAAATCATACTTAAAAGTTAGGTAAGTAAAGCCATTTAACTTCTAACTCTCCTTAATAAATTTTTACTGAAGTATAGCATACATACAGAAAATCACACAAATTATAAGACTATACACCACCACAAATTCCCAAAGAGTCAACATAATCTGCATAATTAAAGCCCAAATCAACTTTTAGAATATTGCTAACACTACCAAAGCCCCACTCATCATCCATCGGTACCCAAAGGTTATCACTTCCTACTTTTTAACACTACAGAATCTTTTGCTTATTTCTGAATCACATTTAAAAGGATCATATAATTGGTACTCTTTTGTGAATGGTTTCTTTTATTCATTGGTTTTTTTGTGTGTAATATTCTCTCACATTATTACATAATAAAATGCTTGCTCATTCTCATACAATATGCCATTGAATGTATATGCCACAACTTGTTTATCCATTCTACTACTGACATAAATTTAGTTATACAACATGGGGCTACTACAATTAGTACAATTAAGAACATCCTTATGTCTTAATGAATGAACCTACTGAATGTATATCTAGAGCAGAATTGCTGAGTAAAAAAGTAATGTGTTCAGGTTCAGCATACAATGCGCTAAATAGATTTTCAAACTAAATAAAATTATTCTCAAAATAGCAGTATATGAAAGTTCCTGTTGTTCCAGATTCTTGTCAGTACATATACTGTCAACTGTAATTTTAGTCCTATTCATGGATGTGTGTAGGTAGATCATGATATTAATTTGTATTTCTCTGATAGCCAATGAGATTGTGAACCATTTCACTTTTATTAGATATTTAGATAACTTCTTTTTAATTCCTATTCAAGACTTCTGTTCATTTTTCTATTGGTCTGTTTATCTTATTGATATATAGGAATTCTTTATATACTCTAGATACTGTCGTTTGTTATATGTACATATTACAAATATGTTGTTCTACTCTGCGACATGCCTTTCATTCTCCGAATAAGTATCCTTGGAAGGAAAGAAGTTTTAACAACCAATACAGCCCAATTTTTATGTTTTTCCCCTTTAGGGTTAATATTTTTTTAATGCTCAACTTGAGAAAACTTTGCCTACAATAGGGACAGGAAGATTGTTTCACAAAAGAAAATTGAAGTTCCATTATTTTAGTTTTCATGTTTGTACCAAATCCATCTGGAATTAATTTTTGTTTATAGTGTGCATGGTCTTCCTTAATTCTAAAATAATTTACTAATATCAGAACAAAGATTACTATCAGAACAGAATTTCCAGTATTCCTTCACCAGTTCCACTGCTTTTATTCACTTACATGTACTTATAGAACATTATCAAAATTTACTAAATGAACATACTATGTTGGGAAAAAAAAAAAGAAAAAATATTCTTGAGAACATTAAGTGTGCCACCAGTGAACTCAGAATGGCCAAAACCATGGGCTGCCTACAAAGGCAATATGGTAGAAAGATGAAGACATATGCATTGAAACAAAAGACTTGGCTTTAAACTCCTGCTGTGCTGCTATCTATCTTTATAGCCTTGAGCATTACTTAACTTCTTTAAAATATCAGAACTATAAAATAGTGAAAAAACTACTTAACTTTCTGGATTATCACAACAATTAAGTTAAACCATTTAGATAGAATACCCAGCACAATTCCTGAAGATAGCTAACAAACAGAACCCAGTATTATGTATCTGGCTGCTCAAAATGTGATGACTGTAATAAATACTAAAACAAATAGGAAAGTCTATTCTCCTGGTAAAAACTGATATAAAAGAAAGGTAACTAAATGCTCGGGCTACCAGGATTGGGTGGTTTTCTTGTTGGCTTAGAAAAACACACTGCCCATATTTAAACCAAAATAGTAACTATGAAAAATGTGCATAGTAAAAAAAAAAAAAAGTGCCTTGCAGCAAAATGTCATTATAACTGCATGTTCTTAATTTACAAAAAAGAATTTTTAAGATTTAAAACATAATACTAAGTTCAGGGTTTTTTTTTTAAAAAAAATCAAAGACCTTCTGCAAACAATTTTCCACTCATTTTCTTTTGATTTAGCAAAAATTATTTAATATAATTAGAAACCCAGAGCCCACAAGGTAAATAAAAATTCATATGTTACATGGAGAAGGTCAATACAAAACAAATACTCCTAAAACTTATGAAATTATGTAAAACATTTAAAGTTTCTTAGGAGTTCTAACCAGGACAAAAATAATAATAAAACTACTGTTGTATTATAATTTTATAAGGAAAAAGAAAGAGGTAAATCTAGAAGAGACATGGTAAATAGCACCCTCTTGTGTTTCGTTTAAAGAATGATAAGAGTTCCAAACCAATTTCACTCTTAACAGGTTATCTATCAAGTAACTAGCCACTAAAGTCCATATAACACCAAAGACTTAATTTCTGGCCTCAAGGAATTCAAAGACTAATGGGAGAGGAATTACTCTCCCATTAGTCTTTGAATTTGCTAAAAGAATCATATTTTTAAAGTTTTATTTCATTTTAATAATTACCAAAAATTAATAATGCTTCAACATAAATATAAAAGCTAATCAGAAAAATGCCACATCTATACATAAAAAGGATTCCTACCCCACCCCCTGCCCTGCCCTAGTACTGAGGATTGAACCCAGAGCCTCATGCATGCTAGACAAGCGCTCTACTATTGAGTTACAGCCTGAGCCCAAAAGAGTCCCCTTTTCCTGTTCTTTTTTTTAATCAACAGAATTTTTCCTGTGTTTCATTAAAAAAAAAAATCTATATACTCAGGCACCAAAGGGTAACAGAAAGGCAATTTGGTACTTAAGAGTATTTGAGGCTAGATATGTAGCTCAATGGTAGAATGCTTGCCTAGTATGCATAAGGCCCTGGGTTCGAACTCTAGCATCACTAAAAAAAAAAAAAAAAAATTAAAAAGTACTTAAAGAAAGTCACATATCACTTAATAACAAAGGGTTATAGCTTAGAATTATATCATTAGACAATTTATTCATTGGGAAAACATTGTACAGTATACATCCACAAAAGTGGATGGTATAGCCTATTACATACTGAGGCTGTCTGTACATATACATGGTATACTCCATGTATCTGAACAAAAAAACCTGAGATTAAATCAAACTCAAGAGAAAATGATGCAATTAAGAGAATACTGAGGGTTGACGATATAGCTCAGCATGTCTAAGACCTTGAGTTCAATTTCCAGCACCACAGGAGAAAAAACACATAAATGGTGAATATAAGATATATGAGGCCACTAGAAGTTTAACACAGAATACACTGTTTTACCCTAAACATTTCCCCCCCCTGGGAAGGAGCTACTCTAATGTAACAATGAGTTACAAATAACAGTAAATAATAAATACGTAACAATAAATAATAAGTGACAAAATGAATAAATATAAAGAATTTAGCCAGGCATGGTGGTGCATACCTGTAATGCCTGTTGATTTGGGAGCTAAGGCAGGACTGTGAGACCCTGTCTAAATAAACAGAGCTGAGGATGTGGCTCAGTGGTTAAGCACCCTGAGTTTAATCCCTCATACCAAAAAAAAAAAAAAAAAGACTCAGAATAACATTTCATAAAGAAAGCATTCAATATATGTCAATATTAATTTTACACATTAATTTTACATTATTCCTTTGTTTGTGAAAAATGTGCCCAAGAAAAAATAAAAATAGATGCCAAAATATATCCTTAAGTGGAGTTTCTGAGTTAAAAAAAATAATTGATTTCTGGGTTTAGGAAATTGTTAAAATTCAGGAGAAATAGATCCTGCTGCTCTACAATAATAAATGAAATTATAAAGGGTTAAAATGTATCAGGGTGATATACATAATTTAAACAGATCAATTTCAAGTGATGAAATAGACGACGCCATAAAAAGTCTACCAACCACGAAAAGCCCAGGAATGGATGGATACACAGCCGAGTTCTTAGAGACCTTTAAAGAAGAATCAATACCAATATTCTTCAATTTATTTCAGGAAATAGAAAATGAGGGAGCATTTCCAAACTCATTCTATGAGGCCAATATCACTCTGATTCCAAAACCAAACTTCAGACCAATATCTCTAATGAACATAGATGCAAAAATTCTCAATAAAATTCTGGCAAATTGAATACAAAAACATATAAAAAGGATTGTGCACACGATCAACTGGGATTCATCCCAGGGATGCAAGGTTGGTTCAACATACGAAAATCAAAAATGTAATTCATTACATCAATAGACTTAAAGATAAGAATCATATGATCATTTCAATAGATGCAGAAAAAGCATTTGACAAAATACAGAACCACTTCATTTTCAAAACACTAGAAAAATTAGGGATAACAGGAACATATCTCAACATCATAAAGGCTATCTATGCTAAGCCCCAGGCCAACATCTTTCTAAATGAAGAAAAATTGAAGGTATTCCCTCTAAAAAATGGAACAAGATAGGGATGCCCTCTTTCACCACTTCTATTTAACATAGTTCTTGAAACACTGGCCAGAGCAATTAGAATAAAGAAAATAAAGGGATACACATAGGAAAAGAAGAACTCAAGTTGGCTTATGATATGATTGTATACCTAGAAGACCCTAAAAGTTCCACCAGAAAGCTTCTAGAACTAGTAAATGAATTCAGCAAGTAGCAGGATATAAAATCAACACCCATAAATCAAAGCATTTCTGCACATCAGTGACAAATCCTCATAAAGGGAAATGAGGATAACTACCCCATTTACAATAGCCTCAAAAAAAAAAAAAACTTGGGAATCAACTTAACAAAAGAGGTGAAAGATCTATATAATGAAAATTACAGAACCCTAAAGAAAGAAGTTAAAGAAGACCTTAGAAGATAGAAAGATCTACCTTGCTCTTGGATAGGCAGAATTAATATTATCAAAATGACCATGTTTCCAAAAGCACTATACAGATTTAATGCAATCCTGATCAAAATCTCAATGACATTCCTCATAGAAATAGAAAAAGCAATCATGAAATTCACCTGGAAAAAAATAAGAGACCCAGAATAGCTAAAGCAATACTTAGCAAGAAGAGTGAACCAGAAGGCATCATGATACCAGACCTTTAACTATACTACAGAGCAATAGTAACAAAAACAGCATGGCATTGGCACCAAAACAGACTGGTAAACCAATGGTACAGAATAGAGGACACAGAGACCAATCCACAAAATTACAATTATCTTATATTAGACAAATGTGCCAAAAACATGCACTGCAGAAAAGATAGCCTCTTCAACAAATGGTGCTAGAAAAACTGGAAATCCATATGCAACAAAATGAAAATGAACCCCTATCTCTCACCATGCACAAAACTAACTCAAAATGGATCAAGGATTTAGGAATGAAACCAGAGATCTAAGTCTAACAGAAGAAAAGGTAGGCTCTAAACTCCATCATGTGGGATTAGGCCCCAACTTCCTTAATAAGACTCCTTTGGTGCAAGAATTAAAACCAAGAATCAATAAATGGGACGGACTCAAACTAAGAAGTTTCCTCTCAGCAAAAGAAACAATCAGTGAGATGAATAGAGAGCCTACATCTTGGGATCAAATTTTTACCCCTCACACATCAGATAGAGCACTAATCTTTAGGGCATATAAAGAACTCAAAAAGCTAAGCACACACCCAAAAAAAAACAAATAACCTAATCAATAAATGGGCCAAGGACCTGAACAGACACTTCTTAGAAGAGAATATATAATCAATCAACAAATATATAAAAAATGTTCATCATTGCTAGCAATTAAAGAAATACGAATCAAAATCACTCTAAGATTTCATCTCACTCAAGTCCAAATAGCAGCTATTATGAATACAAACAACAATAAGTGTTGGCGAGGATGTGGGGAAAAAGGTACACTCATACACTGCTGGTAGGACTGCAAATTGGTGCAGCCAATATGGAAAGCAGTATAGAGATTCCTTGGAAAACTGGGAATGGAACCACCATTTGACCCAGCTATCCCTCTCCTCAGCCTATAACCAAAGGATTTAAAAACAGCATACTACAGGGACACAGCCACATTAATGTTTATAGCAGCACAATTCACAATAGCTAATTGTGGAACCAACTTAGATGCCCTTCAATAGATGAATGGATTAAAAAATGTGGCAGGGGCTGGGGATGTGGCTCAAGCAGTAGCTCACTTGCCTGGAATGCGTGCGGCTCGGGTTCGATCCTCAGCACCACATACAAACAAAGATGTAGTGTCCACCGAAAACTAAAGGAAATAAATATTTAAAAATTTCCTCCCTCCCTCCCTCCCTCTCCCTCTCTCTCTCTCTCTCTCTCTCTCTCTCTCTCTCTCTCTCTCTCTCTCTCTTTAAAAAAATGTGGCATATATACACAATGGAATATTACTCAGCATTAAAAGAGAATAAAATCATGGCATTTGCAGGTAAGTGGATGGAGTTAGAGAAGATAATGCTAAGTGAAGTTAGCCAATCCCAAAAAACCAAATGCCAAATGTTTTCTCTAATATAAGGTGACTGATTCATAGTAGGATAGGGAGAGGGAGCATGGGAGGACTAGATGAACTCTAGATAGGGCAGAGGGGTTGGAGGGGAAGAAAGGGACACGGGATTAGAAATGATGGTGAAATGTGATGGTCATTATTATTCAAAGTACATGTATGAAGACACTAATTGGTGTGAATATACTGTGTATACAATTAGAGATATGAAAAATTGTGCTCTATATGTGTAATAAGAATTGTAATGCATTCCATGGTCATATAGATTTTTTTAAAAAGGTAAAAAAATAAAACAAAATGTATGAATATCTTTTTTAAAAAGGGTTAAATTGACATGTTATATGACAGAGAAATTATTCAGTGCAAGAAAAGGAGCCATGGATTTAAAAATACTAATAGTGTTCCCAGAGACCTTAAAAATACCTTTTTAGTCACCAGCAAAATGTTCTAGAGAAATACAACTTGGTTTATTCGTGCAAACAATAAAAAATTACCACTAAAATACTGAATATACCAACAGAGGTAAGGAAGATAGGTTGAACTTAAAACCAAATCAATTGAACAATAGCTATGAATGAAGCCTATGTCATTCTCCAATAGGTACTGTTGAATGTTCTATCTGGAATCTTTAAAGAATGATGTTGAAGGTGTGTAAACAGCACTCAACTCAGCCTATGATGAGTTTATAGACATTCACATGCCAATATTAGTAAAAATAAACATTTACTGTGTACCTCACACATACTCAACTCTTGGCTTCAATATAAGGAAATTAAGAGTTGCTGAAAGGACCATCTACCTTCTATATCATCATAATGATTCTGAAAGAGTTTACATCAATGGCTCTTTTGTGATTTGTTTTTTAAAAGAAACCTAACAAATTAAATATATATTATTGTCACTGTTGCAAGTGTTCTAAATAGATTATTTTACTTGATCCTTCATGTAATCTCATAAGACAGATACTCTTACTATCAACCATTTGCAGAAAAGTAATCTAAAGCAAAACGTTAACTACTAACAGGTAAATGGCAGGGTCCTAATTTAATCTAAAAGGTCTCAATGCAGAACTCACCTTCTTATTTACTATTTATACCCCTCAAATAGCAACAAAAAATAGTACTTTGTTTTTAATGTAGGAAGTAAGAAATTACATTTTTTGAAAAATATAGAAAATTATATAGCAAAAATTTAAAATGTTTATACTTAACAGATAATATCCCACTTGCAAATTCCTTTAAAATAGAAAAATAACAAAAAAGTGGCTCATAGCATTCACTGAACTACATTCAGTAAATTCTCAATGGTTTTACAGTGCTTTAACCATACAACTAGAAAAATCCATGAGAACATAAATTCAATTTATGGGAATTATAAACTAGTCCAGTTGGCAGGGGGACAGAATTTCATCTACCTAAATCAGATGATAAAATTCAAAGAAAACATAAAAATAAGAACCAAATGAAAAGTCATTATGTGTCTTTGGAAACCAGGAGGAAGACATCTGAGTACCTCAAAAAAGCAAAAGAAATGGAAAACACACAGCAGAAGCTGTGTTGTTGGCCATAATGGTAGTATTGTCTTCTGACACTAGAGGGAAGTCATATTATTGAGACTTTGACCTAGGGAAAAGGGTTTTGAGACCAATCCTATATCTATGTAATGGAGTGTCTGCTACAGTATCCTCATTAGTATGTGGGAAAGAATTAATATCAGGATCTGTCCAAGGTTTCTGGAGTCAATAGATAACCTTGGAAACTAAAAAAATGGTTGCCTTGCTAGTGAAATGATTTTTAGTTCAATCAAAGGAGAAACCAAGTCAAGTTAAAAATAAAAAATAAACCAAAATGACCGGGAATACAAATTATGTTTCAATAATAACCCTGAATGTGAATGGCCTAAACTCATCAATTAAAAGTCATAGATTGACAGAGTGGATTAAAAAAAAAGATCCAACAATATGCTGTCTTCAAGAGACTCATCTCACAGGAAAAGACATCCATAGAATGAAGGTGAAAGTGTGGGAAAAAATGTACCACTCACATGGGCCACATAAACAAACAGGGGTTTCCATCCTCAGATAAAGTGGACTTCAAACCAAAGCTAGTGAAAAGAGATAAAGGACATTTCATACTGCTTAAGGGATTCTATATCAAAAGATAAAAAACAACCATAAATATCTATACTCCAAACAACAAGGCAGCTAAGCATATCAAACAAACCCTTCTCAACTACAAGAACCAAACAGAACACAACACAATAACACTAGGTGACTTTAATACACCACTATCGCCACTGGATAGATCTTCAAACAAAAACTAAACAAAGAAACTATAAAACTCAATAATACAATCAATGAGTTAGACTTAACAGACATATATAGAATATTCCATCTATCAATGAGCAAATACACTTTCTTCTCTTCTCAGCAGCACATGGATACTTCTCCAAAATAGACCAAATGTTATGCCACAAAGCAAGTGTTAGCAAATACAAAAAAAAAAAAAAGAGAGAGAGATACTACCCTGAATTCTATCTGACCATATATAGAATGAAATTATAAATCAATGATAAAGTAAAAAATAGAAGGTATTCCAACACCTGGAGACTAAACAATACACTATTGAATGACGCCTGGATAACAGAAGCCATCAGGGAGGAGATAAAAAAAATTCTCAGAGGTAAATGAGAACTCTGATACAACTTACCAAAATCTCTGGTACTATGAAGGCAGTGCTAAGAGGAAAGTTCATCACATGGAGTTCATTCATTAAAAGAAGAAAAAGTCAACAAATAAATGAGCTGACTTTAAAGACAAGCCCTAGAAAAAGAGTAGCAAACCAGCACCAAAAGTAATAGAAGACAGGAAATAATTAAAATCAGGGCAGAAATCAATGAAATTGAAACAAAAGAAACAATTAAAAAATGACAAAACAAAAAGCTGATTCTTTAAAAAAAAAAAACCTGACAAACCCTTAGCAACACTAATGAAAAGAAGGAGAGAGAAAACTCAAATTACTAAAATTCTTGATGAAAAAGGAAATATCACCACAGACACTACTGAAATACAGAAGACAATTAGAAACTATTTTGAAAATTTATACTCCAGTAAAATAAAAAAACCTCAAAGATACCAACAAATTTAGAGGCATATGATCAATCAAACTGAGTCAAGATGATATACACAATCTAAACAGATCAATTTCAAGCAAGGAAACAAAAGCCTACCAACCAAGAAAAGCCCAGGACCAGACAGATTCACAGCTGAGTTCTACAAGACCTACAAAGAAGAATACCAATATTCTTCAAATTATTCAATGAAATATAAAGGAGGGAACCCTTCCAAACTCATTCTATGAAGCTAATATCATCCTAATACCAAAACCAGGCAGAGACATATCAAAGAAAGAAAATTTTAGACCAATATTCCTGATGAACATTGATACAAAAATTCTCAACAAAATTCTGGCAAATCACACACAAAAACATTTAAAAAATAGTGCATCATGATCAAGTGGGTTCATTCCAGGAATGCAAGGTTATAATGTAATTCATCACATCAATAGACTTGAAGATAAGAATCATATGATTCAGTCTCCTTATATCAGAAAAAATCATTTGGCATTTGGTATTTTGGGATTGGCTAATTTCACTTAGCATTAGAAACAGATGAACTCTAGAGAGGGCAGAAGGGTTGGAGGGGAAGAGAGGGGATATGGGGTTAGAAATGACAGTGGAATGTAATGGTCATTATTATCTAAAGTAAATGTATGAAGACATGAATTGGTGTGAATATACTTTGTATACAACCAGAGATATGAAAATTGTGCTCTAAATGTGTAATAAAAATTGTAATGCATTCTGCTGTCATATATAAAAAAAGAATCATATGATTATATCAATTGATGCAGAGAAAGCATTTGACAAAATACAGTACTTTTTCATGTTCAAAACACTAGAAAAACTAGGAATGGTAGGAACATACTTTAATACTGTAAAATATATCATCATTCTAAATGGAGAAAAAATAAAAGCATCCCCTACAAACTGGAACAAAACAGTGATGCCCTTTTTTACCACTTCTATTCAACATCGTCCTTGAAACTCTAGCCAGAGCAACTAGACAGACGAAAGAAATTCAAGGGTTATGAATAGGAAAAGAAGAACTCAAAACTACCATTATTTGCTGATGTCCTGATTCTATACGTAAAGGATCCAAAAAACTCTACCACAAAACTTAATAAATGAATTAATAAATGAATTCAGCAAAGCAGAACAATATAAATCAACACCCATAAATCAAATGCATTTTTATACATCAGTGATGAATCCTCTGAAAGACAAATTAGGAAACCTACAACATTCACAGTAGCCTCAAAAAAAAATTAAATTAAATACTTGTCTTTCACCTCTTTTGTTGATTCCCAATTATTTTGTTGATTCCCCTCTACAATGAAAACTATAGAACACTAAAGAAAGAAATTGAAGAAGACCTTGCAAGATGGACAGATCTCCCATGCTCTTGGATAGGCAAAATTAATATTGTCAAAATGGCCATACTACCTAAAACACTATGCTGATTCAATGTGATTCCAATTAAAATCCCAATGTCGTTCCTTATAGAAATAGAAAAAGAAAACATGAAATTCATTTGGAAAAATAAGAGACCCAGAATAGCCAAAGCAATTCTTAGCAAGAAGAGTGGAGCAGGAGGCATCACAATACCAGACCTTAAAGTGTGCTACAAAGCTATAGTAACAAAAACGGAATGGTATTGGCACAAAAATAGACATGTAGAACAATGGTTCAGAATACATGATACAGAGACAAACCCACATAAATACAATTATTTCACACTAGACAAGGTGTTAAAAACATACATTGGAGAAAAGATAGCCTCTTCAACAAATGGTGCCAGGAGAACTGGAAATCCATATGCAGTAAAATGAAACTAAACCCCTATCTCTTACTATGGACAAATCTCAACTCAGAGTGGATAAAGGACCTAGGAATTAGTCCAGAGACCCTGCACCTAATAGAGGAAAAGGAAGGCCCAAATCTTCATCACATCAGATTAGACCCTGACTTCCTTAACAAGATTTCTATAGTGCAAGAAAGCTGGGAATAGAACTACCATTTGATCCAGTTATCCTACTCCTTGGTCTATACCCAAAAAACTTAAAATCATCATACTATAGTAAGTAACATAGCCACATCAATGTTTATAGTAGCTCAATTCACATTCCTAATAATTATACTGTATTTATGGAAGATATTAAATTTGAGGAGTCTGGGTGAACATATATGGTATGTGAGAATTCTTTGTATTATATACTCCATTCTTTTGTAAGTTTAGAATAATTTCAATAAGGAATTTTTTAAAAATTCTAAAAAGAAAAAAGAATTCTGTTGGTAATAGGGATTGAACCCAGCGGCACTTTACCACTGAGCATGTCTTCAGCCCTTTTTATTTTTTATTTTGAGAAAGGGTCTTGCTAAGTTGCTTAGGGCCTTGTTGAGTTGCTGAAGCTGGACTTGAACTTGCCATCCTCCTGCCTTAGCCTCCTGAATTGCTGGGATTATAGATATGTGCCACTGCACCCAGCTAAAAAGAAAAAAAAATTATATTAAGCTCAAAGGTCACTTTCCTATTACTTCCTTATAAACAACCATTCTACACTAGGAAATGACCAGTTTACCTTAAATCAAAGGAAAACAGTATATCGTAGGCTTAATTTTTCTCTCCTAAACCGATATTATGGAAGAGAAAATAAATTTTAAATGCTTCCCAGCTCCAAAATTCTGACTGTAAGTATCTAAGTTCCAAAATATACCCTTTATCACTTTGAAATCAGGAATAATGGGTCCATTATATTCTATGCCCTATGCCGGCTGCTTATATTCATTAGCTCTAATTCTTAAAAAAAAAAAAAAAAGATGGCAAGGTAGATATAAATATTTCATCAGCTCTAATTTTTACAAAGTGCTGTCAAGATAAGGATGTATATCATCACTTACTTAAAAGAAAACTAGGAAAAGAAGAAGCTAAGTAATTTTCCCAATTGTTAGATTGTAGACCTAAGGCTCAAGCTCATACTATCATCTGACTCTACCTTGACACCAACTTGACACCATGATGCTGCCCAAGACGACTGCTGAGATAGCAACAAAACATGTAGGTATCATCAAATTTTATACCAGGATTAATCATGAAAAAGTGGTAATAAAAAAATTGGAAGCAATTATTTTATTTCTAATTACTGGAAACTGAACTTCTCAACCATGAAAATAAGAGAAAAAGATTAATACTAGGCAACTTTAATAGTCTCCAAATTGTTTGTAGAAATATTTTCCTGGTTTCCCACATATACATGAGAAACAAATATTATTCAAAATATTCTAGAAACAAGAATATGGTTAGTAGACAAAATCATTCTAAAATGATCCTGGGCATTCACAATTCACTCTAGAGTGCCTAGAAAAGAAGTCTGCTGGGCCAGATCTCCCTCTTTTTCCATCAGTCGGAACTGCACAAGAACTCAATTTCCCATAGAACCAAAAGTTTGTTTCACCTCCACAGAGGAGCCACAACTTCCCACAATCTCCAAGGACTGGGTAGGTTTTCCCAATTTTTAAAACCAGGTGGCAACTAATCCTAGATATCCCAGGCTTAAACAGCATATCTGTCACTCCACTACGGACAATCCTTTCAAGCCTATTCTGATAATAAAAGGACAATGATGGGCTGGGGGTGGTTCCACAGATATACTACTCTATGTTCAGTAGGTCCATAGCACCTGCCTTAGCATTAATTTGCTATGGGATAATGGGAAAATCAAGGGATCTTTTCTCATTTAAATATTGTTGGCTTACAAGTTTCCCCAATTCAGCCTATTTCTTATCATATAAATGTGCTACCATGTAAAATTCACCCCATGCTATCACACAACAAATAGGATAGCATGGCAAGGTAGATATAAATATTTCTTTCACAAAAATTTCTAAAAATGAGAAAGTTAGAAAAATAAAAGGAATCCTTTATCTAATTGGATAGTAATAAAATAGTTCATATGCCTTTCTTAAAAATATATACTTTAATAAAAACGTTAACTGAAAAACCAGACTACCATACATCAATGATCTAGTCACAATCATCTATACAATATCTTTTTTTTTAATTAATGCTCACACCTACTTTATGGGTTGATATTATTACCTCCACTTTGTAGGCAAGGAAAATTAGATAGGGTCAAAGAGGTTAAAATAACTTACCACAAGTTATATACCTAGTATATGACAGAACCCAGATGGATTTAACTACTACAAGATACAAAATTGCTTTTTTTTTTAAAGAGAGAGTGAGAGAGGGGAGAGAGAGAGAATTTTTAATATTTATTTTTTAGTTCTCGGTGGACACAACATCTTTGTTGGTATGTGGTGCTGAGGATCGAACCCGGGCCGCACGCATGCCAGGCGAGCGCGCTACCGCTTGAGCCACATCCCCAGCCCACAAAATTGCTTTAATTTGCTGATCTTTCTAACAACCTTAAAAGATCTATAGGCAGCATGTTTGAAACAAGCATATTTCAGACAGAGTTGAACAATTTTAGGCCTATGAAGATGAAATAACTTGGTCTATATTATACTAAATTAGCATAGCAGCCATAAATAAAACAATTTTACAAAAGTTATATTAACAGTAATATAATAATAACAAATACTATACACAGTGCTTTGATTTAAAAACATATTCTAACACTGTAGTCAAAACATCTTTCTAAACATAAAGAAAAGTTTAGCTGTTAATTTTTTCACTACAAATGAACAAGTCTGATGCTGTGATAATTGTTACACATAATATAGAAAACTAGTAGGAATTCAGAACGAGCCAGTGAACATTTTATGCTTCAACATTATCAGTATGGCATAAGAAACTAATTGGAGACAATATGACCTCTTATAAATAACTCAAACAACCTAACATTAATATTTAATGAACTTTTATTCTAGGTCTGTAAATATTTTAACACTTCCAACGAAGACATGCTACAACAGAAAGGACTCCTCAAAAAGCTAGGTATTATTTCTGAAATTTGCTTACATGGTAATCAATATCGCAACAAAATGGTATATATCAAGAATAAAAAAGGAGTTTTCTTTTTCTTTTCTAATTTATGAAGAACTGGGGGATAAAGCAAACAGAGCTGATTATTCATTTGGGTTCTACGATATTAAAAATTCCACATAGAATTTACTTATAATGCCTTCTCCTAGATACAAGATATAAAGTAAAATCTCAGACAACATATGCATACTTTAGGAACACTAACTCTTTGCACAAAAATTTTTGCCTCCAATTATCATTTGAATGGTATCATTTCAAACACCTAAAATATAACAATTATAAATATATTTAGTAGTTATACATTGATACTTTCTTGATCTGTTCTTAAAATATGTAAGACAAAGAGATTTGGATCTAAATTTTTGGTTTATAAATTTTTCACTTTTACTTTTTACATGAAAGTTGCCTTTCTCAAAAACCAGAACATGAACAAATCAAGAAAATCAATTTTAAATAAGCTCTAAAAGCTGTCTGATGAAAGAGAAGCAAACATAATAAGTTTTTCACTTGCATCTTTGTTCATTCAATGTTTTTAGAGTGACTGACTCATGCGTGCTCAGCACTCCCTCTTAAGTATTTAATCACTTTAAGTAATCAAGGTGAAAGACAAAAACTACAGAACTTCCAATATGTTCTTTGTAGTGATAGACTTGGTAATTGTAAGGTAGACTATAGACTTATTTCCAATCGACTCCCATAGAAACACTCTATAAGGTCTTTTGAAAATAGCTTTAGTTGACTTTTGCAATGGGAAAAATGACACAATTCTCCTGAAATTCTGTTTTAACTTATTTAATATCAAAACAAATTCTTGGAGGGGAGTAGCTCAATGGTAGAGCATATGCTTAGCATGTGTGAGGCACTGAGCTCAATTCCCAACCCAAAAACAAAGAAAAAAGATATTGTCAATGTTTGAACATTAATGGCTAAAAAATTCTGCAAAACACAAAAGATAGTTTCCACTTTCCACATCACAGAATGTACTTCAGATACACGTAGGAAATATGTAAGATATTTGTTCTTTGACAATTCCCCTCCTAATTTCCCTCTAAGATATACCAACTATTCTGTCTTAATAATTAAGTTGAGACACAGCATCAAAAAAATAATCAGAGGTGACTACTTACTCTCAGGACACAAGACAAAAAAATTTTTTTTTTATTTACTTCTAGGAAAATTCACATGTATTTTAACTGTTCTTAACTGCAATATTTCTCTTCAACAGTACAGACTGAATTTGAAATGAAATACTTTCTCCTCTTTTACCTCTTAACACTTCTAATGGTTAGCTCAGATAAGTAAAAGACAGTATGTGGAATGTAGTGTTTATCTACCATGTATATCAGTCAGAGACAACTGAGTTATAAAAAGCAGAATTCCATATTAAAAAATCTTGTTCTATAGAAATACAAAGATACCTTAAAATAAAATGTATATAATCAATTAACTACTCCATATATGAAATAAATAAAAAAATGTAATAATGAATGAAGTTAGAAGGCAATGGCAGTACATAGTCCTGATCAACATTTAACTAATCCATATGTAAGCCAAATGTGGATTCCATTTCTTTATAAAAAAAGAAAAAAAGGGGGCTGGGGCTGGGGCTCAGCAGTAGTGCGCTCACCTAAGCACATGCAAGGCCCTGAGTTCGATCCTCAGCACCACATAAAAATAAATAAATAAAGATGTTGTGACCAACTAAAAAATAAATATTTTTAAAAAAGAAAAGAAAAGAAAATTAGGAAACCAAAACAAAACAGTATTTTTTAAGTAGTGGAATAAAATGAACATACGTTCAAGGATCTTGGGGCTTATTTAATATCACAAGTTCAAAAATTTTTTTGAATTTTCTTAGAGCTTTACATATTAAGAAAAATGTATATTCTACCTCATTATATTTGTGCGCACACACACACACACATTTATCTTAGAAGTGTAATTTTCTCACCCCATCACCTCCGAATTAAAAAAAAAAAAATACCCTTGGAATATTTCCCACAATTATTTTGTTTCATGTAATTCTGATACCTATCCCTTCCTCAAAACCTGGAATTAAAGATTTGAGAGTAATCGGGTAATATTAATAGGTCCAATTATCATTTAACTACTTTTTATTCTTTGCTTTATTGATAATTTTTAATATCTAAAGCTTTAACTACTTCTGATATTTCTAAGCTTGGTTTCTCAGAATTTATTATGTTTTCTGCTTCTGCATGGGTTAATTTCTCATTTATTCTATAACATTAGAGATCAAACCATGTCTCCTTACCTGATTTCAAAAACGTAAAACTTATTTGACAAAGAAAACTTCCTTTTGACATGCAGTTTTCTCCAACTTATAATTACCATCACACCTTTACATTTTTGTACTATTCAGAAAGAAAACATAAATTCTGTGTGTTCCTTCATAATAATCTTAATTCAGTACAATTATTTCTAGCAACTACATATTTTGTAAGTTAACTTTTTAATAGAAGGTATTATAAAGAGGAAATACAAAAATCCTAAGTGTATACAGAACTTACTGGTTTTCATAAATTAAACATAACAACTTAGCTCAGATTTTTTAAATGGTGTTAGTAACTATTATATTTATTTAGTAACTTCTGTGCCATTTAGTAACTATTATATTTTAAGTTCTAGCTAACTCCTTTAACCTTTGATATTTTACATAGAATGCTAAATATGAGGCTTTAATTGTACTCACTCATTCACTAGCTCACTTACTCTTTCAGCAATAATTGTTTGAGTACCCACTATATGTATGAAGCCACTCTATACACTAGGAATAAATAGGTAAACAAAATAAATGAAAACCCTAGCCATCACAGAGCTTATATTCTAATAAGGGTAAATGATAACAAAAACAACAAAGTAGGTCAACTATATACTATATTGGTGATAGGTGCTAAGGAAAAGAATAATAAAAACAGGCAAGGGGTTAGGAAATGTAGAATTTTTAGGAAGAATGGCCAGAGAATACCATATTGAGAAGGTTATATCTGGGTCAAAATCTGAAAGAATGATGGAGCTAGCAATGGGAGTATCAAATAGAAAAACATTCTAGGTGCAAAGATCAGCAAGTACAAAAGGCTCTGAGATACAGGCATGTCTAGTATATGTGAGAAACAGCAAGGAGACTAAGCAAAGCGGAAAGAAATTTTGGATGACGAAGGAATTAGATGATGAAGTAAGATAAGTAACAGGGGACAGGAGTCAGATCATTCATGGCAGCATGGTTAAAGAATCTGGCTTTTACTCTGAGTGAAAAATGAAGTCATGGAAGAATTTTGGATGAAAGAGCATAAGGCATGCACTTTAATAATGTCACTCTGGTTGTTGCACAGAGAAAAGACTAAAGAGAAAACAGACAAAACAGTGAAAGCAGGGAGACCAATCAGAAAACTACTAATATAATCCAGGCAAGAATTATGATGGCTTGGACCAAGGTGGTGGCAGTGCAGAAGGAAGTAATCAGTCAGATCCTGTGTATCCAATAGGATTTGTGGAAGAAACATATGTGGGAGGGATCAGAAAATCAAAGTCAAGGAAAAGCCAAGATTTGGCTGGTTCAACTGTAAGAGTGAAGTTACTATTAAATGATAAGGGAAAAGTGCAGGAGGTACAGATTTTTGATGGACTACTACAGTTTGGAATATGTTAAGTTTGAGGTCTTTATAAGATACCCAAAGGAGCTGCCCAATAGGTAGTAAAAGAAAGGTCTAGGCTGAAGACTTAAATGTTGATGTCATCAATACATAACATTTGGGTAAAATCACCTAGCAAATGAATAGAGCCAAAAAAGTGAAGACATTCAAGGATGGAACCCTAGGTCTAAACATTATCAAAGTTTAGATTAGATAAGCAGGTTGTCCTAGAAACCAAGTAAAGCAAGTATTTCATCAAATAAAGATGAGAACACTTGGATTCAGCAACAGTAAGGTTAGATGTCTGACTGGAGGGCTTAAGAGAGAAGAAGAAAAATCTGAGATAGTATATCCTTTTTAAAAAGTGTTTTATTCTCAAGGGAGGGAACAAAATGAAGCAATGGCTGGAGAGTGAACTAGGGGAAAGATTCTTTTTTTTAAAAAAATGAAAGAACATCTTGTAGGTTGGTAGGAATGATTTAAAAGACAGGAAAAAATAAAGATATAAAAGAAAAAAAGGAGGATTGCTAGAATGATGACAAGGTAAAAACTACTATATGAGTGCATGAATTGTCCTTAGCAGAGATCATGGTGAGTTCCTTTCTCACAGAAGACAAAGAAAAATACATAGACATAGATGTAGATAGCTAGGTAGATAGTGGAAGCCTGCAGAAATTCTCTTCTGATTGACTCAATTTTATCTTTGATCTAAGCAGCAAGGTGGAAACAGTGCTACAGGTTTGAACAGAAAGCAGGATACATCAGAAGTCATATAGAAGTATGAGAGTAAATAAAATCTGATTACTGGGTAGCATTAAGAACTCATGAGATTAGGGATCATGAATTAAAAGTGAGACCAGGTGTGCAACAAAATGAAATTAAATCCCTATCTCTCACCATGCACAAAATTCAAAGTGGATCAAGGACCTAGGAATTAGTTCAGAGACACTGAATTTAATAGAAGAAAAAGTAGGCCCAAATTTTCATCATGTTGGATTAGGCCCCAACTTCCTTAATAAGACTCCTATAGCACAAGAATTAAAATCAAGAATCAATAAATGGGTTGGATTCAAATTAAAAAGCTTCTTCTCAGCAAAACAAACAATCATTGAGGTGAATAGAGAGCCTACATTTTGGGAGAGAATTTTTACCACATGTACATCAGACAGAGCATTAATCTCTAGGGTATATAAAGAACTCAAAAATCTTAACACCAAAAAAACAAATAACCCAATCAATAAATGGGCCAAAGAACTGAATAGACACTTCTCAGAAGATGATATACAATCAACAAATATATGAAAAAATGTTCAACATCTCTAGCAATTAGAGAAATGCAAATCAAAACTACTCCAAGATTTCATCTCACTCCAGACAGAATGACAGCTATTAAGAATACAAACAACAATAAGTATTGGCGAGGATGTGGGGGAAAAGGCACACTCATACATTGCTGGTGGGACTGCAAATTGGTGCAGCCAATATGGAAAGCAGTATAGAGATTCCTTGGAAAACTGGGAATGGAACCACCATTTGACCCAGCTATCCCACTCCTCAGTCTATACCCAAAGGACTTAAAAACAGCATATTACCAGGACACAGTCACATCAATCTTTACAGAAAGAGATAATATTTTCCTGCCAAACAAAGCAGCACAATTCACTATAGCTAAATTGTGGAACCAACTTAGATGCCCTTCAGTAGATTAATGGATAAAGAAAATGTGGCATATATGTATACACACACACACACACACACACAATGGAATATTATGCAGCATTAACAGAGAATAAAATCATGGCATTTGCAGGTAAATGGATGGAGTTGGAGAATATAATACTAAGTGAAGTTAGCCAATCCCCAAAAAACAAATGCTAAATGTTTTCTCTGATATAAGGATGCTGATTCATAATGGAGTTGGCGGGGAGCATGGGAGGAATAGACAAACTCTAGACAGAGCAAAGGGGAGGGAGGGATGGGGGGGCATGAGGGTAGGAAAGATGGTGGAATGAGATGGACATCATTACCCTAAATACATGTATGAAGACATGAAAGATGTGACTCTATTTTGTGTAAAATCAGAGATATAAAAAATCATGCACTATATGTGTAATACGAATTGTAATGCATTCTGCTGTCATATATAACAAATTAGAATAAAAAAATAAAGGAAAAAAGTGAGACCAGGAAGTATGGTTGTTTCTTTTCCTCTAGATATTTTCACATGTGTGAATGCAGGCAAGGAACTAAGAGTACAGAGCTAAGATTATAATGACAGACTGGAATTTAATCTGAGGAAGGAAAGGTAGGATGGCAGGATCACAGAGTAAAAAATTTTTCTAATTCAATTTTTAAAATGAAGGGACCTGATAGGCCCAAAGGCTTGTTGAAGGAACTAATATGAAAAGATAAGAGGTGTTGACAAAAGAAAAAAAACTGAAATTGAGATTATGAAATGACTGAAGTCCAGATAAAAATAAGGTCTAGGAATTATTAGTAAGATGATTTAGAAGGCAAAATTCTTTGGAGGAAGAGTACCAGGTTTCAAGAAGACACCAGGCTATTGGAAAATTTATACACAGAAACATTGAAATCACCAAGAATTATAAACAGTCTTGGAGTTCATTTTCAGTGAACAGAAAATAAAATCTGTTAGGAGACAATTCTCTGTGTATTTCATGTTTCTGCAGATACTGTGAGTGGAAACACACTATCTTTGTTCTGGATTATCTTTTACAGCATGCTATATACCAAACACCTTTAGAAAACTGAGAGCATCCTCCTCCAGAGAAAAACACGAAGAAAAAGACAATATTTTCCTGCCAAACAAAGGCAGACATGTTCTGTGCCCCTTATCAAAATTCCAGATCCCTAAGCTTGAGGTTTCTTGTATGTAATTCAATATACTGTATACACACACGTCTCTCCTGGCCCTCTTCATGGCACTCCTCAAACTGAGGAACAGCGAAAGCAAATGTTGTTATTTTAACTGATTTTTTTTTTTAAATCATGTTTTTGCCATTAGTAATAAAGTCTTTTATCTCTGGCCCAGAAGTTTCCTATCTTATGCCAACATCCATGAAACTATGAAGGTTAACTTGTCAGCTTGCAAACAAAGTAAAATCTCAGACCTTTGACAGTTAACAGAATCTCCAAGAAATGGGAGATAGAAAGAAATGACTGCAACCAAATGCAGAAAAGGGATAATATACGATAAAATCTGGAGTTATTTTAGAAGAGAGAATGTTCTGGAAAAAGCAAAGAGCATACCTCCAGGCTCAGTGATATAAAAAAAGCAAGAGAAAACAGCTACTACTTGAGAGGGTTGAAGGTAGTATCATAAGAAAAGGAAGATGTAACTTAGAAAAAAAGTGAAGTAATATAAATAAGAGATTAACGATAAAAGTTGTAGGGACGTTAGAAAAGATTTTTCAGGAGACGGGAAGTAGGTTTTAGAGTCAGATTTGGATACATGTGGTGAGAGATCCATGAGTTTTTGGCTCCTCGTGGTAATTCACATGAACAGGAAAAAAGCATGATGAAATCAGTTGAGATTAGTTTTAATCAGATTAAATTAGTCTGCTTATTTCTATAGTCTCTATTCTTTCATCCACCCAAAAGCTTATGAAACAATTTTTTTTTTTCTAATCGTACAAAACATCATTCCAGGGGGAAAAAAAAATCTTTTCAGTGCTATGAATTTAATCCAGGGTCTCAGCATGCCAGGCAAGCATTCTACCAATGAGTTACACTCCAGTTCTTAGAAAATTTTATACATAAAAGTTTCAAAAAACATAAAACTGTCACTTAAAACATTAAGAAGCAGCTGTTAACTTACTTGAATTAGATCTAAAATGCCGAGTTCACTTTCTGAAGAATCCACACAGAAGACAAAATATAGGGTGGCATAATGTCTATAAATCAGTTTGTTGTCAGATCCTCCAATTAATCTAAATGACAAAACAAAACAATTGAAATGTTAAGGGGAACAAAATTCAAATCATTTGCCTTAGTTCAAACAAAGTAACAATATGTTTAAAACCTCTTATAAAATGAAACATTCAAATGAATTTATTTCAGAAACTAAGTAAATTAAGATGACTATTTTCCTCAGAAATGTCAAGTGAAAGAAGCCAGTGTTTAATTTTAGTTCATATATTCAGTGAACTATTCACTGATTACTAGGTGCTAGGCACCGAAAGTACATAAAGATCAACAAACAAATAAGATTACCAGATGGTAGATGACCCTACATATAAAATCAAAATAGGACAATGTCATACTGAAGGGTTTACTACTTCAGACTAAAGATTAAGAAAGAGTGACATTTAGGCTGAAATCTACTGACTAGCAGCCAGCCATGAAAAAACTTAGGGATGAGCATTCAAGCTAAGGTAACAACTAATAAAAAGGCCACTTCATCAAGAACAAAGAATGTATGTTTCTGAGAAGAGAAAAGAAGGCCAGTGGGCAAGAAAGGATTAGTGAACAGTGAGGTAAAAGAAGGAGGTAGAAATTAGATCACAGGACAATTTAAGTGCTTACTAGATTTAACTCCATAGGTCACAGTAAATTACACAGCTTAAGACTGATTATCAGCTAGGAAAAAAAAAAAAAAAAGAATGACATTTCTTAAGTTTTAGATTTACAACCAAGATCTTAACACCAACAAATTAAAAAAAAAATCAAGGCAAAATGTAATCAAAGCTAACTGAAAATTCAAATAGAATACAGGAAAACAGCATGTGTTTAGTAATATTAAACTTATGAGTTTTGTAGAAATGACTTCCCTAAGTACATGTTTCCTGTGTCCTCTAATAGCAAAGATGAAATGACCTCTGAAAATAGTTAAGAATTCCTTCTATGCTAGACAAGATATTTAGAAGTCTACTTTAAAAATTCTGAGATTATATTTATGATTATAGCCACAATTGTTCCCTGAAAGGAACAAAAAGAACACAAACAGCAGGCTTCATTTCTTTTAGAATAAGTAGTATAGTGATTTTCTAAAATTTTTCTTTTGCTTTGCTTTGAAAGAGGTCCAAGTTTCTGAAGATTCATAGTTGCCAAATGGCCATGAATCTTATTAAAAGAAACCAAAATTAATAATATAGTAAGTACATATTTTGCTTTTAAAACCATAATTTCATCTTTATAGTACAATACTGATAGGAATGCTCTGTGAATGCAAATAAAACACAAAATTTTAGAAATATTTGTAGTCCAAGTTGCCTCATTTTAGGAGATAAACTGAGGTCCAAGAATATGAGCAAGCTGATTGAGGAAATTAGCTTGTCAGTCATGAAACTAGGACTAAGCTAGATGTGTACAGCTTTGTCTCAGTTATAGTATCTGCTTTCTACTCCTATGAGATGAGAAATTAAGAGGCTGAGATGAGAGCAAATTATAATAATAGCAAAAACTACAAAATTCTACAAAAGTTTATGAGAATAACTACAAATAAAATTTAAATATGGAAGCAGGTACATTTTATCTCCATCATTAAATCAGAAATTTCAAGTTAGCAGTAAAACTTAACAAATTATAAGTATGCATTATATATTTAGGTGTGGCATGATATAAACTTTTAAGAAATGCAGGCAAACTTTCTACATGATAAAAGTAACTTTTGGTCAGATAAGAATGAATTCCATTACCCAAACTACTTTTTCACAGTATGAATCATATATACTAAGATAAAAGTCTAGGTTTTGCCTAATCAATCTGTGAATATTCATACTGAGACTAAGCCACCATTTAGTTTGACTTCTCAACCAAGAAATGTTTTTGTTGTTTTGTTTTTTGATACCAAAGCTTAAACCCAGGGATACTTAAACATTATGCCATATCCCCAGTGCTTTATATTTTTTATTCTAAGACAGGGTCTCCCTAAATTGTTTAGGGCAACTTAGTGGAGGGCTGGCTTTGAACTTGCAATCTACAGCAACCTCATATATGTTAATGGCTATAGAGTACTTCTTAGGGTGAACATTAATAAAAATTTGGAGTAAGTCAGGTACAGTGGTTTGGAGGAACGTTGGAACCTAAGGCAGGAAGATCCAAGTTTCAGGGTTGCTTGGACAACCTAGCAAGATCCTCACTAAGGGCTCGCTTTGAACTTGCGATCCTCCTGTCTCAGCCTCCTGAGCCACAGGGAAGAAATGTATTATTAAGTATATTAATTACATAAACAGGAGGAGAAATATTTATAAAAACAGTGATGAGCAAACTATTTCGATAGTATCTATTAATTTAAAAGAATTTATAATACTTGAAAAGCTAATTACAAGTAATTTTTATTTATTCATTTTAAAAATAGAGAAGTCAGCTGAATTCTAATTTATACTATAGGTATGTAGACAGACACATAGATTTATTTGAAAAACAAACTTTAGTCTTTTTTATAATACGAGAATAAAGGATAAAACTAAATTTTTTTGTGGGGGGTATCGGGAACTGAACCCAGGGGTTTGTGCATGCTAGGAAAGCACTATACCACTGTGTTCCGCTCTATCCCTATTATTTTTATTTTAAGACAGGATCTTGCTAGGTTGTCCAAGCTACCCTGAAACTTGGATTCTCCCGCCTCAGGTTCCAACGTTCCTCCAAGCCACTGTACCTGACTTACTCCAAATTTTTATTAATGTTCACCCTAAGAAATACTCTATAGCCATTAAAATATATAAGGCTGCTCTAGATTTGTTTATATAAAAAGTTTTTAAAAATATTAAGCAATAATAAGCAACATGCCAATAAGCATGCTTGCTGGTATAAAAGTATAATTTTTTGGTAAATGCAAAATGAATTTTCTAGGATATATATAAAACTGGGAAGGACTGAGATTGGGAGAGGGAGACTCAATTAACATTTTATACTTCCCTATAATGTTTCAATTTTTACCATAAAAATAAAATTTATGTAAAATGTCCTTACAAAATTTTTTACAACTTAAAAGATTCTTTAAATTAGACTTATAACTAATATAGGTAGTAATCAATTATCTAAACCAAATGATAAAAATTAGGAATCTTTTCCCATTTTATTAAATAGTATATATTCAATTACATAGTTAAAAAATTAGAAACACTATAAATGCTTTACTTACAATCCTCCTTCTAGGAAATTACAAACATTTTCATCTCTTTTAGATACCAAATGGAAAGTCTCCCGGATGATTTGCTGTTGTGTATCTTCACTCTGAGAAAGAATAAGTCATATACATTAGGATTGAGTTTATAGGTTTAACAAAATCTTCAGAATTTTTAAAAATAAAATACAGAAATATTGGAGTGAGAATTCCATCTAAGAGAAGTCCTTGGAAAAATGACTTGAGTTATACTTTACAGAAGCAAAACCCAACTTTTTTTGATGAAAAAAGAAAAACAAAAAACTACCAGTATAGTAAAAGTAGCTTATTTCTAAATTTCAAAAACTAACAAGAATAACAAATAAATTAGAAATACTAGTCAAAGCAAAACTAGATACCAACTAGCCAAAGCCCACTGTTTTACAAATTAGTAAAATGAAGAAGTAAACAGAGATGTTAGAATTAATTCATGTAGCCAATCTATATTTGAATGAAAAAATAATGCAGAAGTTTGGAGATAGACTGAGGTAAGAGTTCCTCCACTTTACTTATCTTTATATAACCATAAGCTAAAACCAAGAATTGGTTAATTAAATATTTATTAAACTCAACCAAGTAATTCACATTCCAGTTTTAAAAAAAAATCAGCTTCCCAACACTGCGAGAACTGAGCAAAATTACCTCAACATGCCTCATAGTACAAAAAAAAGTGTAACACTACGTACAAAAAGAGCATAAAAATATGACAATATCCAATGTTGAGAAAGATGTGGAGGCAAACTCTCATCCCACATATGTTAAAGTAATGAGTACAATCACTTAGGAAGTTTATTTACAAGCATTTATTTTTGCTCCTCAATACTATTCTACACCATATGAAACCCTTGGTTTTGAAAGTCAGAAACACTTAAATATTGGTAATTACATATCTAACAAATTCTTTTTTATTGATTTTTTAATATATTGACAGTGGAATGCATTACAATTCTTATTACACATATAGAGCACAATTTTTCATATCTCTGGTTGTACATAAAGTATATTCACACCAATTTATGTCTTCATACATGTACTTTGAATAATGATGTTCATCACATTCCACCATCATTTCTAACCCCCTGCCTCCTCCCTTTTCCTCCCACCCCACTGCCTTATCTAGAGTTCATCTATTCCTCCCATGCTCCCCCTCCTTACCCAACAAAGAATCAGTCTCCTTACATCCTTACATCAGATAAAACATTTGGCATTTGTTTTCCTGGAACTGGTTAACTTCACTTAGCATTATCTTCTCTAGCACCATCTATTTATCTGGAAATGCCATGATTTTATTCTTTTTCATTGCTGAGTAATATTCCATTGTGTATATATACCACATTTTTTTTTACCCATTCATCTACTGAAGGGCATCTATGTTGGTTCCACAGTTTAGCTATTGTGAATTGTTCTGCTATAAAGATTGATGTGGCTGTGTCCAGGCAATATGCTGTTTTTAAATCCTTTGGGTACAGACCAAGGAGAGGGATAGCTGGGTCAAATGGTGGTTCCATTCCCAGTTTTCCAAGGAATCTCTATACTGCTTTCTATATTGGCTGCACCAATTTGCAGTCCCACCAGCAATGTATGAGTGTGCCTTTTCCCCCACATCCTTGCTAACACTTATTGTTGTTTGTCTTCATAAAAGCTGCCACTCGAATTGGAGTGAGATGAAATTTTAGAATAGTTTTGATTTGCATTTCTCTAATTGCTAGAGATGAGAATATTTTTTCATATATTTGTCAATGGATTGTATATCCTCTTCTGAGAAGTGTCTGTTCGGGTCCTTTGCTCCTTAATTGATTGGGTTACTTGTTTTTTTGGTGGTTAGCTTTTTGAGTTCTTTATATACACTAGAGATGAGTGCTCTGATGGATGAGGGGTAAAAATTTGCTCCCAAGATGTAGGTTCTCTATTCACCTCACAGATTGTTTCTTTTGCTGAGAAGAAACTTTTTAGTTTGAGTCCACCCCATTTATTGATACTTGATTTTAAGTCTCGCACTATAGGAGTCTTATTAAGGAAGTTGAGGCCCAATCTGACATGATGAAAATTAGGCCTACGTTTTGCTGATGATATGATTCTATACTTAGAAGACTGAAAAAGTTCCATCAGAAAACTTTTACAACTAGTAAATGAATTCAGCAAAGTAGCAGGATATAAAATCAACACCCATAAATCAAAGACATTTCTGCACATCAGTGACAAATCCTCTGACAGGGAAATGAGGAAAGCTACCACATTTACAATAACCTAAAAAAAAAAAAAACTTGGGAATCAAAACAAAAGAGGTGAAAGATCTATACAATGGAAACTATAGAACTCTAAAGAAAGAAATCAAAGAAGACCTTAAAAGATGGAAAGATATACCTTGCTCTTGGATAGGCAGAATTAATATTATCAAAATGACCATGTTTCCAAAAGCACTATGCAGATTTAAGGCAATTCTGATCAAAATCCCAATGGCATTCCTCATAGAAGTAGAAAAAGCAATCATGAAATTCATCTGGAAAAATAAGAGACCCAGAATAGCTAAAGCAATCTTTAGCAGAAGGAGTAAAACAGGTGGCATCACTATACCAGACCTTAAACTATACTATAGAGCAACAGTAACAAAAACAGTATGATATTGGCACCAACTAGACTGGTAGACCAATGATACAGAAGAGAGGACACTGAGACTAACCCACAAAATTATAATTATCTTATATTAGACAAATGTGCTAAAAACATGCATTAGAGAAAAGGTAGCCTCTTCAACAAATGGTGCTGGGAAAACTGGTAATCCATATACAACAAAATGAAATTAAACCTCTCTCACCATGCACAAAACTCTAATAATTCTTAACCCATGCACCAGGAGATACATAGACTATTAATAAAAGCAATGTTTGTAACAACAACAAAAAAAGCTGAAAACAATTCAAACGTCCACCATTTGCAGAACAGATAAATAATGACATAATAAGATCTTATAAACTATATCCTTATATATGAATGATTCTTAAAAACTTAATATGGTAAAGAAAGTTTTAGCTTAATCCTCCATGACAAAATTCCACAGACTGGATGGCTTATACAACAATATTTATATTCTTACAAGATTCAGGAAGCTATCAGTCCAAGACCAAGGTGCCAGCATGGTCATGTGTAGAGAAGTGCTCTTCTGCTATCCTATAATTGACCACTTTCTCACTGTGTCCTCACATAGCAAGGAGAATAGAAGAAGCAAGCTCTCCAGTACTACTTCTTATAAGGGAACTAATGCCACAAAGAGGGTCCCACATCATGATCTCAGTTAATCTAATCATTTACAGAAAAGTCCATTTCTGACTACCATTACATCAGGGTTGGAACTCCAACATTGTGGGTAGACATAATTTAGTCTACAGCAGAACAGAAAAGCAAATACCAGAACAATAAACCATCCCACTAATATAAAATTCAAAATTAAGCAAAACTAAACAATATGTTATTTTAAAAATATACATAGACTATAGGTGATAAAAACAAATTATAAAGTAAAATCAAAGGAATGAGTAACACATATTAAAGGATTAGTTTCACAAAAATTATATTCTCCAACCACATTTCAAATAGGTGAAAAAATCAAACTACTTTCCAGATAAACTGGAAAGGAAGAAGTAAAACTATCTCTTTTAAGAGATAATAAGATTTTATCCCCCAAAAGCTGTATAGATTAAAAAGAAAAAATTGACAGAGCTAATAAGCAAATTCAGCAAGTGAAAAGATACAAAATAAACACACAAGAAACCATTAGCAATAAAACCTAAAAAAAAATTAAAAAGCAAATCCCATTCATATTCCTGATACTGTCCAAGAAAATCCAATAAAAATAAAAACACAATACTCAGGAATACATTTAATCAAAGATGTACAAGATTTGTACACTGAAAACTAGAAAACAATGCTGAAAGATACCCATTCATTTTATAAGACTAACTTAACACTCATACCAAATCAGACAATGAGAAATGAATCATAGTACAATCTCATTTTCAAACATAAACAGAATTTATTTTTAAGGGATTTAAGTATTTTATTAAAATAGCAAATAGCAACAACATTCCTTTTTGATCACTTCAAATATATACCTATTGCTCTAGCACGTGTGAGGGCGCTGGGTTTAATCCTCAGCTCCACATAAAGATAAATAAATAAAATAAAAAATAATTTTTTAATACACTATTGGACTGGGATTGTAGCTCAGTGGCACAGCACTTGTCTAGCACTAGGTTCCATTCCTCAGTACCACATAAAAATAAATAAAATAAAGGTACTATGTTCATCTACTTAAAAAATAAATACTATTGAGATACACACATTTAAGTATAGGAAATAAAGTAAGAGCCACAGTTTCTGAATCTTGTTAAATCAGATGTAATAGGACAAATTGATATTCAGGTTTCAATAACATAGAAGAACACATCATTGCTTAGTTATCAACAGTCAAGGCAAAATGAAATAAAAAGTAAAGCATGATACCTATCTACTCATGAACATACACTAGTTTTATGTACAGTTTGAGCTATATTTGTCTCCCATCCTCTGTAACCCCTAATAGGGTATTTCAGTAGACTTTCTTTAGCATTCTAGAGAATGAAGTCTCTTCTACTTATTGTCTTCCTTCAGTAATTCCAGGTTATTATGGGCATTGAATCTGCATTTACTAACTTCTGTATACTTAAAGCTGATAGAGCATTCCAATAAACAAAGCATGGTTCACCTTCAGTAATACACAATGACCCAACAACATCCCCAGTGAAAATCAAGGATAGACAGACATTCCTATGTTCATTTGTCAAAAGAAAACTTTTTTGAGATCGCTCGCTGGCCACCATTGACTGCCCACCGTTTGCCTGTTTGCCCGGCGCCTTTTGCCCGCCCATCACCCATTGCCCAATGTCCACCTGCTGATAGCCGGAAAACTGCCTGCAGACCACCTGCAGTTCACCCACTGCTGCCTGGAAATCCATTGTCAGGGTACTCGAAGGTTTGGTTACATGTGGCTGCCGCCATCTTAGGACACTAGCCAGGGCCTGGGATGAGAGTCGAGGGCCAAGTGACCTGCAGGTTTGCTTCCACCACTGCAATCATATCAGGGTGCAGCAGCCTCTGTCTGGGGACACTAGTTAGGGCCTGGAGATATAATGTCGGGGTACCTAGAGGTCTGGTTGCACCTGAGGTCTTTCTGCTGGGTGTGCTAGTGGCCGCCATCTAGCTGCCTCTTTGTAGTGTTGTACCTTTGTGTAAGCACATCCCTGGTGGTTTCTCTCCGAGCTGAAACAGCATTCAGATCTTGGGAGTGCAACAAGTAAGAGCCTGGGCAATCTGGAGCCCAGATCAGATTACAGCTGGGTCTGCATGGGCAAGTCTGGGCCTGGAAAACCTGTGCAAAGCCAGAGACCAAGGGCAGTTCCCTGGGCAGAGAACAGGTTGGAAAAACTGGGCTCTCTCCAGCTCAGTGAGTCCTGAAGTGCAGGGACAGAAGAGGCCAGCTATAATAGGTGGAAAGACTGGAAAAGGGTGTGAGGGCATCTTGCTATTGGCTCACCCAGCCAATCATCCAGCACCCACTGGACTAGAGCTATCATCAAACTTCAGACAACCCCACCTTATCAGCAGAGAAAGGAAACGGAGAAAATGTTTGAAAGCCAATGAAAGCAATCGATGAATTTTCCATAGAGACCACCCCCACATCTCTACCACCTTGAAATCCAAATATTTTTCTTGCATAAATTTATTGAGGAATGGGATGTCTGAATAGTATATTACAGTTTTATTTTGTATTCTTATATTTTTGCTTTTTTTTATCTGTATATATTTTTTATCTCACTTATCTGTCTCCCTGGATTCTCTTTCTCATTTCTCTCATGCTAACAGCCAACCTCTATTAATTCCTCCCTTGCTCTTTCTATAATTTTTTAACTCTATCTTTTGTCCTTGTTCCTCATAAACATCACACCCTATACTACTTCTGTTCCTTTTTTTCCATCATTATAAACCCTTTTAGCAAACTTATCGTCAATATTGTAGACAATAATTGAACACATCATTTCTGTTTATTGTGACAAAACTGTAGATGCCTTAATAGGAGCTATGTGGTTTAAGATTGTATATTATTTGCATTGGGTGCTGTTAATACTGATCTCCCACTTAAAGATGAGGTACTGGAAGCATTCAGGGACACTATAAAACTACACGGTAGAAACTGTAGGGCCTTAGATCCATACCGCTAATGGGAAGACACACAAACAACAAGACAAAACAAGGGAACAAAGTGCCCCAAACACATTAACATGTTCCAACAATAAAACCCATAGACAACACAGTAGAATAAATGTCAGAGAAGGAGTTTAGAAGGTACATAGTTAAACTGATCTTTGAAATAAAGGATGGTATGAGAGAAAAAATACAGGAAGTGAAAGATCACTTCAATAAAGAGGCAGAGATTATAAAAAGAAAAATTTTTATTTTTATATTCTCAGCAAACAATGAACCAAATTAAAAACTCAATGGAAAGTGTCACCAACAGACTAGACCACTTGGAAGATAGAACCTCAGGCGATAAAGACAAAATACATATTCTTGAAAATAAAGTTGAGCATACAGAAAAGATGGTAAGAAATCATGAGAAGAACTTCCAAGAAATAAGGGATAACATGAAAAGAGCAACTTCAAGATTTATCAGAACAGACAAAGGAATGGAGAACGAAAATCAACTACAAGAGTTATAGGACTCAAAATGTACACATTTAGGCACATTATAATGAAAATGACTACCATGCAGAAAGGACAGAATTTTAGAGACCACAGAGAAAAAAATAAAATTACATATAAGGGGAAACCAATTCAGAGTTCAGCTGATTTCTCAACCCAGACCCTCAACACCAGGAGGTCTTAGAATAATATATATCAAACACTGAAAGAAAATGGATACCAGCGGGAATTTAATATCCAGCAAAACTAAGTTTCAGGTTTGAAGATGAAATAAAAACTTTCCATGATAAACAAAAGTAAAAGGAATTCACAATTAGAAAGCCTACACTACAGAATATTCTCAGCAAATAATCCCTGAGGAGTAAATGAAAAAAACAATGAAACCAGCAAAGGGAGGAATTACACTAAAGGAAAAGTCAATCAAAGGAGAAACAGTCAAATTAAAACCAAAATAAACCAAAATGACCAGGAATACAAATCATATTTCAATAATAACCCTGAATGTTGATGTCTTAAACCCATCAATCAAAAGGCACAGACTGGCAGACTGGATTAAATTCTTAAAAAAACAACAATATGCTGTCTTCAAGAGACTCACCTCACAGGAAAAGACATCCACAGACTAAAGGTGAAAGGTTGAAAAAAATAATATTACTCACATGGACAGCGTAAACAAGTGGGGGTTTCCATCCTCATATCAGATAGCTAGTCAAAATTGATAAAGAAGGACATTTCATACTGTTGAAGGGAATTATACATCAACAAGACATAACAATCGTAAATATTTATGCCCAAACAATGGAGCATCTATATACATCAAACAAACCCTTCTTAATTTCAAGAATCAAATAGACCACAATATAACAATACTTGATGACTTTAACAGACCTGTCTCACCACTGGATAGATCTTCTATTCAAAAACCAAAGAAAACTATAGAACTAAATAATGCAATCAGTGGTTTAGACTTAATGGACATACATAATTTCATCCATCAATGATCAAATACACTTTCTTCTCAGGAGCACATGGATCCTTCTCTAAAATAGACCATATCTTATGCCACAAAGCAACTCTTAGCAAATACAAAAAGTCAGAAATACTACCCTGTATTCTGTGAGACCATAAAGCAATGAAACTAGAAATCAATGATAAAAAAGAAAAAAATAGAAGCTACTCCAACAGCTAGAGACTAAATAACATGCTATTGAATGACAAATGGATAGCAGAAGAAACAAAACAATACTTAGAGCTAAATGAGAACACCAATACAACATATCAAAATCTTTGGGACCTATGAAAGCAATGTTAAGAGGAAAATTCATTACATTGAGCTCATTCATTTTTAGAAAGTCAATGAATAAATGACCTGACAATACATCTCAAAGCCCTAGAAAAAGAATAAAAAATCAACACCCAAAGCAGCAGAAAACAGGAAATAATTAAAATCAGCATGAAATTGAAACAAAAGAAACAATTCAAAAAATCGGCACACAAAAAAGTTGTTTTTTGAAAAAAAATAAATAAAATAGAGAAACCCTTAGCTACACTAAGAGAAAAGGAGAGAAAACTCAAATTACTAAAATTCATGAAGAAAAATGAAATATCACAATGGACACTACTGAAATACAGAAGATACTTAGAAACTATTTTGAAAATTTACACTCCAATAGAAAATCTCAAAGACACAAATTTCTAAAGACCTGATCTACCCAAACTGAATCAGGAGGACATACACAATTTAAACGGATCAATTCCAAGCAATGAAATAGAAGATGCCATCAGAAGCTTACCAACCAAGAAAAGCCCAGGACCAGATAGATTCTCAGCCAAGTTCTACAAGACCTTCAAAGAAGAATTAATACCAGTACTCCTCAAATTATTCCATGATATAGAAAAGAAGGGAACCTTTCCAAACTCATTCTATGAGGCAAGTATCACCCTGATACCAAAACCAGACAAAGACACATCAAGGAAAGAAAACTTCAGACCAATATCCCTGGTGAACATAGATGAGAAAATTCTCAATAAAATTCTGGCAAATTGCATTTAAAAACACATTAAAAAGATGATGCAGCATAATCAATGGGGTTCATATCACAGGGATGCAAGATTGGTTCAACATATGGAAATCAATAAATGTAATTTATTACATCAATAGACTTAAAGACAAGAATCATATGATCATCTCAATAGATGCACAAAAAAGCATTTGACAAAAATATAGCACCTCTTTATGTTCCAAACACTAGAAAAACTAGAGATAGTAGAAACTTATCTCAACATAGTAAAATCTATCTAGGTGCTAAGCCCACAGCCAACATCATTCTAAACGGAGAAAAATTAAAAGCATCCCCCTAAAAACTGTTCAAGACCGTGATGCTCTCTTTCACCACTTCTATTCAACATTGTCCTTGAAACGCTAGCCAGAGCAATCGACAGACCAAAGAAATTAAAGGGATATGAACAGGAAGAGAATTCAAAACTATCAATATTTCCAGAGGACATGATTCTATATTTAGAAGATCTAAAAAATTCCACCAGAAAACTTCTAGAATAAATGAGTTCAGCAAAGTAGCAGAATATAAAATCAATACCCATTAAATTAAATGCATTTCTATACTTCAGCAATGAATCCACAGTAAGAGAAATTAGGAAACCCACCCTATTCACAAAACTCTCAAAAAATTAAAAAAAAAAAACAACTGGGCATCAACTTTACAAAAGAGATGAAAGATCTCTACAATGAACACTACAGAATACCAAAGAGAGAAAATGAAGAAGACCTTAGTTCAAAAAGATTTCCCATGCTCTTGGATAGGCAAAATTAATACTGTCAAAATGGCCACACTTCCTAAAGCTCTATACAGATTCAATGTGATTCCAATTAAAATCCCAATGTCATTCCTTACAGGAATAGAAAAAGCAATCATGAAATTCATTTGGAAAAATAAGACACCCAGAATAGCCAAAGCAATCCTTGCAAGAAAAGTGAACCAGGAGGCATCACAATACCAGATCTTAAACTATACTATAGAGCAGTAGTAACAAAAACAGTATGGTACTGACATCAAAACAGACAGGTAGACCAATGGTACAGAAGAGAGAACTCAGAGGCTAACCCACAAAATTACAATTATCTTATATTAGACAAAGGTGCCAAAAACATACATTGGAGAAACATTGCCTCTTCAACAAATGGTGCTGGGAAAATTGGAATCCACATATAGCAAACTGAAATTAAACCTTTATCTCTCACCCTGCACAAAAATCATCTCAAAGTGGATCAAAGACTTAGGCACTAGAACAGAGACCCTGCACCTAACAAGAAGAAAAAGTAGGCCCAAATCTTCACATGTCAGCTTAGGACTGGCTTCCTCAACAAGACTCCTAAAATACAAGAAGTAAAATCAAAAATCAATAAATGGGATGAATTCAAACTAAAAAGCTTCTTCTCAGCAAAGGAAACAATAACATGAAAAGACAGCCTACAGAATGGAGAAAATCTTTACCACATGAATATCATATACAGCACTAATCTCCAGTATATATAAAGAACTAAAAAAACTTAACCTCAATAAAATAAAATAACCCAATCAATAAATGGGCTAAGGAACTGAACAGACACTTCTCAGAAGAAATATAATCAATCAACAAACATAAAAAGTTCATCATTTACAGAAATGCAAATCAAAGCTACTCTAAGATTTCATCTCAATCCAGTCGGAATGGCAATTATCAAGAATACAAGCAATAATAAGTGTTGGCGAGAACATGAGGGAAAAGGTACACTCATGCATTGTTTGTGGGACTGCAAACTGGTGCAACCACTGTGGAAAGCAGTATGGAGATTCCTCAGAAAACCTGGAATGAAATCACCATTTGACCCAGTTATTCCACTCCTCAGTTTATACCCGAAGGACTTAAAATCAGCATACTTCAGTGACACAGCTATATCAATGTGTATAGCAGCTCAATTTACAATAGCTAAACTATGGAACCAACCTAGATGCCCTTCAACAGAAGAATGGACAAAGAAAATGTGGTACACAAAATGAAATATTACTCAGCATTAAAGAATGAAATTATGGCATTTGCAGGTAAATGGATGCAGCTGGAGAATATCACACTAAGCAAAATAAGCCACACCCCAAAAAAACAAAGGTTTAATGTTTTCTCTGATTAGCAGATGATGCAGATGTGGGTTGGGTAGGGAAGAATGAAGGAACTTTGGATTGTGCAGAGGGGAGTGAGGGGAGAGAAGGGAGTGTGGAAATGGGAAAGAAGGTGGAATGAGATGGACATTATTATATGATTCCACTACCAGTGCGACTCTGCACCATGTACAGCCAGAGGAAGGAGAAGTTGTGCTCCATTTATGTACAAACTGTCAAAATGCATTCTACTTTCATGTATAAATAATTAGAATGAATGAAAATGAAAATGAAAGAAAAAAGAAACCTTTTCAACTCTATAGGTTATGAATTCATAGCATAAATTAGACAAAAGTATAAGAAAAGAGGGAAGACTATGGGGTACACAAAGCATATATTATTTTAAAGAGTTAAAACTGTTTATTATAAGAAGAAAATGAAATAAAGTTGTTGAAATATGTTAAACACTTTGTAAAAGTAAAGTTTTGCAAGTTCTAAATACAAGGTAGTTTGGGAGAAAAATTAAGTACAGTCCCTGACCTTGGACACACACCTGAAAATCAACTACATCTTCTTCTCCTCCTTCTGTGGACATCTTTCTCAGGAGAGATTATCTATAATTCAAGCCAATATCTTGAAATTCTGTCCCTGATAGTCTGTCCTCTAGGGGGCAGTGACCAGGAATCTGACAGTTTAGATAATACAAGAGAAATGGCCCTTAGGGGCACTAAGTGTAATGTTCAGGCAGTTCTGAAAATCCAGGACATTTCCTGGCTTTCAAGGTACCCAGTGTTCTCTCTGTATATCTTCTAGCACCCATACATCAGAGCTAACAGTCTCCAAAGCATAGGAGATGGAGCCTAGAAACCAACCCCAATAATCAAACACAATTCATTTTTTAAAATGTGCATAAAGTATTACTAAAGTGAGTTGATTCTATCAATGCCAAGTTGATTTAATATTATAAAACTGATCAATGTAAATCTCTGTATTAACAGAATAAATAGTATGATTATACATAAATTTGGTTTATTCATGCAAAGAATAAAACACTGTATTAAAAGTGATTATAACTGAACCTAATATGTCAAAAGTCAATCTCAATTTTTAAAAAATTTAAGTTCCAAAAGAATATATACACTGTGACTATCTTTGTAAAGTTCAATAAGATGCAAAACAATAATTGTTTAAGAACAAAAAAAATTGGGGCTGGAGTTGTGGCTCAGCGGTAGAACGCTCGTCAAGCATGTTCGAGGCCCTGGGTTTGATCCTCAGCACTACATAAAAATAAAATAAAGGTATTTGTCCAACTACAACTAAAGAATAAAAAAAAAAATTAAAAAAGAACAAAAAATTATATCAAAATGAAAAGAGAATATTTTTAAAAATTCAGTGGGGTTGGGGTTATAGCTTAGTGGTTGAACACGTCCTTAGCACGTGCAAGGCCCTGGATTCAATCCCCAGCACCAAAAAATTAAATTAAAAATTTAAGATAGTGGTTATCTCTGAATAGAGAGGAAAACAGAAAATCTTCAAAGGTATTAGCAATTTTTCTTAAATACAGCAATTAGGTTATTATTGACTATAATTTACATATATTTAACATGTAAATATTCTTTTATATATACTCAGCATTTCACAGAAAAGAGGTAGGAAGAAAAACAAAAGCAATGTGTGAGTCAGCTGCCCTCTTCCTTCCTTATGTGTGCTTAATCATATCCCACCCACTTCCTTCTAGTCTTCATGTAGAGCTAAATGCTCTACATGGATCATCGTATCTACCTACTCTTGTGGTTTCACAACAGTAGTATGTTACTATCTTCCTAATTTTTAATTCTCCTATGTTCCCAGTGCCTAAAAGAAGATTGTCCTTTTTTCTGAGTTGCTCACAAGGTACTTCCAGCTTCCAGACAGACATCTCTACTTATTTTCCACAAAACCATATGAAACATTACATGTTAAAGACTAAAAACATTACATTTTTCCTAAAAATATTATTACTATATTCTAGTCTCAGTTAATAACATCACCAATTATCATCTTCCATAAGAAAAATCTTGATAATTCCCTTTCTTTCACTTCCCATGTCCAGATGCAGGTAAATTCTTCATAAACAACAGTAATGCTAGATTCAAACACATTATTTCAACTCAGATTTTTATTTTTACTCAGAATACCATATGAACCACCAAAATGTTATTCTGCTACCTGTCTCCCTACTAACTGACCTACACACAGCACCAAATACATTACCTCCTTTAAAACAAACAAACAATATTTACTTCCTTTCTTAAAGATCTCCAAGGTCCATATAACCTAATCTAGGCATACCTTTGAAGTTTCATTATTTATTTCTTCTCCCTTATCCAATCTCCTCTAACCACACTGCATATCTCACCATTCACTCCCATTATATTTTCTCACTTCTGTTTTGAAACACCTTTCTCACTCCATTTGCTAACAACACCCTTTTTAGACACACAGCTTAGTCATTACCATTTTTTTAAAGTCATTACCATTTCTATGAAGTTTTTTTTTTTTTTTGGTTTGGTTTGGTTTGGTTTTTTTAAAATTTTTTTTTAACTATGTCAGGTAAAATTAGTCTCTTCTTCCTTTGGTCCTGTTGATATTCCTTTTAGGTACAGAAAATAATGCGTTCAACTTTCCTTTGTAGGCTCTAAATTCTAATATGGGAATCTGAACTTTGTATCTCAAAAATTCTCAGGAGAGAAACACACTACATAAAATACAATAATAAAATAGCAACTAGTGGAAAGTGAAAATATGAGGAGAAATTTTTACATTTAGAGAAAAATTAGAAAATAGAGAAGTATCCAAAAAATAGAGTGAAAGGGTAAAAATACAGAAAATAGAAAAGAAATGATAAGAAACATAGAATAGTTCAGAGTAATGATGAATAAAAGGAGATTCAAAAAGAATACAGAGAAAATTGAAAAATGTTCCTGAGGAAAAAGGAGAAGAGTTTCCAGAATTAATGAAAACAGATCCACAGCAGTGAAACTGCCATACAACTGAGACAGATGGTTCCTGTTCAAGATTTCAGGAGAGATTTCTTAAAGACATGAAAATAACAACAGATGCATATAATTTAGACAACTGGCAAAGATGTAAATTAGTGAAAACTGAATGGAAAAAACTAGATTAAAGGAAAAAGCAATTATTTTCAAGGAAAATAAAATGTCAGGAAATAAAAAAAAATCTAAGCACAGTTTACAACATGGCTCACCTAAAGGCATTTTTCCATAATAAATTAATGTAAACACTGAATACTGGGGAAGTGAGGGGAGATGGAAAAGCGAAAGACAGTAGAATGAATTGGACATAACTTTCCTATGTTCATATATGAATATACAACAAGTGTAACTCCATATCATGTACAGCCACAAGAATAGGAAGTTATTCTCCATGTATTTATGCTATGTCAAATTACATTTTACTGTCATGTCTAACTAAAAAGAAAAAATTAAAAAATTAAAAATTAACCCCTTCCAAAAATAATAAATACTGACCTCACCCAACAAATGAAGTAAGTATGAAGGCACTGGGAATCAGTTGTGGGAGAGCTAAATAATTATTTTCAGTAGCAGAAGCAAAGAGATCACATCAAGTGAAAAGTCAAGCAGCAAAATAAGCATGTTATTTAGAGACATGTACAGAAATACTACAATAATCAACTAAAAGTAGTTATTGGTAGGAAGGGGCAAGTTAGGGAATGATATTTTTCATAATAAACCCTATAAAATAGAACTATTGGATTCTTTAACCTGTGTGTACTTATAACTTGGGAAAACAAACTAAAAACTAAGATGTGGGGGAAAAGAATACAGAATCTGCAACCAGACTGTATATGTTTATTACTGGATGTTCCCAGTGTTAACTGTGAGACTTTAAGCAAATCACTTATGCTTTCTATGCCTGAGTTTTTCTTGTCTGGAGCATGGAGAAAATAACAGTGTCTACCTCATGGAGTTGTTATAAGGACTGAGTTCATATATAAAGCTCTTAGAACAGGACCCACACATAGAAAACACATAGTAATGACTTATTTTTAAGTATTTACCTCTAAACTTTACACCTGTAAAATAAGTTCTAGAATTCTCAGGACAGTTCAAAAATTTTATAGGGAGGCCAGGCATGGTGGCACACACCTGTGATCCCAGCAACTGAGGCAGAGGCAGGAGGACTGCAAGTTCAAAGGCAACCTTAGCAACTTAATGAGGCCCTAAATGACTTAGAGAGACCCAAAATAAAAAATGAAAAGGGTTGTGGGTGTGGCTTAGTGGTTAAGCACCCCTGGGTTGAATCTCCAGTATCCCCTCCCCCCCAAAAAAAATTATAGGGAATTTTTTTTGAGGAAAGTTATCCTTTTACATTATATTACCATTTGTCAACAAATAACAAATGTGTTAAGTTTGCTGTTTCATTACTTTAACAGTGAAAATAATTTTTCATATGAACATCAAGATTGCCATCTGGAATCTTCTCAGAATGCTGGCAATACTCAACTAAAGAGAATTAATATGAGTGGTTACCAGAGACTGGAGGAAGGTATGAATGGGGAAGGATGAAGAAAGAGGTAGAGATCAAAGAGTAAAATCTTCAGTTAACACTGGAGGAATAAGTTTTAGTATCCATTGTACTGCATGATGATCACAGTTAATGATGTTTCAAAAGTTCTGATAGAACAGATTTTTAAAGTTCTAATCACAAAAAAGTAAGTTGATGAGGTGATATGCTAACTAGCTTGATCAATCTTTCTAAAAGATATAAATAGATCAAAACATTGAATTACTGAATTGTACCCTATACACACAATTACTATCAATTAAAACAACATTTTAAAAAAATGAAAATCAATGTGGGAAAGAATGCCTTAAAATTTTAATCAAGCAAGCAAATTCTATGCTAAGGTTTCCAATGACACAATACAATTGCCCTCTCTTTAATAATCAATTTAATTTAACAGCTTTCATAAAGAAAGCCGGAACTTGCTTTTAGGCTGATCAACTTTCCTAACTCCATAGTTTCATAACAAAAGTCAAAAGAGATACATTTCAGTTAGTCATAACTCGTACATTATATCAGTTTAAAGATACTGCATTACATAAAGGCAATAACCTATTACTTTAAATATTTCTTAAATTACTACTGAAAAATAAAGACAAAGAGTTTGTCTTCAGAATTCTAATTCAGAAATCTACTAATACAACTTTCTTTTCCTGTGTTCCCTTCCTATCCTTTTGCATGTCATAAAAGGTAAGTTTAAAATTAATGCTTTTTCTGTAATTAGACAGTTAATATGTCATTATCCTCATCAATCGTAACCACTGAGCCTCATCCTCAGCCTTTTTTGTTTTATATTTTATTTTGAGACAGGATCTTGCTAAGTTGCTTAGGGCCTCACTAAGTTGCTAAGACTGACTCTGAACTCAGGATTCTCATGCCTCAGCCTCAAGAGCCATTGGGATTACAGGCTTGCACTGTTCCCAGCCAGAATATATAAAGAACTCTTCCAGCTCAATAATAAAAAGATAACTGGACATGCCTGTAACTCCAGTGACTCAGGGGCTGGGGTTGTGGCTTAGTGGTAGAGTGCTCACATAGTACATGTGAGGCACTGGGTTCAATCTTCAGCACCACAAAATAAGTAAAATAAAGGTATTATGTTCATCTACAACTTAAAAAAAAATTAAAAAGAAGGAGTTCATTCCAAAAGAGAGCCCAAATAATTTAAACACTGGGCTCTTTGTTTAGAAAAATAAAAGAGACAATTCATTCTGAGAAAATAAGAAGTACTTGAGAAAAATCTCTGGGATTTTCTATAGTCCCCTGGCAACAAGATTTTCCAACCAAAGAAAGCAGCAAATAGTACTAATAATAAAAGTAACTCTTATTATTAATTTTAATAACAATTACTGAGTCTTAGGTGTCAGGTTTTACAAGTATTTTCTTAGTTAATCCTAATCTAAAAAATATTATTCAAAATAAAAGTACACAGAAGATTGTTTAAATAAATTACCGTAAACTATACAATAAATTACTATTTGTCATTAAAAATAATTTTCTGGATATGGGTACCCAAAGCACAAGAAAGTACAGAAAAACACAGATAAGGTGAAACTCATCAAGATTTAAATTTAAATTCATAATTCTTCCACTGAATGGAAGAAAATATTTGCAAATCATATATCTGATAGAGACTAACACTCAGAACATATAAACTCCTTCAATCAATAATAACAAAACTAGATTGAAAAATAGACAAATTATTTGATAATAAACATTTCTCCAAAGATACAAAAAGGGCCAATAAGCACATGAAAAGATACTCCTCATCACTAGTCATTAGAGAACTGCAAATCAAAACCACAAGGAAATACCACTTCACCCCCATTAGAATGGCTAATACAAAGAAACAGAGACTAGGTTGGGGTTGTGGCTCAGTGGTACAACGCTTGCCAAGCACATGCAGGGCCCTGGGTTCGATCATTAGCACCACATAAAAGTAAATAAATAAAACAAAGGTATTGTGTCCAACTACAACTAAAAAATAAATATATAAAAAAAAAAAAAAAAAAAACAGAGACTAGCAAGTGTTATCAAGGATTTGGAGAAACCAGAATCCTTGGGCATTGCTGGTGGGTACGCAAAATGGTGCAGCCTTTGTTGAGAACAATAGGGTGATTCCTCAAAAGAAGTAAACACAGAATTACAAGAGAGAGAGGAGGAGGCAAAGGGGGAGGTACCTGAATGAAATCAACCAAATTATATCATTACCTTGTGTGAACACATGAATATGTAATACCAAATCCTGCTATTGTGTATAATTATTATGTATAATTATAACACACCAATAATTTCTTTCTAAGAATTACCATATGATCCAGCAATTCTACTTGCAAGTATGCATCCAGAAGAACCAAAAGCAAGAACTTGACCAGATATTTATACACCTAAGTTCATAGCAGTATTTTTCACAATAGCCAAAGGTGGAAGGAAGCCAAACATCCATTGCTAAATGAACGAATAAACAAAATATGGCATTTACAAACATGCAATGGAATGTTATTTCACCTTAACATACTACAACCTGGGTGAACCTTGAGGACATTATGGTAAGTGAAATAAGCCAGTCAAAGAATGGCAAACTTTCTGTGATTCCTCTTATATGAGGTAGTCAATTTTGTAGAAACAGAAAGTAGGAGGAAGTCTGCCAGAGACTAGGAGGTGAAGATGAGGAAAGCTATGATGGTTTGAATATGAAATGCCCCCAGAGACCATGTGCTAAAGGCTTGGTTGCCAGCCTCTGGCACTATCCGGAGATGGAGCAAATTATAGGAAGTAAGGCCTAATGTAAGATAGGTTACTAGGGGTACACCCTTCCTCTCTCTCTTTGGTTGCTGGCTGCCATGAGATAATCGGTTTTGTTCTGCCACATGCTTTCTGCTATGGTGTTTGCCTCGCCACAGGCTGAAAAGTGACAGAATCAACCAACCTCTGAACTTTGAAAAACTTTGAAACCATGAGCTAAAATAAATCTTTCCTCTTTATAAATTGATTATCTCAGAATTTTTTTCACAGCAATGGAAAGACTAACACAGGGAGCTAGTGTTTAATATTTATAGAGTTTCTATTGGGAAAGATGAAAAATTATAGAGATGGAGGGCGGACAATGGCAAAACAATGTGAATATACCTAATGACAGAGAACTACACACTTAAAAATGGTTAAAAAAGTTTTGTATTATACATGTACTACTACAATAAAAACTATTTCATTGCCATTTTATACCACATTAAGACACATTAATGACAGAAAACAGGATATACACAATGAGATAAACTGGTACAGTTCCCCACTAAGCACATAGACATCAAAATACTGAACAACTGAAAAAGAACATTGGGAAAAAAGCCTTTTCCTCCTGAGTAGCAAAATGAACTGTGACAGCTAGTGATTTTTGTAATTACATTGGGCTTCAAGCAAGGCAGGAAAGACACAAATGCTTCTCAGCACAATAATGGAGGTACTCTAGTAGGTTTCACACAAACTCTGTTCACATGAAATTAAGACTGTGAGAGGTTTCAGAAAAATACATTCTTTTCTTCTTGCATTTTGTTATTTCACAGGCAACAAGAATGGAATCTGTTTGATCAAGTCTCATTGGTATAGAGAATGCACAGAATGGGAACATTCACTTTCACCTTCATTCACAAGACAAGCACTCCTCTCTCTTCAGAGCCTAAGGATAACAGGAGAAAATAAACTGAGCAGAGGACAAAACCATTAACTTTTCAGCAGAGGCACTATTTAATTGTGCAGATCACAAGTAGGGTTCAAGCAGAAATAGCTCCTCTTGTTGGCATGTGGGGATGATGTCATCAGACAGAAAGTTGTGAAGAAGTGGCAGGCACAATGAGGCATACAGGCATGATTTGGCCTTATCTTTTCCTCTGACTTCATCTCCTGCCACTCAGGTTGCCTTTTTGTTAGACCTGAACACATCACATCTGGCCTCATTCAGGGTGCTTTCTGCCTCTTTCAGCCTAAAACATTCTTTCCTCTGCTGTTCTCAGAACTCTCTCCTCATTCTCTTTTCAAATGTCAGGTCCTTAAAGAGGCTTTCCCTGATAATCCTACCTAAAACATACCTCTGCCCCATCACTCTTCATTCTCTTCCAGTGATTCATTGTTCTTCATATACAGGTCATAATCTTACATAATTTTTTTTAATCTTCTACCTCCTATCACTAGAATGTGAATTCATTGAGCAGGAATAACATCTGTCTTACTTATCATTGTATTATTAGTGCTTAGAACAGAACCATAAAAACAACAATACTTTTTGGAAGAATATGGGCAGGGAACGAGAAAACAATGCCAAGTAAGAACATGTCAGGTAGTTTCCCCACAGGCCACTCCTCCTTCCCAAGGCCAACTCTAGAAGTGCCTCCACTTGGAGTCTTACAAAAACACCTGTTAGCTAAAATTATCTTTATTCCTCTTATAATGAAATATTTTTCTAAGAGATGCTTGATCCTTCAGAAAAATTTACCTATATTGTAGTTCAAAATATTTGATAAGAAGGCTGACAGGGTAAAAATAATGAGGAAGGAACAAGTGTAACTTATTCTTATGTAACAAGAGGCAGAAGGGGATTGGACTCTGAAGATAGTCTACAATTCAGAATTGCCTTGGATCATAAGCAGCAGTGAAGAAACTCATAATCCACAAGTACAAAGACTCCAAGTGCTAAAGACAAGAATGGGTGCTGACTTTCCAACAAAAGTTAGCTAAGACTTACCCTTGGAATCATAAAAGGGAAGGGCCCTGATAAACTTAGGTTATATGTATGAGTTCAGTTTTCTAAAAAAGGTATATATCCTTCATTGAGAAACTGAGGAAAAATTAATAAACACTGGAGGAAATATGCTACATGTTAATAATTATCTGTGTATAATGGAATCAAGGATGACAGTGATCTTAACACAAGTATTTTCTACATAATCTTAAAAAGTTTTATTTAAAATGTCAAACAATAAATAATTTAAAAATCAATGATGTGGATAAAGAATTTCTCCTTTACAATATAATTTCTAATAGATTTAATCTTAACTTCTTAAAAAGCAAGGCTTAAGGCAAATTGTATACAAAAGTTGGGACCATATCAAAATTTGAATTTTCCAAAGACTGCTTTATATAAGGAATACCTTGAACTAGGATTTACTGTGGCACATGTTCCAGACTACATATGACAAAGAACCATTCCTTGATATCAAAAACTTCAGAAGCAAACTAAAATTAAAAAAAGAAAAAATATTATTTATTGAAAGGAAAAATGTACGCTAATAAAGAAGGAAAAGTGGTGATATATATACTAATCACTAATCAGCTTAATTTACCCATTTATATGTATCTCAAAACATCATGTTGCACACCATAAGTATAAAGTGACAAATTTTTGTCACCTATACCTTACTAATAATAAAATTTTTAAAGTTTTTTAGAAGAGGAAATAGTGGACCCCTGGATGATCAATGCAACATCCACTACTCTATTCCAACTTTCCAAAATGTACAAATTTTATCTGTGTTTCCACCCTTCATGGTTAGAAGTAATACTGGTGTTGGGTAGGACTAACCAGACTAGAGAGAAAAAAGATACATTCCCAGAAAGAAACAGATCACTGTGTCTTTCTGATTTAATTGACAAGGAAAGAAACCAGCCTTTGGATAACAGTAATTTTATGATGAGTAAAACAAAGAAAGAAAAAGGAACTCGATCTATAAGGAAGTCATTGATTTGCTGATGCAAATAAATTTGTAATCTGTCTACTGCTCTGCACTTCCTATAATGTATACAGTTCTTTTTTAGGCATTGGAGTGATGCAACATAAAACCCAATTTATGTAGTCAAAAGCATTCTACTAAATATTAAAGTAAAACAAAGCATTTGTAACTTCCTTCTAAATAAAAAAGCTGAAATACTATGTTAATATATACTAACACCTTAATACTCAGAACTGTTAATAACTACAGCTTGATCAGAGAGTAAGTTTAACGATCACATCCACCACACTTTTGTAATAGTCACTAAAAAAATACTATAAAAAATATAGATATGTCTTTCTTAAGGATTCTTTAAAAAAGAAAAAAATTATACATTCAATTTTTTTCATGATAATTTTTTTTAAAAAGGAAAGAACAGTCTTACAGTTCCTTCTAGGATTTGTTTTTGGCAACAAACAACAAATTAGACATAGTTGATAAGAAAACTGAGGCAACTCAGGCATTTTAGAGTTTGGAAATTTTCCTGCTTGCATTTTATATAGGGGTGGTATGTGTGTATGCATGCATATACACATCTTGATCTTTTATATCTGTGGAAACAAATAAGGCAACTCATATAAAATAATGCATTTCTGGGGCTGGGGTTGTGGCTCAGTGGTAGAATGCTTGCCTAGCAAGTGTGAGGCCCTGGGTTCAACCCTCCACACCACATAAAAACAAATAAATAAAATAAAGGTATTGTGTCCAACTACAACTAAAAAATAAATATTTGAAGAAAAAAAAAGAAAGCATTTCTACTTGGAGTGACTCACCAAAGAACACTAATAATATAGGAATCATAACCCACAGGGTTTTTTTTTCTCTTATTTGATAGCTCTGTAAAAATATAACTGGCTTATGAAACATATGTCTCAATAACACACAGACATTGCCAGGTGAATATTAAAAGAGTAAAGGTTAAAGTTACTGTGGCTAAGCATTAAATAGAAGAGACAAAAACATTTGAACTTCTGCTATAATGGCTCAAGTGTACAAAAGGGAAAAACAAAAAAGGATACACCTTCAAATTCTTAATAGTAGAATGAACCAAACTTAACTTCAGTGAAACAGATGTGTGACTTCATATGTTTCACACATGACAACAGCTTGGATGCACAATCAAAGCTAAAAATCTATTGCAGCATGAAATGGAAATATGCACTGCTAACAGAAACGAACGTATAAATTGTTATATCATGAGGAAAAATAAATGAAGAATGAAAATCCAATGTAATAGTATTAACTTGTTGACAAAAAGTCAAAACTGCTCAGTGCTAAACCAATGTAGCTGGACTCAAACCTCAGCGTACTGTCAGTGTACAGAACTGTTGACCCAGTCATATCCCTAGATATTACTTAAGTTAGACTTGAAACTGTCAATGTTACTGGAGATTGACTGATTGATTGATTGATTGATCAGACTTCTTTCAACTTAAACAGAAACTGTTGAAGTAACAGCTATTCTACGTTTGTAACAAAGGAATGGATTCATAAAACTTCTGGTTAATGAAGGACTAAGAGAGTTGAGAGTTGGAAGGAAATTTAGGGAGTCAATTCTAAATCTTAACTATATCCCAAGGTAGGTTCTAAATGAATGTCTTCAGCAAAGAATCATCAAGAGTTTTTTAAGTTCAAGACTTAATGTAAGCTGGGTACAGTGAGACATGCCTATAATCCCAGCTACTCAGGAGGCTGAGGCAGGAGGATGGCAAGTTTGAGGCCAGCCTGGGCAACAGAGACCCTATCTCAAAAAATAAAATAAAATAAAAAGGGCTAGGGATATAGCTCAGAAAAAAAGATTCATTGATGATTGCTTGGGGTGACACCAATATACCTAAACCCTAATACCTCCCTTCAAGGATATAGGCTGTAAAACAGAATACTGTACCTTTAAAGGATAAAAAATTAAATCCTAAGAACCAGGAGGAGTCTTACAGCAAGATAAAATACTTCAAGGAACACTTATGAGATGCTTAGGCTGGGTCTAGAACAAGGAGTCAAATTTGGACACGTGGCAATGGAAGAGAAGGACATTCCAGGTAGTATGAATAGAATGCACTCCAATACCCTATGCAAACAAACATCATTTCCAACAATTCTTCCCTGACACAGTCTGCTCTTGTTATACCAGTCTTCTTGGTTTTCTTCAAAGAGGCATTCTCTCCTCAGGGCTTACACATTTTCCTGGAATGCTCTTCCCTGATATCTGCAAGGCTTGCTTTCTTATGTCCTTCAAGTATTTTTTCAAATGTCACGTTCTCAAGAGAACTTAACTGGCTACCTTATTTAAAACTGCCATCCTTACACTCCCTATCACCTTGCCCTGTTTTGTTTTTTCCACAGCATTTATTACTACCTGGCACACTATATAGTCTGCTTCCTATTAGCTGTGTCTACACCCTTCCCACAAGAGCAGAAGATAGATATATTTGTTCATCTTCAGTGTCTGCACACATAAGTCATGAAATAAATATTTACTGATAAACTGATGGAATAAATGAATGAAAAAGATATCTACCCTCAAATAGATTACAATCTACTGGAGAAAGCATATTATTGGCAAAAATCCAACTTATAAAACTAATACACAGAAACAGCTTCTGGTACCCCACTTCTTCACAACCAATAAACTGACCTTTTATACCTTCTAGCTACATTTCCCCATGAAGCCTCTTTCCATATTAAGCTTCAGTGCTATCTAGTGAGTAAATGTATCACCCTGTAATATTTTTATTACCACTGTTGAACAAGAAACATGTATTTCCAGATTTCCTAATTAAATTCATATTTTAGTAGATGGTTAAATTCTACACTACGGGGTGGTATACTGATTACTGATCAGCCAGGGAATATTAAATTGAGATACGGAAAAATAAAATTTTGAATTCTATTTCAGTATTGGAATATACTTTTTCTTCACTGAAAATGGCACTGGTAAAATGATTAAGAGAAACGTTCCTTTGACAAAGGGTATTAACATTTTAAAGAAATGGTTAACAACGGAAAGTTAATGGTATTTTTTTTTATTCAGAAGGATCAATTAGAATTATATTCTGGATTAAAGAATAATGTAGAATTTTTAAACGGAGCATTCATATTTAAGTTACACTAAACTAAAACTACCCAGGATTAATGCAAAATATTCTCTATCACCAGCAAAGGCAAAACAACTTAAGGAAATAAATAAGCTCAAGATTTCTCTTCAGCCAACACCTCCACAGACTATATTATCATTTTAGACAAACTGACATTTTCACATTTAATTTTTAATGGCAAGAATGAGTTCCATCTGGGACCTAACTGCATAAAAGTATTAGTCTTGGCACAGTTTCAATACTGAATTGAAAGTTCATTTCTGGCTACAAGCAAAATGCCCCAATACAACACAATAGTTACATCTCACATTAATCCTATCATCCAGAGCCCAATTTTATGTATTTAACCTAGAGGTGAATTTTGCCCCAAGGTAGGCACATATGTATATAACCCTTTCACAATCATTTATAAATTACTACCTAAAAGCCTCGAGCACTTAGGAATATTAACAGCGATGCAGTTTTAAAAGAGAGATTTTACAAATATTACTATTCTTTGGAAGTAGAAGAGAAACTAAATTCCCTTGAAAAATGCCCAACCGGAAGCCGAAATCATAACTTCTAGGTATAGAATCACCGTACTTCAGCCATGAAAAATGTCAACAGCTATTTCAAGAGTAAGTAATTCACAATCAGGTGAAAAGCATGATAAAACTATCAGCTCCTCACTTATCTTCCTCTTTTGTAAGGAGACACCTTGAAAGTCACACTGGGCAGTTGATCTCACGGAAACATCCATGGGAGACTGTACAGAGCGTGCAGTCACCGAAACGCGGGAGGCTAAAGTTCCTCCGCTATGAGAGGATTACAGCGGAAAAACAGTAGCCCATCTGTCCACTGGCGAACATAAAGAAATCCACCTGGAAGGGTTGGAAGTAAGGGAGGTGGGGCTGTGAGAAGAGCGGGGCCAACCCGAGCCGCCCACAGCACGAAGGCAACCGCGCGGGGTGAGCTCCCGGGACTTAGGGCGCGGGGCTCGGAGCGGGCGCAGGTGGGCTGCGGATGCCCGACCCCTGAGGGCCGGGCCCGAGCTGCCGGGAAACCACCCTGCCCACAGACGGGCGGAGGAGCCGCCCCGCAGAGCCACGTCGGAGGCTGGGAGCCCGGCGAGGAGGTGGGCACCTGGCTCACACCCACTGGAAGATGACAGCCGGGAGCTCGAGGCTGCCAGGGCGCTAAAAGGGCCGCAGCGCGCCGGACGGAATCGCTCCGAGGAAGCCGCGCTGGGCGCTGCCCGCCGTCAACGACTCCCCCTCGCCCATGATCGGCGGCGGCTGGATACTTACGTAGGGCTGGTAGAACTTGGAGAGCCGCGGCTTCCCGTGGTTGTTGAAGATGAGGATCGCCTTGATCATGGCTGGGCCGGGCCGACTGGGTGGGCGCTGGGGGCCAGGGCGGGGGCGGGCACGCGAACCTCGCCTCGGGATCTTGCCAGCGATCCTTCCCCACCCGCCCCCTCCCGCACGCGCTCGCGCGCGCTCCCGAGCCGCTGGGCGGGGGGTTGAGGGGCGGGGCCAGGGCGGGGCAGATGCGGAGGGAAGCGGAAACATTTTCGGGCCAGAGCCGACTTACCGGAGGGGTGCTTTTCACTTGGCCGCTCATGGGAATGTTGCCCATGGAACCCGTCCTTAAGTTTATCGCAGTAAGAAAACACCAGATGCCATAGTAACAGCCAGGGGTCCTAGACAGTTTCCATATGGAGAGCTAGCCGGAAGCTCCAACGTTCACCGTTGGGTTAGATCCCCCTTTGGCGCCTCCTTTGCGATTCTCCTCAGCGCTGAGCCCGCCCTCTGCACGCTCTCAGCTGCCACTTCCGCTCTCGCTTTCCACCGTGCAATATGGCGGAGGACCCTGAATCGGTGTTGCAACTCCCTTCAACTGCTGCTGCTGGCGGTGAAGGACTTACGGATGTCTCCCCAGAAACAGCCACTCCAGAACCCCCATCTTCTGCTGCAGTCTCTCCGGGTACAGAGGAGCCTTCAGGCGACACCAAGAAAAAAAGTAATTTTGAGAGCAGTCTGGGCAGTGAGGTGGGAGGTTTAGCTGCGGTCTCTAAGGGTGGTGGCCAATAACGAATCGAAATTTGGAGGAAGGCGCGAACCAGAGGTACATTTTTGGGGGTCCGAAGAGAGGAAGCGTGCTTTCATTTTTCAAACCTTGTCGAGTGCTTCACGAGGAAGCCGTCTCCGGACTCACCATTGTGCTTGCTGGGCTACGTTAGGTGCCTTGGTTATCCATGTGGTTCCAGGTACTTAGCTGCCTCCGTGCTTTTTACAATATATTCTAATCTACCTGTGAGTTGGCTAGATTACAAGTCTTGAAGGTGAGATCCGAGTGAAAGTTCAGTAGCTTCCGGTGCTTAACATAGGAGCTAATTATTTGAATAATGATTTAAAGTAATAAGGATGGTCAGATTGGTCAGAATATGGAGAAGTACTGGCGAACGAAATCAACCAGATTAAGGATGGTCAGTGGCAAGGCCTGGAATTAGATCGCTGCTTTTGTCTCTCCTACAACAGAGTGTGAATGGACTCCTTGAATCGGAAAAAACTTGAGGTTTTACTCAGTATGGACATTGCTAAGGGAAATTTGAAAATACAGATATTACCTTTTTTTAAAAATTTTTTGAACCATTGTGAATCATTTCATTGCTTGAACCTATCAGTCCTCACGGTTTACTGCTTGAGAATTTGTTCTTTGTTGGAAATTAATTTCTAATGTTATTTGTTTTGAGCACTCTGGAGAGTTGAGAGTTGCTTGTGAGCAAAACATCTGCAAAGAGACTGAATTTCCTTAGACAAGTTTTCTCTCCAGAGTCTTGAACGGTAGATAAGTTTTCTGATCCATGATCTCACTGGCCTTTCATTGAACTTTTTTCTGCTGCTGTGGAGAAAAATTACCTCTCCCAGCACTGCTTCCCTTTTAAATCAGATTCATTTGGGGCTGGGGATAAAATGAGCTCGGTTGTAAGATAAATGCTTGTCTGATAATGTAAGCCCTAGTTTAATCTCCAGCACCACAAAAAGAAAGAAAAATCAGACTGCTTTTACCTCTGGGAAAAAAATCTGTTGTCATTCCACCTGATGAACTGTGATTACTTGTACAGATTAATCACCAGAGTCTTTCTTCAAAAGAATCCTATATGTTTTACAGACTGTTGTTGGATTGTTTTTTTTTTTCCATTTTGCCTACATTGAAAGGATTTTTTTTAAAGGTTTAGTCAAAATTTACTACTTAAAGCCAGGCATGGTGGTGAATGCATGCCTGTAATCCCAGCAACTCAGGAGGATGGCAAGTTCAAGGCCACCTTCCAATTAGCAGCAAGAGACCCTGTCTCAGAATAAAAAATAAAAACACTCCTGGGTTCATTTACCAAAACCAAAAATTTATCGCTTGACACTCAGGATATCTTCGTTACAGAGATGGAAAACAGTGACCTAGCACCCAGAAGGTGTGTTTTCTTTGGTATGAATAATTTTCTTTCTTTTTTTTTTTCTTTCTTTTTTTTTTTTTTTCACAAACTGAACCATCCTATTGAATTCCTATCCTGATTGTGATCCTTTTTGAGGAAGATCTGATGAAAGAAACTTGAATACTTCAATCTCTGCAACTTTAAAGGATTGTGGAAACCTATCAAGGTTGTAGGCCCTGAGATCACCTTAGGCTCAACTGGGGAATCTTTTGAACAAAACTGTGCTAAAGTCTCTACTGTCAAAAGATTCTCACTTAATTGATGTGTATACCTGTATTTTAAATGTTCCCCCAGTTGATTTTAATGGGTAACTAGAGTTTGGAACTATTGGCAGATCCCCTTAAGAATTGCAGGGTTATGCAGTGAAAATTTCTTCTTCTTGCCCTCAGGCTCTTCTTCCTTCATCAGTACGACTGGGTCCCTAATTACAGCGCCTGGGGACTGAGGAAAGAGGGAGGGAAGTGTGGAAGCCAAGCTAGCCAAAACCCCATCTAAATTCTTCCAAATGAAGAGGAAGATAAACTATGTGCATCATATATTTTAATTGCCTTCATTCCAGGGGTAAACTAGAATAAATTGATCTCTGATTCCAATAGGCCCCAAGCTTTTAATTCCAAGAATGGCCTAGGGGGTAATAGAACAGAATTAACTGTAGGGGGCAGCAGTATGCTATTTTTCTTTCAGTATTGCTTACTTTGATTATAGGTGTTTTTGATTTTTTTTAAGGGACATAACTTCAAAAGACAGAATCATAGTCTTCAGGTTTGCATTGCTGTATTTTGGATCATTGAAAGGATTTCTCCGAACCTTACTTTTGGCCCAAAATTGTATTTTATTTTTAATAACATGGTTTTTCTTTATTAAAGAGTTTATTGTAGAAAACTCAGCAGTTACAAAAAGCCTAAGTTACGTCAAGTAATAATTGCCTGTGTCACTACTGAAAAGTAATATTTTGTTTAAATTCCTTAAACTCGTGGCCTTGGAACAGTTGGTATGAAACTAATAGTGATTATTTTCCCTTAGAAGTGTGTAATAGTTCCTAGGCATCAATGTATAAGTATATAGAAGTACACATGGAGCTACATTTTACTTTATTATCCATTTTCTATAATCATGTGAATATGTGTTCAAGATGCTTTTAATGAAATTGAGACAATATATATACTGTTTACATTAGGTTTATTTTGCTAGCATCACTATGTTGTTAAATATGCTTTTATAATGTCTCTTTAATATTTAATCTTAAAGTTCAATAAGAATGACTTATGTGCTGGATACTGTTATAAACATGTTAATTCATTTAATCCTCATTACAACCCTATGAGGTAGGTGCTATTTATTATCTCCCTCTTACAAATGGAGAAACTAGCATGGGGAGATTAAAAAGTTTTCCATGTGTATATACCTAGCAAGTGACAGAGCTAAGAGAGTATAGCATCTTTTATTTAATCAGTATCTTTTAAATATCCATGTTGGATACTTGGTTTTACCAGTATTTTTCCTTAAAGATGCTTTAGTGAAGGGGAAATTCTTCTAAATGAGTCTTTGCACATCACATATTTTCTTCAATTATATTCCTGGAAGTATTACTGAGTCAAAAGTATGTCTTCAAGTATTGGATATGTATTACCAAGTTGCTTTCCAGAAAGGGGATACCATTTTTTATTCTCAACAGTAGTAGCCACACGAATACTCTAATCTTTGTAGTTTGCTAAGTAAAAAACAAAATGTGAGATTAAACTTTGCTGCTGTTACACATCTTTATGGGCCATTTCTGTTTCTTTTCTTTTACAGTTGACATCCTACTGAAGGCTGTGGGAGACACCCCTATAATGAAAACAAAGAAGTGGGCTGTAGAGCGAACCCGAACCATCCAAGGACTCATTGACTTCATCAAGAAGTTCCTTAAACTTGTGGCCTCGGAACAGTTGGTATGAGACTAATAGTGATTATTTTTCCTTAGAAGTGTACCATAGTTCCTAGGCATCAGTGAATAAGTATATAGAAGTACACATGGAGCTACATTTTACTTTGTTATCCCTTTTCTGTCTTTTTTGTTGGAATTTATATACTTTATTGAAGGATTCTTTGGGAACTCTAAAATAAGATGAATTTGAGATTTGCTTTACATTGTAAACCAATTTTTTAATCTGAAAAGAACATTGTTTTGATTCCAGTGTTGCTTTTGTCCCATTCTTCTAAAGGTAAGCAATATGTCTGACATGTGCTATGAAAGAACTAAGAAATTTACATTTAAACTTATGTTGTAGTATACCTTACTCACTTCTAGGAAGGGTTAATATTTTTAATGCCACTGGTTTTTATTTTGGGCAGGTCTGTCTAAAGACTGTAAACTTTAATTACCATACTTTATGACATACCTAAGGAGAAAATGTTAGCAAAATTTATTCATGTTATAGTTAGTGATCAAAATAACATCTGAAATGATACTGTTAAAAAAACACTGAAACATTGAATAACAAATTCTTTAAAGAACAGGATTGTAAGGGCCTTGGGTTTTAATTATATTGCCTAGCCCCCTTCTTTTGCCTGGAAATGACTTTATGGTAGCAACCGGCCTGAAGTAGTTTCGTACCTTTGAAAGTTTTTTTTTTAAAGGTAATAAACATTTAAAAAAAAAAAAAAAAAATTAACCATGAATGTCACACATTTAACCAAGAAAAATGCATGCACAGACTATCTTGAATATTAGATTTATTGATTTGGGGCTGTGTGCGAATTTTTTAGAAGAAATTTTGTCTTTATGGTTAGGTGCAAGTGTAGAATTTTTTGTAATACTGATTTCTTGGAAAGCCTGAACAAACTATTTATAAAAATGATTTACAAGTTTTTAATTACTAAAAGCTGGAAACTCCTTTATAGAAGCAAAAATTCTGTTATTCTTCTGGAAGAAAGATAATTTTCATAAAGTTCTCTTTAAATGGATGAATTAATTATTTAGGGGAGCTTTGTTCAATCTAAAGACAGCTTAAAATAGCTTGATTTGATCCAAAAAAAAATACAGGTTAATCAGTGTACCATTAAAAATGAATCTGTATTTTCTTCTTTTCTTTCTTATAGTTTATTTATGTGAATCAGTCCTTTGCTCCTTCCCCAGACCAGGAAGTCGGGACCCTCTATGAGGTAAAAAGTTACTTTTTTTTTTTTTATCTTAATGGAGTATGCACATGTGCGTAATATGCATATAATAGTGTATAGCATGAATCATTCATATCTTTAAGAATTGGCATGCCAAGCACATTGGCACCTTCCTTTAATCCCAGTGACTTGGCAGGCTGAGGCAGGAGGATCATAAGTTCAAGGCCAGGCACAGCAACTTAGCAAGAACCTACCTCAAAATTTAAAAAATACTGATATACTAAGGATGTAGTTCAATGGTAAAGCACCCCTCGCTTCAATCCTCAGTACCAAAAACAAAAGAATTGGCATGCCATTCTTAATTGTCTGTGTGGGGAAAAAAAGAAGAGATGACATTCTCGCTCTCTTGTTTCATCTTTAATACCTTGAATGTAGTAGGACTTTAATAACTTATACAGTGATTGAAGGATCAAGAAATTAATTGTATGTCAAAATAATCTTTTCATATTTTTAGAAGTTATATCCAGTCTCTCTACATTGCTCATGTGATCTGTAATCCAAATCTGCCTCCAAGAAATTGAAAAACTACATAAGAACCACTTTACTCAACATTCTTGCAGTTCTATGGCGATAATTATTAGAGTGTACTTACAAGCACTAGTAGAGAACATCTAAAAATACATACTTGACCATCAGAGCAAGATGAAAATATATAAGCCCATTCATACCCAATTTGCTTAACTGATGGATTTTTGTGAAACATTTATGATTATTGGTTACATGTCTGGTAAAAAAAAAAAAACAGGCATTTTTTTAAAAGAAAGTTACCTTATGACATAGGTAACTAACATGAACATATATGGATATTTGTGATACATATGACTTTTTCTTAGTTTTATTTAACAGTAACAGAAATGGAGTTTAATTTGTTGCGATTTTTCTTTTTGTAGTGTTTTGGCAGTGATGGTAAACTGGTCCTACATTACTGCAAATCTCAGGCCTGGGGATGAGCCACAGAGAAAAACAGCTTGCTACTCAAGATGATGTTTTCACAGAGGAAACAGCTCCATAAAGTTCTTATGCTGTGACGAGACTTAACAGATATCAACTACTCAGCATGTGTCTACTGTAACTCATATTTATACATAAGAAAACCTCTGTAGAGTGAATAGACTAACAAAAATATGATTTGTGTTAATACACAAGTCTTCATAAAAGATTGACATCACAGTATGCCTGTTACTTCTGCGTATTACTACCATTGTTTCAGATCTGCCTCCAAGATTGAGAAGATTGAAACTACATGAACTTTCATTACCAGTTTTCAAAATGATTGAAATTGTTTACTTATAGAACTAGTACTCTGCTGATTTCTTTCATGGTAAAAATTAATTTACTAATAGGTTTTTCTATTTCTTTTTAACTCATTCAAGGAAACGTCAGGGATATAAGAGGTTTATATTTTTTCTGTTGAATTACCTTGTCAAACAAAGTCGCATTGACCTCTTAGCTGAATACCTTACATAGTCCATTAGAGGGCAGTCCAGCTGATAAAAAGGATTTGGTTAATCCGGTTCTACATCTTTGCCGGGTGAAAGGAAATACGACTTTTCTTGTTAATTTCTGGCCAATATGTAGCCAAGAAAGTAAGTATGTTGACAAACTGGAAGACTTTGAGAAAATAATCACAATTTAATTATGCTGGGAAACAAACAATTTTACAAATTCTAGACAAATGAGTTTTATAGGATTTTTTTTTTTTTTGGTACTATCATTTAAGATTGAGTTCCAGTGTTGTGCTGCTTTATCACTTATTTAAACAATGTCCAAAGAACTTGCTGAGTAAACCTAAAATCATTGTGTACTTCATTTTATATTCAGATTGAAAGTATTCAAAGAATAATTGTAAAATAGCCTCAAATTTTATGTGTATGTCATGCCTTGACTAAAAGAGTACCATTTTTACTGGTGTGGTTAGACTGCTCATTGCTTGAAGTGAGATTTAACTTTTTTTTTCTTTTGTACTTTATTTATCATGCATAATATTTAAAGCCATTCCATAAATGGAATAGAATGTTCAAACAGGTTTTGTGACATGTACTATAATTTCAAGTGTTTGTTTTCAAAGATAATATGGTAGGAAGGATGTGGTTTTTATGAAAGTACTTGAGCTACACTTACATCCTTTAAATCCCAGAGTGCACTTTATGGCTAGGGTTCAGCCACATATTAGCATGAGGATATGCTAAATAACAATTCACTTTACAATGAAGAAATTGCTATTCATTTCTCATTTTCTGCCTAAGAATGTGAATTCTTGATTTCCCTTATACCAATGACCCTTTATAATAAATGAATATGGCTAATAGCAGTGGAAAATTATTGACAGGTTAAATTGTACAAAATTATGAGAAATGTGTATATATGTTGAAAGATGGAAATGAATTTTCAAGTCAATTGGGTTAGATATAAAAAAGATATTCTCTAGTTTTGTCTGCTTATAATTCACTCAAGGAAGGACTATATTACATGTGTAAATAGAATTTATGCATTATTTTTGCTGTTGATGTTTCAAATAGAAACTACCTCAACAATGAAAAATATTTTGAGTTTGAAATTTTTAACATCAGTGTAATTATTTTTTAATCCAAATAACAGTAGTCTATTAAACTAAGATTAACTAAATGTATACTTTATTTTCTTCCCTAATAACTTTGAAGAACATACAAGGCTTTACACATTTTCAAATTATATTTACTTTTTTTTTTTTTATCTTTACCCAAATAGTCATTCTTCATTAACTTTGCAATACTTAACTTATAAGCCTGGAGTCTCTACGTTATTGGAACTTAAATAACTAAAATTTAAGTTAGAACCTAAAACATAGTTTATTCACAAGTTTGCAGTTCATACTGTCTTAAATGTGATTGAACTTAGGGGGAAAAAACTGAACCCTTAGGTCATATTTTAAATTTTCTGTGTATTGAGAAGAAAAGTGTCAGTTTGTCATCTTTAGCTTATTGTACAAGTATGACCCACAGCATATTAAATAATATGATATTAGAATCTTAGAGGTATATGCGCCACAAACTTCATAACAAGTTCTCCATGTTTAGGGCACAAGGTAACTTAAGAATATTTTATCTGTAATCAAAATAAGACTGGATACTTACCGAAATCTGATTTCTTGAAGTCTTGACCTAAAAAGACTTTAGAAAGCCTGTGTCCTCTAATCAAATGAGAAAACTAAAAACTGTAGGATATGCCTCAGATTATAGAACATTAGTCAACCCATTTACTTATTTAGATTGTGTAACCCAAAGTAGGAAAGCATTAAGTATTGAAAGAGTGGTGAAAATGAAAATTGCCTTCCATGCAGCTTCTGCTTTATTTTCCTGGAATTATAACTGGTTGGGTAAGCTTTTAACACCACAGGGAAGCCAGCTATAGGTCACATAATGACAGGGAAGGTGTTTAGAAAACAGTTTAGTGGTTTAGTCCTACAAATATTATTTCCTTACAACAGTTTTCAGCCCAAACTGGATTGTTCACTGTTCCCTATGGTTTTGGTTTCCTACCTCTGCTTATGCAGTTCACATACATATTTACTCCTTCAATGGTTAACAATTCTTTTATGCCTAAATTCAAAGTTGAACTCTTACAGCCAGTCTGAATTAGAGAAGATACCCTCTTCAGAAAGACACCGCAAACTATAATAGCATATAACTACATGTGCCTATTACTCCTTCATGAATGTCGTTCTTAAAAATAGGATGTTTTGGGAATTTTTTTTTAATTTGGCATTTGGGCATATTGAGGGAATGAAATTGTGATAACAAGGTGATTTAGTGTAGGAAATCAGCAATGTGTAAAAAATAATTATATGGCAGAAGGTAACGGAAAATATTTACAATGTATAATAGCATTTTAATGCCTATGAACTTGTTTCATCTGATAAGGCCAACTAACTGGAAAATAAGCAAAAAAAAAAAAAAGGCAGGAGGTGGGGTTAGTTCAGTGGTAAGAGTCCTGGGTTCAATCTCTAGCACTTAAAAAACAAAAAAATCTAATGGGATTCACAAAGGAAGAACAAGTGGCCAATAAAGTATGAAAAACCTAACCCCTTTAGTTAGTACTTAAAACATAAAAAGATGCTGGTTATCACCCATCCTTAAATTAAAAACAAATCTTGATATTGGCAAAGTTGTGGGGAAATGAGTCCTGTCATTTTCTTGGTGAATGGAATGTGAATTTGCACTTTATTCTTAGGAGCCAGTTTGGCATTACCCAAAAATCTTGTAAGTATAAACATCTATTATTCATTAATGTTTTCAGTACTTGGTCTGTCCTCAACATTGGAATAAGACAATTTTATTCTAATGACAAGTTGGGGAGTAGACTTTCAGATTTGAATTTAAATTGAAGACTTTTTTTTTCCTTTTAGTACCCAGGATTGAATTCAGGGGCACTCCACCACTGAGCTACATCCCCAGCCCTATTCTTTGTATTTTATTAGAGATGGGGGTCTCACAGAGTTGCCTACTAGTGCCCTGCTTTTACCTAGGCTAGCTTTTAACTCTAGATCCTCCTGTCTCAGCCTCCTGAGCCACTGGGATTACAGGCATGTGATGTTTAGAAATAACGGAAAGTAAGATATTTGATAATAGGGGTTTTACATTATGTTGTATTAAGGATATTTTGTGTTGTAACAGATAATCATGATTCTTAGTATTGGTTACTTGCGATGGTGACGAGAAGCCTGTGACCATCTGTTTTGAAATGACGTTTATTTCTAGAATTGTGATCATCTGTTTTGAAATGGCTTTTATTTCTAGAATCGTCTTCCTTACAGTCTTCAGCCCTGTCTCTTCCAACTATCCGCTCCCACTTAAAGTATCTAGATCTCCAAAGCATATCTTTCTTCCTCTTCCAGTTTCATTTTCTCTAACCATTTCAGTAAAATCCATCCAGTTGCTTAGCTGTTTCTTGACTCCTCTTCCCACCCAGTTCCAATCTGCATCAAATCCAGACAGATTTACCTTGCAAACTTAGAATTCAGCTGTCCCTCAGCTCTTCTGTTATACTTGTGGACAAAAGCCACCATTAAATACACAAAATCTCCATTCTTAATTGTAATAGCTAATTCATTCCCCTGCATCTGTACTCATCTGACAAAAACTCTCCAAAGACATCCCATATAGGAGTAAAAGCTGAAGTCTGTGATGTGCAGTCCCTAGTACACATTTCTGCCACTCATCTGTGCTCTTATTCCAATACTTAAGGTTGCACCCATTCCAAGGCCTTTGCACTTATTTCCTCTATCTGGAAACTTCCATTTCCCTCATTCTCTGCTCAAACCTACTTTAAAGAAGTCTCTGAATTCCCTCTAAAATGTTTTTTTCCCCTGCTTTATTTTTCTCCATTATACATTGTGTACAGGTGTTTTGTATCCATATGGCATACAATATTTGTGTGTCCTTGCCTGCAGCCATTGAACTATAAACTCCCTAAGGGCAGAGATTTACTTTTGGAATAGTGCATAGCTCATAGTACTTTTTTTTTTCTTTTTTCTTTCTTTTTTTTTTTAATGTGCTAGATGAGCTGGGAGTTATGGTGCATACATGTAATCCCAGTGAATTTGGCTGAGGTAGGAGGCTCTCAAATTTGAGACCTGCCCAGAAAACTTAGCAAGACCCTGCCTATAAATAAAAAGTACTGAGGAGTGGCTCAGTGGCAGAGCCCCCTGGGTTCAATTCCCAGTACCACACACACACAAATCTTGGCTAGATGTTATTTCCAAACATCTAGTTTTAGTTGCCTTCTGGATCTTCTGGATATCTGCTCCCATGTCAGTGTCTTAAAATGTGCCCATCATTGTCTGGGCAATTCAGAGTACAGTAGAATTACTCTCTGGGTCTTGGTATTTTACTTTTATTAATAAAGCCTATAATGTTTATGGCTTTTAATGATGAATAGGTTACAATGTGAAGCTCTAGAGAAGAATTCTGAGGTTCTTTGCTGGATTTGAATTGAACTCCAGAATCTCCAAAGAAGTATCAATTGAATTACTCTAGCAAATTACCAACATATTTTCCCTAACTTCACCATTTATGCATGCACTCAAATATTTTGAGTGTATTACATAACAAAGTTGTGTGTGCTAGGAATGGATGTAGATATAAAATGCTGCTAGGCATGGTGATGCATGCCTATAGCCCCAGCTGCACAGAGGCTGAGGGTGGCTTGAGCCTAAGAGTGGAAGGCCAGCCTAGGAAACCATAGGGAGGCTTCATTTCAAAAATACAATGTAAGTGGAGCCTCTCTTAAAGGTTCTCATTATCAAGGTGATTCACATAAGTGACTGCAGTGCATGCTGAGAAATGCTAAATGCCATTAAAAAAAAAATGATTATAGCTCCAGTTGTTCCAGAGGAGGAAAGATGGCTCATTTGAAAGGAAAGCAAAGGGTGGATTAAGGTTTTTGGACATGCTGAAATGACCTAGAATCTATGTAGAAAGAAAAAATTAATCAAAAATAGATTTAGTGAGCACACAAAAAAGATAATGACTTATTCAATTTGGCTGGAGGATATATTTGTAAAGAATGAATGATAAAGGGTGAAAGACCCAAAAATGGTGGTTTAGAGCAAAACAGAGAGCTATTTAATGCCTATCTGACAAAACCTGTTGCATTGGAAAATCAGCATTACTGAAAGTTTGTGACCAGAAAACATCAGTTCTATGCTTTGGAGTAATTAATCTATAAGGCTATGCATTAAGGATTTGCATTAGAAAAGCTGGAACCATTAATCCAGTCTAGGAGGTTAGAGCAGTGACCCAGCCACATCAGAATAAGTGGAGTAACAGGATAGAAAGGAGGTAAAAACAAAAGATAAGGAGAAATAAAACTTGGTAGTTAGTTAAAAGGGAAAGAGTTGGCAGTGGTGGTTGAGGGCTCTGAGCCTTTGTACCTCAATGCAGAAACAACCTCTAAGAGTTAAAGAACATGCTTGAAAAAAGTTTCTAACATGCTACATTTGAGGTGCCAAAAGATGTTAGTGCACTAAGCATGTAAAACTAGAGATGTGCACAGGGGTGGTCAATGAAATCATGAAAGTAGGGAACAGAAGGTTTAGGGGATTAGACCCACGACTTCAGCCATACTAGGCAAGCACTCTGCTACTGAGCTACATTCCCATGTCTTTTTATTTTTATTTTTTTAGACAGGATCTAAGTTGCCCAGGCTAGCCTCAAACTTGTGATCTGTCTGCCTCAGCCTACTGAGTAAGGCTTGTGCTACTGTGCCTGCCAGACAGAGATTTAGAGAAAAGAACAACAATGGATAAAAATGTCTATAACTATATTAGTAAAGATCTTTGAGTTCTTTGAAGATAGAGTCAAGAAAATAGAAATTTAATTGGTAAATGTAAGATGTCAACCGTGAAATACAGAGAAATTAAGGTTGGCTTGTATCCGATTTTTGTTCATTCCAAATATTAATGGCTTAGAATAGCTGAAATGAAGTAATTAAGAGACTCAAAATATTGACAAGCTGAGCACAATGGTGCATGCTTGTGATTCCAGCTAGCAGGTCAGCTGAGGCAGGAGGATCACAAATTTGAGGCCAACCTGGGCAACTTAGTAAGACTCTTGTCTCAATTAAAAAAATAAAAATAAAAAAACACTGGGAATGTAACTCAGTGGAAAACACTTGCTTGCTAGCATGCTGGAGTCCCTGGGTTTGATTCCAAGCACTGCAAAAGGAAAAACACTGACAAAAATAAAAAGTAATTTTTGAGTAAATAATGAAAAGTGTACACATTATTTGATCTCCATATACTTAAATTACCTCCCAGTTAAACACCCTACAAATATTGGCTTCTGAAAAGCTTTCTACTTATAGCCCTTTTTGAACAATGGTGATGGAGTTATTGTTTTTCTTTCTTAACAACATTGTTAGAATATAGTGTAATAACATTAACTAGGAATGTTAAAATAAGACTGCCGGTGGCACAAGTTTCATTTTATGGGAGCACGTGCAAAGTCTAGATAAAGCCAGACAGTTCTTCCAGAATTCTATATATTTGATAACCTTGAATCCAGGTTATTCCCTGGATCCTATTTATACTAAGAAGGAACCTATTTTTGTATTTTATTAGTGATAGTGTCTCACTGAGTTGCTTAGGGTCTCACTAAATTGCTAAGGCTGGCTTTGAATTCGTGATCCTCCTGCCTCAGCCTACAGAGTCGCTAGGATTACAGTCCTGTTTTCTCATTTTCAGCCAAACTTGATTCATTTGCATGGTTTACCAAGGCATGTTAGTTGCTATGCACCAGGTAGAAATGGTTTTTATTTGTAAGTACCAGGAGGCTCTTCTCAGCACACGCCTAAACTTGAAGGATTCAAATAATCTAATTAAAATCTTTCAAATAACTGCATAATTACTTTATTTTTCGGGAGGGGGTGTCTTATTCTCACCATCAATTAAAACATTAAGTTCTTTGTACTGGATATACTATTTGAGGCACTGTCACACATGTCTAGAATGAGTGACCTATCAGTTCACTAATTATATTTACTAGAAACCAGAGTTCCCTTTGTTAAAATGTATTTAACAATACAAAATATTAAGGAAAAAAAAAAGGCAAAGTCACCTGGCCTGGGCATATTATCGATAGTTTCAACCTATAAAACAGTCCTTCCTGCCTGGGAAAAGAATCCATCTTCAATCTTTGCAGGGTCCTCACAATTTCTTAGCTGTATTTGGAAGCCCAGGTTCCTTTCCATCCCCCTCCTCAGCATAACCCCAGAGGTCTCCTTCTGACCCTTTCTGTCCACGACCCCGGGATGCGATCCACAGCGGAAGAAGTGGCGCGGGGAGAAAGGTTGGGATGTTCCCCCAAAACTACAATGTTAAGGTCCGGGAGAGATTGCGCAAAGCCCACGGCAAGCACTGGGGACACGGGAGAGAATGGGGCCCTCGTAGGTCAAACGGAGCCAAGGGAACGCGCAGGAACGCCTGTGTGTGTTGGCCTTTCCCTCAGGCTGTCCCCGCCTCGGCCACCTTCCTTGGGTGGCTCTCCGCTTCACCCCACCCCCTGAGGGCCATTGGTACATTCCCGGCCGACTCCAAGAGCTTAAAAAGGGCCCGGGAGGGTGATCTTTTGCAGATTTGGTCCAGTCTTGTTCGCGCAGCTTGTCTATAGCGACCCTCCTACCTTCCACGCTGCCTGCCGCGAGTCCTGAGAGCTTTAAAAAGGGTTTCTTTGCGTTTGGTGTTCGAGGGTCTGTGTGTGTGTGTGTGTGTGTGTGTGTGTGTGTGTGTGTGTGTGTGTGTGGTCTGCTGTGAAGGTCCTTCGCCCCCGCCGCCTCCACTCGCTCAGCGACTCTACTGCAGCCAGCTCGGAGCGGTATGGAACAGACTGAGGTGCTGAAGCCCCGGACCCTGAACGATCTGATCCGCATTCTGCACCAGCTCTTTGCAGGCGATGAGGTCAATGTAGAGGAGGTACAGGCCGTCTTGGAAGCCTACGAGAGCGACCCCGCCGAGTGGGCGATGTATGCCAAGTTCGACCAGTACAGGTGAGTGCGCCGTCTCCTTAAAGCCGAGCGACACTGACAGGAGTCTGTCTCGGTGAAGCCCAGGCCGCACCGCGCCCACCGCGCCCACCCTCTCGCCCCTGGATAGCGGGTGGCTGGGCTGGCGCTCTGCGTTTGGGGCTGTGCTGCAGCCATGCATGCAAAAGGTGGATCCTACTGTCGCCACAGCCGGGAGACAGACAGCAGGCAGCCAAGAGAGGGAGGCCACTTTTCAGCGGAGGTTTTCTTCTCCCCGACAAACCTCTCTGCTCCAACCCCAACTGCTCTGGTCCTCAGCCTCAGGAACAATGCCCTCCGCTAGGGAGCGATTGTCAATCCCGGACTCAGAGGCTCGGGGGCATCCCCACAGCCAGAGGAACTCAGGCTCTGGCTCGCTAGCAGCCTGGAGGAACTGACTGGCTGGACTAATAGAGGTGTCTGGAGTAGACAACTACATCTGCTATCGGGGGGGGGGGGGGGGGGGGGGAAGGGGTGATGGCAGGGAACACAATTCCCTGACATCAGTTTTCTATCACTATGCCTTCGGTTGCCCCAACCGGGCACCAGAGTCTTGAGTTTGTCAGTTGCTACTATTCAATTTCTGCTCTTCCCTCTTCCAAACCAATTTAACTTTTCCACTGTGGGTTTATTCAAATCCACTAACTGGCTTCGCAAACTAAAAATAGTGTCGCATTTTCTGCTCTTTGGCTCTTTCTTTATCCTAGGGGTAGAAAGTAAGTTGAAGACTCATACTTCAAGGAGGAGCTTGAGGGAGATGTCCTGGTAGGTTGAGAACTTTAAAGGCCCAGAATAGTTGTTAAGTAAAAATGATTAACTATACCCTAGGGGCAGAAATAAAATTTAATCACTCTCACTAAGGGTGAGAGGTTCAGCTTTTCAAAAGGGCAGCCAGGGCTTCAATCTTTAATGGTTGATTGGGTTGAGACTGGCAGAGGGGAGAAACCTGAAAGAAAGGAACAAGGAAAGAATGACATCTCTTTTCTCAGGTAGTAGTTTCTGTTAGTTGCTTCCCAGTAACAGGAAGGGTATTTGGTAGTTTTGTTATCAGGGACATTTCAACTATCCTAGGATTAAAGGTGAAGGCCACTTGGGCTTCCATTCTGTTTGCAAAGTGGCTTTAGGAATTTCCTTTGGTACCTTTCAACTCATTTGATAGTCAAGTCCTTCCATGGCTGTCAACAATCCTACCACATTTTTAAAATGTGCCTGCATTTGCTCTATACAATTGAGAACTTGTTATGGGCTAGATACTCTTCCAAAGAAGTATACAAAGTTACTACTTTACAAAGAATGAGACAGGCATCATTCTTATCCCGACTTTACAAGAAATGACTAGTAGGCTACAAAGAGACTGAACAACCTGAGGAGGACTTCTGTCAAGGTTCAAATAAGATTATTGTTCTAGAGCCTGCACTTTAAACCACTACTCAATTTCCATTGGACATATGACATTAATAGTTTTATTCCAGTAATATATCTGACTAGATATAGTATTGGCCAAGTGAAATTAATTAACCAGGGAGGGCTCTAATAGCTCCTCATCTTTAAACAAGAGCATTTCTAGGGACCTTGAATTAGTCTTGATTGAAAAACCTTTTGAAATACAATTGGTTGGGTTGCTTGAGTTAAGGCAAGGCTCTTTAAAATAATGGTGTAGTCCTGTTTGGGTAGTTGGGAGAACAGAGAAGAAGAAAAAAGGGAGAACAGAAATGAAGTACTTTGCTCATAGCCAAGGTTCCTAGCATTGAAGAATTCTGATGTATGACCTATGGGGGTTGGGTGGACCATGCATTACCAATGCAGAATATGTTCTGCAAAATATATTCTAGTGTGAGCCAGACAGTAAATTCTTTGGAATAAGGCCCAAAGAAACAAGAGATCACTGGTAGAGGGAAAAGTAGGATTCTGGTATAGAAACTCAGTTTACTGGAAATACTTTTACTCTACGTACCACCCCTTTCTAGGTCATAAAGAGCTACAAAGAAAGGGTGTCAGCTAAAATCCACTTACCAAGCAACTCTCTCAAGGATCATGCTGCAAAGCACCTGGCCCTGAGCTTCCAGGAGGGGAAGGACAGGACAGAAAGGGCATGCAGGATATGAGTGACTAAGGGAACAAACACTACCAAAAAAAAAAAAAAAAAAAAGTATAGATCTCTTTCTCTTAAAATAAATAAATAAATATCATAATTATCAAACTTGGCTAATTAGATGGGGGCAATAATATCCCTGGTACCCCCAACTTATTTGCAGAGAACTTTTCATCATGAGTGCTTCTGAATGTGGTTTGTGTTTGGGCTTTAGTAGTAAAATTAAAGAGAATTCTAGAATAGCTATTTAATGAAACCTTGTTTCTCAAGTCCTACATTAGCTACAGGGAAGAAAAATTGCTGAAAACAATAGCAACATTCTTCCCTGGAGCAATTTTCAAATACCTTCTATAAGAAACTTTTTATCAGTTTGAGATTGTATGATGGACCAACATGGAATCTGCTTCCCCCCCACCACCACCACTATAATCTTTCCATGCAATTAATTAAAACTGATTAGCTAACTCTGTAAATGTGGTGCTTCACAATATGATCTCATTCTTCATGGACCTGCAACAAACAATCTAAAACCACAAAATACAGAGGGGAAAAAAAACATTCAGAGTTGTTTTGAGGTAGAAGTAGTAACACAGGTACCCAGGACAATTAGTGTGGCCTAGTGGCCTAAGGCACTAGATCTAGGCTCCAGTCTCTCTGGAGACCTGGATTTGTAAATGCAATGGTACTTTGTAACACTTGTTTTTCCTGGTACTTGTTTCGGTGAATTCAAACGTCTGAATATGTTCTTCTTTTAGGTATACCCGAAATCTTGTGGATCAAGGAAATGGGAAATTCAATTTGATGATTTTATGTTGGGGTGAAGGACATGGCAGGTAATATAATAATTCCCTTTTGTATTTCTTAGAGTATCTGTCCAAGCATATGATAAGTACACAGACTAATCTCATATTTTAGAATTATTTGATCACATGGTCCCCAAATTCCAATAAAAATTTCCATGGAAATTAGTATAAGGAGTTAAGGCATACACTATATATTAAAACCAGTCCCCCAAATGAGGCAAATCAGGTAAGTATTTATCTAATTCAGCGTTTCTCCTGCCTTCTATGTAGTTAAAAAAAAATTTTTTTTTTTAATGGAGTTCTGTTTAAACTGACCTTTGTGGTGTTTGGGGTGTGTAAACATTTGTGGGACCAAAGACCAAATCTTCAAGATTTTGAGCTAGAAAAATATTTACAAATTCAGGAAATTTCTTTGTACTTCATGTTAATTGGTTAGTTTCTTTACCTGTACACAACTAAAACTAATGCTGGTTCTTTAAAAATTGTTTCTGGCTGGGTGTGGTGGCACATGCCTTTAATCCCAGCACCTCCAGAGGCTGAGACAGGAGGATTGTGAGTTTAAAGCCAGCCTCAGCAAAAGCAAGATGCTAAGCAACTCAGTGAGACCCTGTTTAATTAATTAAAATAAAAACTGATTCCTGTCTTTAGTTTGTACATGTGCCAGTCTTATTACCAACTGAATACTTTTTAAACAAGTCCTTCCTAGTATTTGAGAGTGCTAAAAAAATTATTAGAGAAAGGAAATATAAATTTACATGACTCTAGAAAGTTAGGTCCCTAGAGTTTATTTATTCATATAGAATGGAATTGTATTTATTCATCCAGCATTTTTTTAAAGTGTATTTATCAGGGATTATGACTAGACTGTGAATGTAGTTATAGAATTCAAAGTACAAAATATATACTAAAAACATATATAGGTATGTATATTTTAATCAATTCTGTAGTTAGTTCTACTTCAGATACCTAGATACCATTTAAGATTGCATGAATAAATCCATTCTTTCCTTAAATGTAAAGGAGAAAAGAGGAAAGGCCTAAATAAAATATTAAGTGATCTTTTCAGTGTGGTGTAATTATTATTGATGATTATCTTTATTCTTTTCAGAATTTCACTAATGTACTTTTTGTTGTTTCGTGGTGCTGGGAATTAAAACCAGGTCCTTGCATACTACTTTGCTATTTCTAATGTGCCATCATAATCAAATTCTAGCTCACTGTGAGTTATTTAGAGTTGTATTTGGGAAACATAAAAGATTTCTGGTTTTATGTTCTTGTTGTCAAATTAGTATTACAACAACGTTAAAAAAATTAACTGCTCTTTGGTAGAGGTATGTATCAAAACTGTGCCCCATAAATGCCTTGAGATGGATGATACATTATTTTATTACTTGGCCCTGAACAATGTTGCATTATAAATTGATGACATTTTGAAAATTTGGCAGAAATTGATTTGGGCCTGGGAGTTGTCCTCTGGACAGTGTGTACGTGTCAGCTCTGGGCAGACTGGGTACTTGACCAGCTACTGAGTTCAATTGTCCTTTTGTGTATATATAGCAGTATTCATGATCACACGGACTCCCACTGCTTTCTGAAGCTGTTGCAAGGAAATCTAAAGGAGACTTTATTTGCCTGGCCTGACAAAAAATCCAATGAGATGATTAAGAAGTCTGAAAGGACCTTGAGGGAAAACCAGTGTGCCTACATCAATGGTAACATCCTATCCTTTCCCTAAGGACAAGTGGGAAAAACTATGGTCTCTTATCTAAAATGCTGGTTACTTACATGCATCTTTTGAAATTTGTCAGAGTCATGATTTAAAATACTTGGGTAATGACCTAAACACAGTGTGTTTTATTTTTTAAACTTTGCTTTTGGGTTTGAATCGTTTATTAAAAATATGCAGACTACTTAAAGGAGTGGTAAAAGGTGATTTACCTGCCAAAACTTGGGAAGATTAGAACACACAAAACAGACCAAAAAAAAAAATTAGAAAAACACATTAAGTATAGTCTTTCAACAAAAGAGATCAAGTTGGAAATAGTAATCTTTGTGTTAGAAAATGTAAAGAAATGTTCTGGAAGTGATTAAGAACACCAGCTAGTCTCTGTTTTTCTAAAATGCAAACAGCATGTTTAAAAGACTCTCCTCAAGGAAAAGAATATATTTGGAGGCAGTGATTTATTATAGCTTATGTCTTACCAAGAATTCATTCTTTTCCTGGGTATGGTATAGGAAAGCCAAATACTTTTCAGAAGAGGTAGTGATTTAACTTCTATTTTCCCAAAAGGGATGGGAACTTTCCAAAAAGCTCATTAAAACATTCTTAACTCATCTTCTCAGATATTTGAGGGTTGCTATATACAAGGCATACCACATTTATAAGACAGTTTCTTAACTGTACCATACACAATAAAGCCAAAAGCCTTTCAGAACAATCACTTGCAGCAGGAGTGAGTCTTTGAGAAAATAGATTAGATCTTGAAAAATAGATAAGCCTTTTCAGGGGTCCTCCAATGTAAAAGGCTGTAGAAGCCAAGCATGTAGATAAGTGAGTACTGCAGCCTGGGCATAAGGCTGTGGTGAGGACCTGATAACTGAAGTGTGCAAGTCACACTAAGTGGATAGCAGTGATTGCCAGCTCCAATGATATCATCTGATTTCTTTTTCCATAGAAGTTGGAACTTCTGGTTTTTATGTGAATTTTTGTCAATCAATAAAATATTGGGTGGGATATACTAAATCTTTCTGTAGACTACCCCAAACACTTAAAAGCTGCAGATTTTCAACCTCTGATTTGTACAGATGCAAGATTGAGGATAGAGTACAAGAAAGAGGATGAGTGAAGGCAGTCCTTACAAAGACTGGAAACTTCAGGAATGGGGAAACAAAGAAGGAAGAATGGGCTTGGAAGGCGGTAGTAAGAGAATAGAGAGATACTGGGACCTGGACTTCCAAAAAACAGATGAAAGTATAAGCTTTCTTTAGTAAATAGAGTTGTAATTGGGAATATTTTGATCAATTTGGTAACACATGCTGAAAGAGAAGGGAGAACTGGGATAAAGAGACCAAGTCACCTATTGTAATGTGTGAAAAATCAATAGTGCATGGGTGAAACTAGCCTTCCTAAATATCACTAAGAAAGGCAAGGCACATCATGAACATAAAGGAAGAGAAGGCAAAAATCAAAATGCAGTAGTGACAGTGCTGGGATTATTAACAGTAGGGCTCACACATGATACTGAAACTAAGGGCTTCTCTAAAGGATGGTGACTTATTTTTTCAGGGTCTTTCTCTGCAGGATTTCCATAGTGGATTGGATGGTATATGTGCCTGCAACTGGAGAAACAAAATTATTTGTATCCAGGGCAGTTAATTCTTAGGAATGCTGAGCATTTATTCAGAATTGTGCTTAAAGCATTACAAAAGCAGTAAGCTATAGAGTCAAGGCACTTTTAGAAATAGGGAAACCCTTATTTCTAAAATAAGAAGATTCTCAAAATTGTGACTTGTTCAATGGTAGCCTAGCTTGTCACTCTAGCTAGAAGTAGAACCTAAGTTTTCTGCTTCTAGATATTATTCTTCATTGAGTCTTTTGGGGTTTTGTTTTTTAAAATCTGGTTGAAAGTATTTCTCCCAGGGCTTTTTGACTACTTCAATACAAATGGGATGATCTCTAAACCATGGCTAGGCTGTCAACTTGAGATTCCCCTTACAACATCCCAAGCATCCCTTTGCTCCTTTGTATTGGTTCTCTGTTTCCTGGTCTCCTGTTTCCTTTGTTCTTGCTTCACACCCTTATTTTAGTGAACATATCCTCCAGGAGTACTGTGAGAAAAGAATCATGGAACGTAAATTTTTGAGACCTCAAATATCTAAAAATCTGTGTCTGCAGTCCCTGCAACTCAATTGGTAATTAAGCTGGATATAGATGATGACTTATCTGGCAAACATCATCCCTCAGAACTATGAAGATCATCATTTTTGTCTTTTGGTTTACCAGTGTTCTTGTCAAAAGTCCAGTGCAATTTTGATTCTTAAATCTATGAAACCTAGACATTGTTTGCTTTCTAGAAATTTTTGGAATCTTTTCTTTCAGTGCCATCATTTTGTGTTGCAAAATGTCACACAGATGCATCTTGCTTGATGACTTCTTCATTGTGCAGGGTACTTAGTGGATTCTTTGAATCTGGACATTTGCATCCTTCAATTCTAGAAAATATCCTCAGGTTATTTTGTTTGTTTGTTATGTTTCTGAAACTCCTGTTGTTTAAATTTTAAATCTTCTCAACTGTTCATCTGATATTTTTCTTTTCTATTTTTTCTTTGTCGTTTTGTTCTTTGAGTCTCCCTCGGCTTTTTCTGTCCACTCTTCTATCCAGATTTTTATTTCTAAATCCCTTTTCATTTTCTGATCCCTTTTATTTTTTTTTCTTTTTTGATCCCTTTTATAAAATTTTATCTTACTGAGGATGTTAATGAGAGGCTTTCTAAAGTCTTTTCCTGAGTAAGCATTGTTTGAAGTTGCATTTTTCAGGTTGCTCTAGCCTATGTACTAGAGGCTAGCTCAAATATCCTGTGGCCTTGGCCATGTGCTAATGTGTAAAAACCAAGGGAGAAAAAAGTTAATAGATAGCTCTAAACTATCTAAACTACCAGGGCTTGTCAACTGGATTTCACTCTGTGGTAGTCTGACAGAGCCCTTTCCTTTAGAAACTAACAATGAAAATATACTTTAGGATATATATATATTTTTTTTTTTTTGAGCCAATAAAATTCCTTGAGAAGCAGCTTCCCATCTCCTACCTGGAGAGAAAAATTCTGTCCAGCAGCTAGGTAGTTATAAAAGCAGGGATCTTATCATTCAATATGTAAATTTTTGTTTAATTCACCTGGTTTTTTTGTTTTTGTTTTTGTTGTTGTTGTTGTTGTTTTACCTATGGTCCACCAGTCCCAAGTTCACCTATTATACTTTCTGGAGAATAGATCTGTCTTCTACTGGAAGGAAAGGGAGAGAGAATCGGTAAAAGATTTGAGACTCTGCTTCCTAAGTAGTCTTTCAACCATTGGTGTATTTTAGCCCCATATTCACCCTAATTTCCAGAAATAACTGGTGCTGCCAATTCCTAGTTATGTAAGAGCTTCAAGACATAAATCAGTTTATTCCTTGACTTTCCTCACAAGTGACTGAGGATTTAGCTGTCCTTTGCAAAGACATCCATCTTTCAAGCCTTCAAATATTTACTAACATTTTCTCTATTACATTTTTTTGTCTTTGTATGTTGATTTTTTTTAAAAATTTCTTTACTGCAATAGGAGGGGATTTTCAGGAAGGAATAGAAGCTAATGTGTCTGAGTAACCATTGTCACTAACCATCGGTCACTGTCTTTAAATAGTTTAATTCTAACTAATTTCTGTTAGTTCCATATGTATCAATATTGACTCAGAATCAGGTGATTAACAAAAGATTTTGCCTGTCATCTAAGCTCTTGTATTTCTTCTTTCCTCTTTGATATTACTCAGATTCCATTGGCTTACATCGAGTAGAGAATATCAGCCATACAGAACCTGCCGTGAGTTTGCACTTGTACAGTCCTCCTTTTGATACGTGCCACGCCTTTGATCAAAGAACAGGACATAAAAACAAAGTCACCATGACATTCCACAGCAAATTTGGAATCAGAACTCCATTTGTAAGTATAATTTCTGTTTTCTGGGTTTTTACTGCTTTGTGGGTTGGCAATATTACACTGTATGCATTGCTATTGTTATAAATATTATTTGAAGATCTTAAGTTTTAAGTATTCTCAAATTTAAAAAAAAATGAGATGAACCTGAGCTCAGGGGGAAGACCCAATATATCTTAATTATATCTTGAATTTTGGAGACTATATTCTCAATTTGTATTAAAAATTAGATGCAAAATATTATTTATTGAGAAACTTCAAAGTGTGAGGTCATTCCTAAAGAAAATGTTTTCTTGGGGCTGAGGCTAGGGCTCAGCCGTAACGCACTTGCCTGAGATGTGTGAGGCACTGGGTTCGATTCTCAGCACCACATATAAATAAATAAATAAAAGTAAAGGTCTATCAACAACCAAAAAAATATTTTTAAAAAAATTTTAAAAAGAAAATGTTTTCTCTTCATTTATTTGGGCAATTGAAATGATTTAACATAACTTTCATGACTTACTCTTCATAGATTTCATTTGTTGGAACAGCACAAATAAGTTGCATAGTTAAACTTTATAAAGTTGAGGTTCTATTCTGATGATATAACTAATGAAACTTGTCCATTTTGATTGCTAAATTTGCTTTTTCTTTGAGATGTGATGCTATTTAGATCACAGATAACAGAGTTTGGGTTTTGTGGGGTTTTTTTCTTTTTTACTGTGCTGGGAATTGAACCCAGGGCCTTGTGCATGCAAGGCAAGTGCTCTGCCACTTTCATTCTATTCCTTCTTGAGGAACAAACATTTCCACCTAAAAATAATAGGACAGCTGCCCAATTAAAAATAATACGGCATCTGTACAGCAAGCAGTCTTCTACACCTGGTGAAATAAATGGGCTGTTGAGTGAAATGGTCTCTAATGGTAATTGGAATATCCAGAAATAGCACCTGAAAATAATCCCCTTGAAGCTATCAAAAGCACAGCCTTTGAGAGAAGCAAGAGTGGAATTTTCTCAAGTTACTCCATGTTGTGTCTTTATCTCCCATATTCTGAACCAAGAGATAATCTTATCAGGAACAAAACAACAAGGCTCCACTGCCTTGACAAGTTCTCATCCCCTGCTGCAGAAGCAAGATGACTTTAAATCAGCTGAAATGTCTTGAGAAAAAAATCTTACCCAGCTTTCTTCTCTCCTTTCTTACAGCCAACTTCAGGTTCGCTGGAGAACAACTAAGAAGTACTGAACCCCACAAGGTTTTGCTTTAAGGTCCACGCAACTTTTGCCTTGGACAGGGAGGCTCTCACCAGTTGCTGTCCAGTAACATACTTAAATAAGCCAATATTTAGATCCACTGTAAGGCAGATGTTAATGATAAGGCATTAAACAAGCCATAGTGCCCTGTGCAACTGCAGAAGAAAAATCTCACTAAAGGAAAAAGTCTTGTGATTTTACAGGCCAAATCATGTGCTCTCCTGGTTCTATCCTCTAATTCCATTGAACCTGGCTAGGAGTTTGTTTCACTGAGGGTTTTTTAAATGACTTTCAGAAATACTTTGGTCTCTGAATTGTAATTAGCAATAAGTAAAAACAAGAACCCATAGACATCAAATGCCTGCTTTGCTATCTGGAGGACTAAACGTAGATGTCTTTAATATTCTTTGTATGTTCTTGATATTCAAAGAGAATTTTTTGGATCTGTGTGTTTTATTTTTTCAGCCTTAATTTACAAATTCCTTTTCTATGGATAATAGATAGAGAAACTTAAGGCAATTCTCCTTTAGTAATGAAATGAAGGGTAGAGGATTTAGAAATGTACATGTGCCCAAAACTACAACAAACCAAAACACAGACTCATATCAAATATGTTCCATGGTCATAGTTAAAAGAGTTTGTACTGCTATCAAAATTGCCAAATAATTTTAATAAAATTAGATGTGAATATAAGTTGAAGCTGTCTTTCTGAAAAAAAAATTCATATAAATTATAGCTTCTTAGATTTAGATAGCATGCCAAAAGCACTGTGAAAAATACTTTTTTGTTTTAAGAACATGTGCGTCAAAAAACTGCATTCGAAAGCCACTTACCTGGGGATTGTTAGAGTGCTTGCCTAGAATGCAGGAAACCCTGGGTTCCATCTCCAACATCGTACATGCATATATATATTTTGTAGAAAAAGGTGAAGATTTCTAGCTTCTTGAAATTTTTAAGTATCTGGCAACACTGGGCCTGCATTACATATTCATTACTATCAGTTAGCTAGGCTAGTGTCTGCCCCTTAAAGGACCACTCATCCCACCTGCTGCAGCCCTTAACTCACCTGCTCCTTGTTTGTGTTACATGCAAACCATACATATTTTTTTTTTGAGTTTGCTAGGCAATTGTCTAAGGAATATCTATCACGATCTTAAAGTGTATTATCTCTGAAAACTCAATTAGAAAGTAGTATTTTGAAAATTTCTGATTGGCTCATGATTATTTACATCTTGGCTTCCTCTCATCTTCAAGAAGGATATTAACATTTAATAAATGTTAATAAATGCTGACAACATAGTAGGCCTTATTATAGTTGGGCATACCGACAAACTTCTGGAAAACAAGCTTAAGGAATCAGATGTTGTTGGCTGTCTATTGTTGTTGTAACATCACAAACTCCATGACTTAAAGCAATGTAGGTTGACTATCCTATAGTCAGAAGTCTGACAGCTTCGTAGCACAAAAATCAAGGTGTTATCAGGGCTGCCTTCCTTTCAGTAGGTCCTGAGTAGGATCTGTTTTCTTGTATTTTGGTTTTCCCAGCCTCTTAACTGGCCCCTTCCTTCATCTCCAAAACCAGCAGCAGCAGCCTGGTGGCACATGCCTATAATCCCAAAGACTAGGGAGGCTGAGGCAGGAGGATCACAAGTTTGAGGCCAGCATGGGAAATTTAGCAAGACCTTGTCTCAGGCAGCACTGGGGATGTAGTAAAGTTCAATCCCCAGTACCACAAACAAACAAAATTCCAGCAGCGGAAAGATTTAGTTCTACATGTCATCACTATGATAGATTCCTCCCTTTTTTACTTCGAGAATCATGGTTAGTAGTCTCCATCTCAAGACTGTACTCTCACTCATACAGTCTTTTTTCCTACCAAGGTAACATTCATAAGTTATGGGGATAAGGTATGATATCTCTAGTCCCCAGTGAACCATGTCCGTTTCACTTGCCAAAGACTCATGCATCCCTAGACCCCAAAGTCTCATTCTATTATAACTTATAGTCCAAATCTAAATCTCACCTAAATTAGATATGGGGGAAGATTCTTGTTATAATTCATCCTGAGATATTCATCTCTACATGCAGACCAACATACAAACATGGTTAAGAAATTTACTAAAGGTAGCCAGGCAAGATATGAGAAATCTAGAATTTAAATTCAGTATTTTATCTCAAGCATCCTTTAAAACTCATTATATTTGGGTCTTTCAGGATAAGAGAAACCTAGACTACTTCCCATTTCATTGTATCCCACTATACAAAACCAAAACATTATGGTATAGTTAATATTTATATACTATATACATATAATATGCTTAAATTTTTAATAGATGGCACCTTAATGCACAAATAAGGTAATACCCTTTGTATGGCATGTATGGCAACATGTAGACTTGAAGATACCTGTGAATGTGAGGGTCAGCCCACAAGGCCACACTGGTAGCATTGCCACCCCACCCCCAGCTTCTGTGATTGTCTCTGCTGTCTACCACCATCACAATATTCCCACAGGAGCAGAGTTCCTGCTGTTTCCCACAGTGTTCTGTGTTCACTTGGGTCACCTGGGGTGTTTGTACACAAAGCAGGGCAGTGACAGAAACAAAATCTGAAGTGGGTTTTGTAGGAGTAAGGAAATGTGGGGGCTGAAAGCACTCTGGTTGCTGAAAGATGGGCGAATGTGAAAGGATGCAAAGGCTCTCAAAGGCCCAAGGCTGGAAGATGCAGAGGACCTTGAGCTCCATCCCAGCACTCAGTACCTCTCAGCTCACCTGTGGCTTAAACTTGTGCACCTACTGTTAACTCTACTGGCAATGACCCTTTCCCATCTCTTTACATGGCTGGTTTATTCTTGCCCCTCAGGTTTTAGTTCAAATGCCCTTCTTCACAGAGGAATTCCCAAGCACCCTAAATATAAAATCTCCAGGTACTTTCTATTCAATTCCACTGAAGCACTTACCTGATGTACTAATTCTACTAATAAGATTCAAGTAGAGACATGGTTTCATTTCCTGCTATATCCTGGACACTTACACTGTAGATGACTCAGTGGGTGCTTTGTATCTATGAAATGAATGGAAAAAAAAACCCCACCCCCTTACATGATAATTTGTAATTTTCTTGCTATTATCTGTCCTGTGAGCCACAAAATCGAATATGCCATGTTATTTTCATTAAGTATGCCAATTCTAAGGATTATTTTGTTATTGTTGTTGTTGTTGTTGTTTTGGTACTGGGAATTGAACTTGAGCACTCAACCACTGAGCCACATCCCCAGCCCTATTTTGTTTTTTTATTTAGAGACAAGGTCTCACTAAGTTGCTTAGCGCCTTGCCTTGCTGAGGCTGGCTTTGAACTCAAGATCCTCCTGCCTTAGCCTCCTGAGCCACTGGGATTATAGGCATGCGCCACTATGCCTGGCCTAAGGATTGTTTTTTAAGTCCCAGACTTTTTAAGTAAAACCCATGTCATAGATTTGTCTTTTGATGTAGGTTCATTAGTCATGCATGTAGTCTACTTAATGAACAAAGGGCTTTTTCGTACATTTCATGGGAGGGAACAGCATTATTTATTCTATTTAGCAATGGTGCTTAGCACCCTCGCCCCTCTTTTTTTTTTTTTTTTTTGATCACAGATCACTTTGAAAATCTTTTCATGCTGAGGAGCATTTTTTCAGAAAGCCATCACCAAAAAATTTGCACACAATTTCAGAAAGGATTCGTGGATCCCCTGAAGACCTCTGGGGGTCCTGGTTAAATAACCATCTATGAGCCAAGGTTCATGGGAAGTGGTGACTACATGACTTTATTTTATGTGATTAAGAGGGTATTATCCCACAGAACCATCCGTTAATCTTTTAAAGGTTATGTAGGGGTTCCTAGGAAACATGAGGCAGGAACTACCTTGTCCAAGGCATGTCCACACATTTTACAAGATTTTTTCTATTTCTAAAGATGTTTGGGACTTTCACAACTTTATTTACCCAACTGATAGGTGGACTAGAAAAAAATATATGTGGAAGAGTGACATAAGCCAGACAAAGAAGGATAAATACTATATCATTCTACTTGTTTAAGGTACCTAGAATAGGCAAATTCACAGAAAGTAGAATAGAGGTTATGGGAGATTATAATGAGGGGATTGAAGAGTTCTTGTTTAATTGTACAGAGTTTTTGGTGGGGCTGATGAAAATGTTTGGGATATATATGTTTTGGGTACGTGATAGGTACACAGCATTATGAATGAATTCAATGCCACAGAATTATACATTCACAAATTGTTAAACTTTATATATACATTTTCCCACAATCACAAATTATTTCTAAAAATGATGTGTGAAAAAACTATGTGTGCATGTGCTGGAAAAGATTAGACCTATTCATCATAGAAAACGCAAATGGTTGTGCATGCCTGTAATCCCAGCTACTCCAGAGGTTAAGGAGGAGGATCAGTTCAAGGCCACCTTCAGCAACTTAGTGAGGCCCTGTCTCAAGATAAAATATTTTAAAAGGGCTGGGGGATCAAACCCAGGGCCTTGCATCTGCCACTGAGCTAAAGCCCCAATGAGCAATTCCTAGAGAATCCCTGGGTTTAATTCCTAGTACCTCCCCACATACACATACACACGCAAATACTGCAAAAGATATGAAAGGCATATGGCGAAAATTCTCCTTCCATTCCTATCACTGGGTGCTCAGTTTCCTTTCCTAAAGGTAGCCAATATACCACGTGTGTGTGTTTTGCCAGGGATCAAACCCAGGGCCTCCTGTATGCTAGTAAGTGCTCTACCTCTGAGCCACATCACTCCACAATGTGCCATTCTCTTGAGTTTTGTTGTTTTTGTCCCATACTTCCACCCCATTTTTCACACCCCCACAGTATTCTAGAGTTATTGGTGTGCATTAATAAGACTTTTCCATATCAGAAGCCAGTCATGTCCATCATTCTTCTCTGACAGCTGCTTGGTATTCTTTTATAGGAAAGGACCATAGTTTAATTAACCAGTCCTCCATTGATGGCTATTGCCAACCTTTTACCATTACAAACAATTCTACAGTGAAAACCACATACATAGTGTCATAAATATCAGTTGCTGTATTTCTCTATTGCAAGGCAAGCAAGAAAATAGGCCTCAGGAGATGAGGTAATGGCAGAGGGTCACAGCAAGTTGTCCTTGCCGGAAGCCTCCCTTAGTGCAGAGCCTGCCACTCAACGTCCTCACTCCACCCTGTCTACAGGCTAAATGAGGTCACACGAGTGCTTTCAGAAGTTTGTTACCCACAGAGAGATCACATATCACAACCGAGGAAACCCAAAGGAAGTCCAAGTTCTAGTAAGAAAAGTAACAATCTAGTCATGATCAGTTTCGAATTCTTCCCTGCTCTCAAGACGAGAATTGATGCATTCTCGACGATTTCTTCATGTTTTACTTGTTCTTTTTAGATTGTACATGACAGTAGAGTGTGTTTTGACATACTACATATACATAAGTATAACTTATTCTAATTAGGATCCCATTATTGGAGTTGTATGTGATGTGAAGGTACAATGGGCATGAATTCATATATGGACACAGGAAAGTTATATTGGATTCATTCTACAGTCTTTCCTATTCCTCTCCCCCTCCCTTCCCTTTATTCCCCTTTGACTAATCCAATGAACTTCTGTCCCCCCACCCCAGCCTGTTGTGTGTGAACATCCACATATCAGAGAGAACATTCAGCCTTTGATTTCTTGGGATTGGCTTACAATATGTGTTTTTTATCATTAAGCATTTTATGTGGTTGAAGATGTGACAGTTTTATGGGCGAACACATGATGCTTCATGTTAGTGAGAGGTGTTTGGTTTATTTATTTTATTTTTGTGGTGTTGGGGATCAAACCCAGGGCCTTGCGTCTGCCAGGCAGATGATCTGCCACTGAGCTAAACCCCAGTGAGCAATTCCTAGAGAGATTTCAAGCAACAAGGAGAGAGCGAATTTCCCTCAGAAGTCTGGGGAGCTTTCTTATACATGCTCAAGGAATTGGTCATCTGCTTAAAACATCTGTAGCGAATATCCACATAGTGAAAACACAACCACAACAGTTTCTTTCCAGAGGAAGAAATAGTACAGAATTAGAACTGATGAGGAGGAAAAATATTATCGGAAGAAAGTAATCTAATACAATCGAAGATTGATTGGCCTTTGATGAAATGTACTGGAGTAAGAATATGGTCAAATAGGTGTTCTGATAAATGAGGAAACTGGGGCAGGTGAGGTTAACCAATGTATGTAAGCAAGGTAGTGCTGGCACCGACTCATACAGCCCCCTGAGGGCTGATATTCAGGAATTTGGCAAGCAAATTTGTAGATTAAAATTTTTAAAAAGGCCATATCGCAAGTATTGGTACCATGGAAATTAGTCAATGCTCTAAATTGAGGTATTTTTTTCCTCTACAGAAACTGTCATTAGAAACTGACCAGCAGATCAGTGTGCTAGGGTTTTTAATCCAAAGTAAAGATTTGCTTTATACTATTTGAATCTGCATTTTGTATCCCTTTTTTATTCAACTTCAAAAATTTTTAAATGTTGTGTATGTGTGTATGATTGTATATGCATACATATGTTATTATCACATTACAGAAATAGATCTTTTAACTCAAAAAACTTAACACCTAAAAAACAAATAACCCAATCAACGAATGGCACTGAACAGATACCTCACAGAAGAAGAAATACAATCGATCAACAAACATGAAAAAAATCAAGACTACTCTAAGATTTCAACCCACTCCAGTCAGAATGGCAGCTATTAAGAATACAAGCAATAATGTGTTGGCGAGGATGTGGGGAATAAGGCACACTCATACATTGCTGGTGGAACTGCAAATTGGTGCAGCTAATATGGAAAGCAGTATGGAGATTACTTAGAAAACTTGGAATGGCACCATCATTTGACCCAGCTATCCCACTCCTCGGTTTGTACCCAAAGGACTTAAAATCAGCACACTGTAGTATGCAGCCACATCAATGTTTATAGCAGCACAATTCACAAAAGTTAAGCTATGGTACCAACTTAGATACCCTTCAACAGCTGAATGGACAAAGAAAATGTGGTATATATACACAATGGAGTGTTACTCAGCCATAAAGAAGAATGAAATTATGGCATTTGCTGGTAAATGGATGGAACTAGAGAATATCATGCTAAGTGAAATAAGCCAATCCCCCAAAACCCAAAGCAGAATGTTTTTTTCTGATAAGAGGATGCTGATCCATAGTGGGGCAGGGGATAAGAAAGAATGAGGGAACTTTGGTTTGTGTAGAGGGGAGTGAACTTTGGTTTGTGTAGAGAGGAATGAGGGGAGGGGTGGAGCTTGGGGATGTGAGGGACAGTAGGATGAGACAAAAATAATTACATCTATGATTACACTACTGGAGTGACTCTGCACCATGTCCAGCCAGAGGAAGGAGAAACTGTGCTCCATTTGTGTACAATATGTCAAAATACATTCTATTATCATGTGTAACTAATTAGAACAAATAATAATAATAAAGAAATAGATCTTTTAAGGTAAGACAGTAGATATCATTTTTCCCCATCCCATTTCACAGATGAGAATGTTTAGGAACACATGGATGAAATATTTCGCTCAAGGACACACAGCTAGGTAAAAGAAAAAAATAGATTCAGTCTGCGCAGGACGTGGTGAACCTTTGGCAAAAGAGAAAACTATCAAACAAGGACAGAAATTCAACAATGTGGCCAACTCAATAATGACTCCATGCCTTCCTGTCTGAAATCTGTCAACTGGTTTCTGACTTCATAGTTTAAAAAAATATTCATGAGGTACTCAGGGTGGAAGAAACAGAGAGTAGTTTTATTTTTTTCTGAGTGGATTCCATTAACTATATGCCATAACATAGGCTGGTATTGGGCTGGGCTTTATTGCTGCTTATTTGACAGGGTACAAGCAATAAACCTGGGATGCTGTTCATAGCTATACACTGCATGGTACCAAGCCAGTATTCTGAGTTGTTTCAATTTGGACTTGCTCAGTTCCAAATGACACAATGTGACCTAAACTGACCAGAACAAAACAAACTTGTGTCATTGCAAAGTCCAGAGGGTAATCAGATCAGGGTAGACAAAGGGCCTCAAACAGCTTATTTGGACTCCATCTTCCTTACCCCGGTTCTTGACTCTAAAAATCTGTCTTTGTGGTTAAGATGGTCCCCAATACCTATAGGCTTGCCACCTGAAATCTCAGTTTCAATTTTGACAAGATAAGGGAGTTTTCTTCACCATCTTTCTATGTCAGTTGAGGAATCCAGCTCTACAGGGCCTTTCTGGTTGCATCACAAGGGCTCCCTGACACACTTGCTGTGACCGGCAGGGCTTGATCTCTGGCCTGGCCTGCACATGTGTGTGCCTCTGGAGTCAAGGCTGGAACCTGTCCCACTAAACCAAACAGACCAAGGAAAATCAGAAGAGGAAAGTGTAGACTAGAGGCTAAACAGGCAAAATTAGTAGATTTCCACTATGTAGGAGCTCCATTTGTTGAATGAATTAATAAAAAAAGGAATTAAATAAAAGACCAGGGCTGGGGATGTGGCTCAAGCGGTGGCGCGCTCGCCTGGCATGCGTGCGGCCCGGGTTCCATCCTCAGCACCACATACCAACAAAGATGTTGTGTCCGCCAAGAACTAAAAAATAAATATTAAAAATTCTCTCTCTCTCTCTCTCTCTGTCTCTCCTCTCTCACTCTCTCTTTTAAAAAAAATAATAAATAAAAGATCATAGCAACTAAATCACCATGACCTTTTTGCCCTTGATAATGCAAATTTTAAAAATGAAAAGCTAGTTGTTTTATTTCTGTTCTTTTATTATTAAAAACACCCCTATTGCTCCAAAGACAGAGGATTTTACACAGAGATTCATGGTTGCACTGCAAAGAAAGTTCTAGTATGTAAACATCCTCCATCTATTCTGCCCATCTCAAAATTCTCCCACCAGAATTAAAGCTTTGTAGCAGGCAACAGCTGAAGCTTTTCCAATGTCATAGAATCTAGCTAAGACCCTAGACTGAAAACAGAATGTGCCATATACTCTCCCTCCTCCCACTCCTCTCTTTCTCTTTTTTTTTTTTTTTTTTTTTTTGCACCAGGGATAGAACCCAGGGGCATTCAACCACTGAGCCACATTCCCAGGCTTTGAACTCGCTATCCTCTGGCCTCAGCCTCCCTAGACACTGGGATTATAGGTGTGCCCCACCACTGCCCAGCTCAAATATCCTCTTATCATAGAAAAACAGATGAAATTTCTAAGTGCTGGAGGTCAGAAACTTCCCTTAAGGACTTATTAGAGACTACTCTCCTAACTGCACCCCTGCCCCAAGGCTGTTTTTGCATTGCCATATGAGCTACTCAAACCTTCTCCTAGTGAGTCCTTAAGATGCATTGGGTCTGTTAAGGACCTCATCCAATTCCTGCAGCATCACATCTCACATCTCTCTAGTCCACCCTCACACTCTGTTCTCCCCATCTTGCCCAGTTGAACTAGGTTTTCACTTCAGTTCTTAGGTTTCCCTGTGTTCCAGCCAAATAACACTTTCCTACCTCACTGGCTCTGTTCTCCTGCCACCATCTGCCTAAAATGTACTCTGCCTCACTTTGCTGCCTTCTACCAATAACGACTCCCTCCAAGGTCCATCTTAAATACCAGTTCTTCAGCTCTTTCCCCATGGGGATGGCCTCTCTCTACCTTTGGACTTCCATAGAGCTTTCTTTCTTTCTTTCTTTCTTTCTTTCTTTCTTTCTTTCTTTCTTTCTTTCTTTTTTTAATTACATATAATTTTATTTTCAATTTCTTGTGGCATTTGCCATATTTTTCTCTGAAACAAGGATTATTTGTGTTTGCTCTGCTACCAGATAACAGGTTGTTGAGGTCAGAACAGGCCTTCAGAGAGAGCTCTGTTTAGTAGGCCCCAGCCTATTCTTGTTCTATGGAGTTGTTGCAGGACAACTTTAAAAAAAAAAAAAAAAAAAGATGCAATTTGTGTCTTAGTTTTGCTGCTTTAGAGAAATCAGAAAGATTGCAGCTTTTGAAGGTTTTTTGGGGTTTTTTGTTTTTTTTTTTTTTTGTTTTTTTTTTTGTATTTTCCTTGCCTCAGTCTACGTGTGAGAACTATTTCTTTGTGTTCTTTTGCCTCGGGGGGGCTAAAAGAAGCTGCTCCAGGACAGTTTCTCCTCCTGTTTTTTTTTTTTTTTCTGTTTATCAAAAGCCTAAAGTGATTGAAGAGATTATGGTATTCAGGGGTTGGATAGGGTGGGGAGGCAAGCTTCTAGAAACCTCTGTAGATAGTAAAGGAAAGGACATGTTTTTTGTGGTAGGGATCAGTGCCCTAACCCTTGGAAGCATTTGAGAAAGAATGTAAGGCTGGTCTCTGAGCCTCTGTCTCCAGTCTCAGCACAAAGTAGGGTCCTGGAAGGGACTATGCAGATTTAAGCAACAAGTATATCAGTGGCTACTGATATGGACTGAAGCCTAAAGTTATTTTCTTTATTTTCTCAGCATATGTCTTTTTATTTTCATTGCATTGGTTTCCTGATTTCTTGTATAATTCTAAGAAGGGGAAGGAACTCCCTCCTCCAGTAAAAAAAAAAAAAAAAAAAAAAACTAAAATTAAATTTACCACAAGGTTAATAAGATATTGGCCAAGAGTTGAAATTAATTTGAGCCACAGAAGATAAGTAGTTTTCAGTGTTGTATAAGATCCTTGATCCTGTGAGCTGGGTTCAGATTCATAGGAGATATGGGTATGTGTCATAGAATGCCCTGATATTTTCAGAAACTTTGATGACAAAAAATGATGAGTCAGAAGTGATTAGTGTATACCTGTAATCCCAGTGACTTGGGAGGCTGAGGCAGGAAGATCTCAGGTTCAAGGCCAATCTCAACAACTTAGTGTGCTCTTAAGCAACATAAAGAGACTCTGTCTCAAAAGAAAAAAGAAGAAGCAGGAAGAGGAGGAAGTAGTGCAGGAGGAGGAGGAGAAGAAGAAGAAGAGGAGGAGGAGGAGAAGAAGAAAGAGAAAAGGAGGAGAAGAAGAAGGAGAAGGAGAAGGGTTAAAGGGCTAGGGATATGACTCAATGGTTAAGAACCCTTGGGTTCAATCCCTGATATCAGGAAAAAAAAAAAGCTGGTGAAAAATATGTCTTAAAAGCTATACGTGGGTCTGGGGCTGTAGTTCAGTGGGAAAGTACTTGTCTGGCATGTGTGAGGCACTAAGTTCCATTCTCAGCACCACATATACATAAATAAGTAAAAATTTAAAAACATTTTTTTAAAAAAGTTGCAAGCACCTTTTGAATTTACTTTTGGTAATTTTTTTTTGTTGTTCTGAAGAAACATTTTCAGACAGATTTTTAATACCATAAATATGAATCGAAGAATCAAGAAGCCCCCTACCCTTTTGCTTTTAGGAAAACTGATGTCATTGTTTACCTCTGTACAGAATGTTAAAAAAAAAAAAAAACCAGCTAAATTCTCTGGATGGTCATATGTATTGGATTCTTGCTCTCTGGACTTTGTTGTTACTTTGGAATAAATGGTTCTTTGCTCTCTATGAACCCTGTGTATTCTAGCTGGGGCCACAGGAGACTAGTTGCAGAGTCTTACAAGATGGCCCGATGGTCACCTCACTCTGCAGAAGACTGTGGAAAGGGTCTGGACTGATGTGGAACATTCCTTTCTTGGTGTTGTTCTAGAAAGAATAAGCCAAAACTTGGGAAGTTATTGATGTCAGACAGTTTTCTTTATGAATATCCTGCTGGAACCAAAGGACCAGACCACAGGGTGAGTGGAAGAAGGAGACTGGCAGATATCCATAAAAGGTGTGACCCTTTTCTCCTAGTCATTCTGGAAAGAGGCAGGTTCTGGCTGAGTTAAAGAGACTTGAAGCATAGACTTGAACTAGAAGAAAATGTTTTCCTCTTTTCCAGCAGGATAAAATAAGAAGCAGTATGAGCATTTTTGTGGAGGAGCTAGGGCTACTCTCCATGTTATAGGAGTAGAAAATGACACTTTTAAAGACTCTGAGCCTGGGGACTCAGAGAAGCCATATCTAAAGGTACTATGAGTTTCTGTACGACATACAGTCCACCTCACTGTTTGAACACTCAGTGATATATCATTCACTTCGACTTTGTCTTTGTGGGGCTGTGAGGGACCAATGGAAAGGTTGTGCTGGGCTCACAACAGGGAATGTGGTATCCTCCCCCTCAGGAGATGCAGTGACGGGCTCCAGGATCTGTCATTCTCAACACTCCTGCCTGCAGTATTAAGCTAGCAGAGAGGTGGAACAAAGGGGACTGACTGGTTACACACATGCAAGACATTCTTAAAATATGTGGGCGTTGTTCTAGAAGGACCTGGGTTCCAAATCCTGCTAGTGGGGTCAGGGAATCTTACTATGAAGATATTTATTAGAAATGTGATGATCTCAAGTTACAGTTGCAGGTAAACGACCAAGAGCTTTTTCCACCAGAAACATCTCCAGGTGAGCAGCTCTTTTTTTTTTTTTTTCCCCAGGGGTGGGGGTTACTAGGGATTGAACTCAGGGGCACTCGACCACTGAGCCACATCCCCAACTTTATGTTGTATTTTCTTCTTTTTAAATTTTTTAAAAAATTTTATTTATTATAATTAGTTATATATGAGAGCAGAATGCAATTCAATTCATATTACACACATAGAGCACAATTTTTCATGTCTCTGGATGAACACAAAGTAGAGTTATACCATTCGTGTTTTCATACATGTACTTAGGGTAATGATGTCTATCTCATTCCACTGTCTTTCCTACCCTCATGCCTCCCTTCTTCTCCCTCCCCTTTGCCCTATCTAAAGTTCATCTATTCCTTCCAAGCTCTCCCTGACCCCTATTATGAATCAGCATTTAAATCAGAGAAGACATTTGGTATTGGGTTTTTTGGGGATTGACTAACTTCACTTAGCATTATCTTCTCTAACTCCATCCATTTACCTGCAAATGCCATAATTTTATTCTCTTTTAATGCTGAGTAATATTCCTGTGTGTGTGTGTGTGTGTGTGTGTGTGTGTATCACATTTTCTTTATCCATTCATCTACTGAAGGGTATCTATGTTGGATCCACAATTTAGCTATTGTGAATTGTGCTGCTATAAAGATTGTTGTGGCTGTGGCTGGCCTTGTAGTGTGCTGTCTTTAAGTCCTTTGGGTATAGACTGAGGAGTGGGATGGCTGGGTCAAATGGTGGTTACAGGGCTGGGGATGTGGCTCAAGTGGTAATGCGCTCGCCTGGCATGTGCACGGCGCTGGGTTCAATCCTCAGCACCACATAAAAATAAAATAAAGATGTTGTGTCCACTGAAAACTGAAAAATAAATATTAAAAATTCTCTCTCTCTCTCTCTCTCTCTCTCTCTCTCTCTCTCTCTCTCTTTTAAAAAAAATGGTAGTTACATTCCAATTTTCCAAAATGCATCTGGAAAAACAAGAGACCCAAAATAATCCTTAGCAAGAAGAGTGAAGCAGGAAGAGTGAAGAAGGTGGTTTCACTATACCAGATCTTAAACTATACCACAGAGGCATAGTAACAAAAATGGCATGATATTGGCACCAAAATAGATTTGTAGACCAATAGTACAGAATAGAGGACACAGAGACAAACCCACATAACTAAAGTTATCTTATATTAGATAAAGGTGCCAAAGACATATATTGGAGAAAAGATAGCCTCTTCAACAAATGGGGAAAACTGGAAATCCATACGCAACAAAATGAAATTAAACCCCTATCTCTCACCAGGCACGAAACTCAACTCAAAGTGGCTCAAGGACCTAGGAATTAAACCAGAGACACTGCACCTAATAGAAGAAAAAGTAGGTCCAAATCTCTATCATGGAAGATTAGGCCCCAAATTCCTTAATAAGGCTCCTATAGAGTAAGAATTAAAATATATAATCAATAAATGGGATGGATTCAAACTCAAAAAAGCTTCTTCTCAGCAAAAGGAACAATCAGTGAGGTGAATAGAGAGCCTACAGAATGGGAGCAAATTTTTACCACATGCACATCAGATAGAGCACTAATCTCTAGGGTATATAAAGCACTCAAAAATCTTAACACCAAAAATCCAAATAACCCAATCAATAAATGGGCCAAGGAACTGAACAGACACTTCTCAGAAGATGATATACAATCAACAAATATATGAAAAAATGTTCAACATCTCTAGCAATTAGAGAAATGCAAATCAAAACTACTCTATGATTTCATCTCACTCCAGTCAGAATGGCAGCTATTAAAAGAATACAAACAACAATTCGTGTTTGTGAAGATTTGGGGAAAAGGACACACTCTTACATTGCTGGTGGGACTACAAAGTGGTGCAACCAATCTGAAAAGCAGTATGGAGATTTCTATTTTGTATTTATTTAGAGATAGGGTCTCAATGAGTTGCTTAGTGCTTCGCTTTTGCTGAAGCTGGCTTTGAACTCACAATCCTCCTGTCTCATCCTTCTGAGCCATTGGGATTACAGGTGTGCACCACTGGCCCAGTGAGCAACTCTTATTTTGTGCATCCAAGTTCTGCCTTTAGGTGAAGCCTCCATACTGATTCCTGTTACCTCCTCCCAGACTAAAGGATGAATACCTGCAGATGTAAAAATCACATCCCACATGTATCTCAGCTGAGGGAAAGACTACGAAAAGAGACCTAAAGCTAAGGGAAACTCAAGAATAGAAATGAGCCAGTGCTGTGGCACTTGCCTGTGATCTCAGCAGTTCAGAAGGATGAGACAGGAGGATCACAAGTTTGAAGGCAGCCTCAGCAAAAGTGAAGCACTAAACAACTCAGTGAGACTCTGTCTCTAAATAAAAATACAAAATAGGGCTGTGGATGTGGCTCAATGGTCCAGTGCACCTGAGTTCAATCCTGGTATCCAAAAAAAAAAAAAATTATATATATATATATATATATATATATATATATATATATATATATGAGTGAAATGCAATAAACTTTGTCAGAATATTGTTAAATCCCTAGAGAGATTAGGATACCAAATAAATAATCATCTAAGCCTAGTTATCAGAGGACAATGCCCCTTCCATCCACTTTTTCTCACACTCCACCAAAATAACTGTTTCTTTTCCATTTCACCCTCCTCAAAGTGATGTCCCCGATGAACTATCAACTTTAAAGCTGTGGTGTGGACAAAGGCAATAGTCTTTGTATGGAGGACACACAGGACATTTAAAAGATACCATTCCACTCTGAGAAGCATCACATCACCTCAGGACAAGATCAGATGGTCCCTCTGAGTTATTTCTCTCTGTTCCAGGACAATGTGCTATCATGCCAGCAGGGAGACCCTTGGACTGGGCAATCAAAATCAGCAAATAAGGGAGACATCTTCCCAAGTTGGCAATGATGGCAATGTTCAGGGTAACCTGCTAATCAGAAAGGCTAAGGAACCTGCTCCTTGGCAGCAGCATACAAAGTGACTAGGTTCTTCCACTGGCAAAAAGGGCCATATATAGGTATAAGCTGTGACTAAGAAAAACATGATGTTTTACTGTAAAACTTTCCTACCTCACTGGCTTTGTTCTCCTGCCTCTATCTGCCTAAAATGTACTTCTGCCTCACTTCATTGTTTTCTACCAAAATAACGACTCCCTCCAAGGTCCAGCTCAAATACTAGTTCTTCAGATCTTTCCCCAGTGGGATGGCCTCTCTCCACCTTTGAACTCCCATAGAGCTATTTGTTTGTTTTTCTTTCTTTCTTTGACTTTCACATAACTTTATTTTCATTTTCTTGTAGCATTTGCCATATTTTGCTCTGAAACAGAGATTAGTTGTTTCTGGCCATTCAATTGTATTCTGAATTAATATACACTCTTGCAGTTGAAGTTGGTCTGGCAGAGGTCAGGAAAATGGAAGAAATACTGTATGTGCAGGCATTTATGTAGTTGCATGATGAGGAGTTTGTACTGTCAGATACTTAAATTGATAGTATAAAAAAGGTACTGCCTCTGGTGTGAAAGAATATCAGGACACTAGAAGAAAGGTTAAAAAGAGAGAGAGAGAGAGAGAGAGAGAGAGAGAGAGAGAGAGAGAGAGAGAGAGAGAGAAATCTAAATCCTTTTGATCCAATGCTAGCAGGCCAAGCACGAGGGCTGCCCAGCCCCAGGCAGCCACAGATCATCCCATGTGGGTCAGGGACACCAGCCCTGGGCTGGGGCAAAATCCCAGAAAAGCTGCCTGAGCTGTAAAAAAAATGGGCAAAGAGGTTTTGGCCCCTGCCCAGCCTTCCAGCCCCTTTTGCCCATGGTGACAAGTGCTGCTCATCAAAAAGGACATGGCAGTGCAGTGGGTATCAGCACTGCTGGATTATAACCTGGGAAAAGGAATGGTTTCCTTGTTTAAACTTTGACAGGACGCCTCATTTAGCCAGGGGACATCTGTCATTGGAGCCCAGCAATTCTTGCTATAATAGTATCCCATCAACCTAAATGAATGGTAAGACAGGAAAGATAAACAACTGCATAGGGGATCTGGCAGGATAAATAACTACATGCAGGAAAAAGAGAAAGAAATGGCTAGAAAACAGATGGCTCTAGTAGAGAAAAAAACCTGCTATTTTTTTTTTTTTTTTGGCTACTTGGGCTCTGGACAAAAGCAGCAGCTACAAAAATGAGCTGAATAACAGCAGGGGCCTAAGTTCTGACTAAAAAAAGGTAAAGTTCCTGGTTTCCCACTGCAGCTGCCCCACAAGTGGCAGGGGCCATGCCAATGTGGAGATAAAGAGCAGCCACCTGTTATCTCGGTGCCCAGGACAAAGACCCCCGGAACCTGACAATAACCTGAGGCCAGAGTAGCCAGAGAGAGGCAAGACTGCCCTGGCTTGTTCCCCAACCTCCCGGGCTCTGAACCACTTAGCTTCCCCCTGACAGCAGACAGTTTCTGGGTGATCCCTGCTTGCTGACCTCAAAGCTGAGCAGATACAAGGTCCTCCTGGAATCCCCAAGTATGCAGGCACCTGCCTCTTGACTCTGTTGAGTCTGTTGAGTCTGAGTGCCCTGGACATAAAGAAAAGCTTCAGTGGATGGAGGAGCCTAATTGACACAAATATCTCACAGTTTCTTGATATTGTATTTAAAGTGTATAATAGAATAGAGGAATAGAACCCAAAGCCAACTCATATTTTATTGGCAACCCCTACAAATGGGTCTTTAAGGAAGCCCAAAGAAAAGGATAGGAAGGCCTCCCTCCACTGAAAACCAATATGTCTACTCTAAGGGAAAGGTCCAATAAGAGACTCTGGGTACCAGAGTGCCATGTTAGTCTCAGTCACATCCTGTGCTCCAACCTCTTGAATGTGACCTGGGAAAATGAAGATTAAATCATAGTTTCTTATGCCTGCCAGACTGTCCAATCCCTCTCCTGGGTTGAGGTTGTTGTGTAAATTAAATACTTGGATAACCTCACCAAAAAAGCAATGATTTCATCTGCAAGTGCCACCAGAACACATGCTCTGATTGCAGCTTTCACTTACCATCCAGGGAAAGGAAACCAGCCTGTTCTGCTGGAAAGCTACCAAAAAGTGAGTAAGGCTGTGTGGGCTTATGGGATCCCAGGAAGGGAAGTCAATGCTACCATAATCTAGATATTATTTAAGGAGGAGGTAGCCTGCCCCAGGAAGGAACAAATCATCCCCCCCACACCACTTTAAGAGAGACACTGATAGGAAACCAAACTTCTACACAAATTTTTGAAGCATGGATTGATTTGGCCATGCTGGTTCCCCTACAATATAACCATTCTGCCTGTTAAGAAACCTCACACTGATAAGTACCATTTTGTGCAAGACCTGAGAGTTATAAATAATATTACTTAAGATATTCAGCTCACAGTACCAAATCCATACACCCTGCTAAGTGTCATGCCAGGTAACTGACTGGTTCACAGTGCTAAAAACAAAAGATGCACTTTTGCATATCCCTGGAAGGAAGTCCCAATTCTATTTGCTTACTTACTGATACCAAAGTAAGTATGCAGTATTGTTGGACTGTCCTACCTCAGGAACTTAAAAACTCTTTAACTCTGTTTAATGACAGTCTAGCAAAAGACTTGGGAATCTTGATCTACAGCTAGATCAAGGAATTCTTTTGCAATATGTAGATGGCCTGCTTACAGCTAGACTTGACTATGAACACTGCCTTTCAAATACTATTACTGTATTAAACCATCTAGCCTCATGTGGATATGAGGTATTCACTAAGAAGGCTCAGATTTGTAAACAGCAAGTCACTTATCCAGGATTCCAGATTAGCAAAAATCCTGAAGTTTGATGTCAGATCAAAAGCAAGCTATCTTGAGCTTTGGAGAAGCCAAGAATTACAGTCAAGATATGTGTGTTATTGGGAATGTCAGGATTCTGCTATATACTTGGATCCCTAATTTTGAATTAATTGCTAAACCCCTGTATGAAGGCATAAAGGGTACAGAAATAGCACCTTTGACTTGGACCCTGGAAGAAGAAACTGCCTTAAAAAAGTTAAAACAAAGCCTGGTGACAGGCCCTGCCCTAGGTTTGCTTGACTTACAAAAGGAATTCAGACTATATGTTCTTGAGAAACAAGTTACAGCCCCTGTAGTGGCCTATTGATTGAAATGGCTTGACCACACAGCAAAAGGATGGCTACTGGTCAAATGCTGGAAGGATGGGGACATAGCAGGCTGACCTATCAGACAATCCAGATATCAAGCATACAACAACAATAACAGCAAAGAAACAAACAAAAACCCCCAATGGTTTTCCCCTTAAAACCAGCAACCCTGTTGCTACCATATGATAATTGGTTAGTACAACATGACTGACTGGTCAGAGATCTTGGAGACTGTTCATTCTAGCACCTTGGATTTGCTTGATCAGCCTGTCACTGAACCAGATGGGGGCCTCTTCACTGATGGGGGAAACCTCGTGGACAATAGCCAGCAGATAGCTGGGTATCTGTTGTCATGGAAAACTTCTAAAAACATCGGCCTAGAAAACCAAGCTAATTTCTCTGATAAGAGCTCTGACCATTCAAAGAAAGGTAAGCATTTATACTGACTCAAAATATGGTTTCCTGACAGTACATGCACATAGAGCTACCTGGAAAGAAAAAGGACTCTTCACAGCTAAGAACATGCCCTTAAAATACTGGCATTAGAATAGCTGTGGTCAAAGTTAAGCAGATGGCATTCATGCACTATTCCAGTCATCAGAAGATTGATACTTACTTGGCCAAGAGGAATCAGGCTGCTGGTAGAACAACCAAATGGGCTACAAAGAACAAACGTTTTTCAGGGACCTAATCCCTCAGTTTGAATCAGACCCCCACCCTCACCTGCCCTGCTGCCCTGCCAATACAAACCTTGTTATACTGAGGAGGATGAGAATGGGCCAGATAATGGGAGTTTAACCCCTGGGACAGCATTGCCAAGTGCAGATGGAATTCCCCTAGGATCATCCTCCTCTGAAACACTGGTCTGGTCTTGATAAAACACCTACATGAAAGTGTTCATTGTGGGAAGGATACCTTGGTAAATTTCATCAAGCCCCATTTGTGAGGGCCACACCATCAACAGACAGTTCAACAAGTGATTCAGAACTGAGTCTTGCATTTCCAAAACAATCCAAAGACTAAAAGGCAGTCTACTGTAAAAGGGATACATTATATAAAAATATGGCCTTTTTAAAAAAATTGTTCTAGTTAATTATACATGACAATAGAATGTATTTGGGGACATCATACATAAATGGAGTATAACTCTTCATTCTTCTGGTTGTACATGATGTAGGATGTTAAGGTCTGTAAATAAGTCAAAAATAACACCTGGTATTTTGCCAGAGAAATGTTAGAGTTCGTAAACAAGTCTGGATGGTGCCTGGCAAAATGTCAGAGGGAGTGGTTTGAGAAGTAACAAAAGTGAGCCATTAAGTGTGGAGATTCCTTATTGGTTGATTGATGTATCTAGTTTATGCTAATTAAGATAAGCTGTGCAAAATGTATAAATAGCTCTGTTGCCCTACAATAAATGGCTCCTATTCCTGCTGTATCAACGTGCACAAGTTATTCGTCACCCCCCGATTATTTTGCTGCAGCCGGACCCCGGCAGTAGGATTACACAGGTCATGTAATCATATATGCACATATGGTAATAATGTCAGATTCATTCTACTGTCCTTCCCACCCAAGTATCCTCTCTCCTCCTTTCCCTCCTCTCTCTCTAATTCAAACTACCTGTATTCTTCCCTAGCTCCTCTTATTGTGAAATAGCTTCTGCATATCAGAGAAAACATTCAGCCTTTTGTTTTTTAGGATTGGCTTATTTTGTTTAGTATGATATTCTTCAGCCCCATCCATTTACCGGCAAATGCCATAATTTCATTCTTCTGTAAGGCTAAGTAATATTCCATTGTGTATATCTGCCACATTTTCTTTATCCATTCATCTGTTTAAGGGCACCTAGGTTGGTTCCAGAGTTTAGCTATTGTGAACTGACCTGCCATAAACATTGATGTGGCTGTGTCACTGTAGTATGTTGAAAACATAGTCTTTTCATGATTGACAAATAGATTTTACCCAATGGCTTATGCCACAAGAAACTTCAGATAATTGTATGGTTGATACCATCTCTAGGTGAGTTGAGGTTTATCCTATCAGAATAAAAATGGCATTAGAAATAACTAGAATCCTTTTGAAGGAACTGATAACCAAGACATGGGATCCCCTTGTCAATGCAAAGTGATCTTTCATTGCAGAAGTGACTCAAAAAGTAAGCAAAGCATTGGATAGTCAATGGAAGTTACATGCATCCTGGGGACCCTAATCTACAGGGAAAACAGGAAAAAATAAATCATACTTTAAAAGGACAGGTCGCTAAATTATGCCAAGAAATCCACTTGCAATGGGATAAAATGTTGCCAATTGCTCTCCTCAATAAAGGTATCCCCAGAAGGAGGTTTAAATTGAGCCCAAAAAGAAATAGTATATTAGAGAGCCTTCCTGGTACCCTGGGGGAGAGTGAGAAATTTGGCCATAGCAAAATAAACTAGATTAAAACAGTATGTACCACAATCAAATATTAATTGCTATATATGAGTGTGCTTCTACCAGGCCCGTACAAAGGTTGGAATCATCATACCACTCTATCCCTTCTGGTAAAAGTCCAAAAGAACACAATGACAGCAAATAAAAGCTTTACATTCTAAGACCCCCTTCACTGCCCAATTTCAGAAGGAATCAACTTGGAGATTTTGTTACCCATTTTTTCCTAAAAAGGGAAGATAGAAATTGACATTAGGGAAAATGTAACAGGGATTCACTTCATACTTTGAAAGTAACCTTTGCTGCCTGCCACTGCAGCTTATTTTATGATTGACATTATTTTTCCTTTCTCTTCTCCCTCACCTCCTCTCTAACCATGGGGGAAACAAGAATTTCCTTCCTCCCAACTTTAAAAAAAGTCCTTCAACTTACACACCAGAGGAATGAAAAAATTCAGACTCCGAGGCTGGATCTGTGGATCCAAGAAATGGCTATCTCTCAATGCTACCAGTGAATTATGACTCCTAATAGGCAGAGTTGGAGTGTAGCTTTTGAATTACCTCTTTAAGAGCTCCTGTTCCCTCCTGACATTAGAATCACAGCCTTTGGGACAGGAGTCCCCTGTGTTTCTCCTTTGCTAGCAAAGCAATTAAACCTTTTTTTTTCTTTTTCTCAAAACCTTGACCTCATTATTGGATGGGGTATCGGGGACAAGGACCAAAATTTTGGTATAAATTGTTACCAAGAGAAAAACAAACAGCTATAGTCTATTGTGTTAGATTTTTGTCACTGTAACAAAATACCTGAGAAAATCAGTTTAAAGGAGGAAAAGTTATTTGGGCTCACAGTTTCAGAGGAGTCAGTTCATGATCACTTGGCTTTGTTGTTTCTGGGCCTGATAAAGCAAAACATCATGGTGGAAAGTGCATGGTGGAGAAAAACTACTTACCACATGGCAACCAGGAAGCAGAAGGAGTGAGAGAGGAATGAACTAGGGACAAAATATACCTTTCAAAGACACTCCTCCAGTGATTTACTTCCTCCAACTAAACAATACCTCCTAAAGTTTCCACTACCTCCCACTAGCCCCTTAAGCTATGAATCCACCTGTGGATCAGTCCATTGATGAAGTTAGAGCACTGATAATCCAATTACCTCCCATAGACTTCACCTCTGAACACTGCAGCATTGGGTACCTATGAGCTCTGGGGGGACATTTCAGATTCAAATATATATATATATATATATATATATATATATATATAATATTCAAATATATATATATTATATATATATAATATATTATATTATATATATATGCTGCACAGACTGGCCTTGGCCTTGAACCATACATATATTTATATGTTTATATAAATATATGGTGTGAATTTATTGGAGAATGGAGAGAACCACACACAGAAGGTCATTCTAGAGCCTTGCAGGAATTTGACAAGGGAGATCTGGGACAGGAATTGGTAGTGGGAATGAATATATATATGGCCTGTTGGTATATAATTAAAACTTACTTTATCCATAATGCAATAAACCTTGCCCAAATATCAGAGACCCTGGTAGGAAACTAATCTTTGGAGTTAAACAAGTTGCAGAAACAAATCTTGTTTTGGAGGAAACGGATTCCATAAATGAATTCATTAATTTATTCAACAAACATCTGCTGACTCCTTTTAGGGTCAGCTCTGTTCAAGAAGCTGCAGCAAATCTACATAGAACTCAGCCCTCACCCTGAATGGGAGTATTACACACACACACCAAAACAGCAAGAATGATGACGGATATCATGAAAGATATCTAAACCAAGGACTGTGGGAGTTGAGAGTGGGGATCTTGTCTACCTAAAGGATGGATAGGATTTGTACAGGTAGACCTGAGAGTGGAAGGGAATTTGTTCAAGCCAAGACTCACATTCTTCCACATCCCACATGTTAAGGGAGCCTTCACTATTTGGGAAAATTGTGAATCCAATTTAACTGAAGGGTAGAGTGGGAGTGGAAAGCTGAGCAAAAACAAAGCAGAGAGCAAAGGTTGAAGGTTAAAGGCTGAAGGTTGCGAGTTTTATTCTGGACCAGTAGAGAGAGGTCCTGACAGAGCCATCATACGATCAGAGCTGGGTGTCAGGAAATTTCACAAGGCTCTTGGTGTGAGTTTATTGGAGAATGGAAAGAATCACCCACAGAAGGTCATTCTAGAGACCTGCAGGAGCTGTGACAAGGGAGATCGGGGCCAGGAATTGGTAGTAGGAATGAACAAACGGCAAGGGATAGCAGAGCCACTGCTGAGGCAGGATCCACAGAACTGGTCCTGGCTTGGTTGTAGGGAACAAATGACCAAGGATAACTCAAATCTGTGCCAGGCTCCAAAGAAAGTGGATCTGATGCATTTAACACAGACAAGTCAGGAACAAACACATTTTGGAAAAAAAAAAAATATATTTTGGGTAATGTCATAGGGAAATAGAATTTATGAACTGTCTTGATTTATATTAATTCTCTTATCAGACTGTACCTCTTATCATTTAAATGTGGCCTGAATGGAAACTAAATGAGAAGTGATGAGGAAAATGAATGCAGCTAATGAAGATCAAAGGTATTTTACAGGGTATGTGAATCACCCAAATAACAAACTGCAGTCTCTTAATTTACCTGGGTAAATAGATTGTTACAAAGCAAATAAAGTAAAGTCTTTTCAAGTCCATGGAAGGAAGAATTGTCCTTTTTTTTTCCAGAAAAATATTTCCATGCAAATCAGTAAAGATGCCTCCCTCCCCAGGGTCTCACTTATGCTAGGTAAGGGCTCTATCACTGATCTCCTACCCTTCCCTTTTTATTTTTATGTAGAGACTGGCTTTGAACTTGCGATCCTCCTGCCTCAGTAGAGTTTTGAGGATTATAAGTGTGTGCCGCTGTGAAGTTTAAAGGTAATTTCACTGCTTCATGAAAATCTCATTCTACTTATTTTGTTATGTTTTATATCATTCCAAGATATAAACATGCCTGCATATATTATTCAGCCCTTGTTTATTAGAACATCATTCCCCCTCGCCCATCTGCAGTATTTTAAGATCCACAAAATGAATCTGAGCTAATAACTATTTCAAAGGCTGATGTATCTGTCCTTACCCACACCAGACACTGGAGCTATCCCAATTGGAAAAAATAAAATAATTTTTTTTCAGGAACCTCTTTTAGTTTGGGAAAGTAAAAATAAAAACCAACACTGCAGCACAGCTACTGGTGCTAGACACTGCGCTGCAGGTTCACGTCTTATTTCACTTGTTCTTCACAACAACCTTGTAAGATCAGTGGTTCAGAGTGAGTTGCAAGGTGGCAGCTTTCGGATTGGCATCAAGTTCTGTCTGATTTCAATGTCGGCACTCTTTGCCTCCTGCTGCTCTGCCTCGCCAAAAGGATTTTCTCAGAAACTTGACCAGGAGACCAGGTAAGTGTCTTGATTTCAGGCTGAGCTATTCAAATGCCGACAGCCAGGAAATTGAGGGCTTGAACAGAAAACTGCAGAGGTTCTTCTTAAATTCCTGTCTATTGCCTCTGTTTCAGAGATTCTTATTTGCTTTTCCATTCCATTGAAGGCAATTTTCTGATTTCTCATATTTCTAATAGATATTTTTTTCCACTATTACAGAAAGACAGGATACCAAGGGGCTTTATTGTCCTTCTACTCATCCCCAGGATGTTTTTGCTTCCTCAGTCTCACTAAATGAGAGCTTTAGGCTGCTAATACTTCCCCTGTCTCTGACCCTCTCCCAATTCTTACTTGCTGAGATCTTTGGGTACTTTTATTTCAAAATTATTATTACACTTTTTTTCTCTCTTGCTATATGTCTTCAATTTTAAGATTCTTTATTTATAGATCCCTAATCTCTCAATCATTATTTATTTGGATTTAACAGTACGTCTCGCAGTTCATTGCATGTCACTCCTGCATTAACTGGAGCTTCCCTCAGCTTCAATCTCCTTTTTTAGTTTCTCCCTCAGCTGATTTGCATGTGGGATGTATTATTTAAATCAGCACATAATCACTTTTCACTCTGGGAGGTGAATGGCATCTTCGTGGGGAACAGCCTTCTTAGATTGCATTCCTTTCTTTCAGCACTGATAGAAATTATTCCACTGTCTTCTGGCTTCCATTGCTGCAGCTGAGTAGTCCGAGACCAATCTGGTGCTTTGTCTTTTGTCTGGAAGGATGTAAGATTTTCTGTTTACCCATGCAATTTGGAAAACTTAAAACTTACCAGGATGTACTTAGGTATAGACATTTATTTTTTTAATCCTTCCTGCAACTCAGCAAACTTTTTCAAGATGATGACTTCAATCTTTATTTTAGTCAAAACTTTTGTTCTTTGTTTAGTTTCTCTACTTGATTATCACAGCATCAGTTGGATTCTCAATAACTTCTTTGCTCTTTTCCCATTTTTTCACTGAATTATTCAGCTTGAATATAATTCCTACTTACAGAACGTCATTTTAATACTATAATAGAATCTCCTTGCATTGATTTCTATTTACTGGGTTTTTATTGTTTGTATTTTCTTTTTAACTTGCTAGGTTGCCCAAACTCTTGGGCTCAATCCTTTTGCCTCAGTCTCACCAGTAGCTGGAACTATATATATACATGCCACCACATCTGGCTTGTTTGTTAATTTTTTTAAAAAGGGGCTTCAAGAAATCTGAGTAGTGGCCCATACCTATAATCCCAGCTACTTGAGAGCATTGCAAGTTTGAGACCAACCTCTGCAACTTAGCAAGGCCCTAAGTAACTTAGACCCTGTACCAAAATAAAAAAATTTAAAAGGCTGGAGATGTGGCTTAATGGTTAAGTGCCCTTCCGTGGGCTCAATCACCATTAAGAAAGAAAGAAAGAGGAAAAAAGAAAGAAAGAAAGAAAGAAAGAAAGAAAGAAAGAAAGAAAGAAAGAAAGAAAAAAAGGAAGGAAGATAGATCTCACATAGGTCTTTATTTAATAAAGATCAAATATAATACTAATACTGATATGAATGTGCTTTATGTGTGCTTTATGTAAATTCTGTAGTATAATGTTGTTATTTAATGGAAATCTATAGTTCCTGCTGTAGAAAGTAATTGTGGTGCCAAGAACTTCATTCAACAGATGCAATGGAGCAGAGGGAGGTCACGGCTATTTTATTGGAGATGCAGAACATCTGGGCAAGTTAGCCCATCCCCTCCCTCGAACTCACACAAAGCGGTGGGCAGAGGTCACTTGACATTCACAGTGGTCCCTGGGAATGAAATGGCAGAACAGTACTCCATACGGTCACTCACTCTGACAACACCTACTGGAACACCTCCTCCTGGCCACAAGTTCTGTCCTACCCACAAGCCCTGGAGGCAAGCTGTACTCACACAGCCCAACCCACAGACATGTATACACAGAGCCACAGATACAACGTACACCACAGCTGGGAATCACCGGTCATTGTGAAAGAGGCACTGAGCTCAATGAAGAAAAAGGAAAAAAGAAAGAAAGAAAGAAGGACTCGAAAAGAAAATGAAAATTTCAATGGATAGATGAGAAACATTGATATATATTAAAAAATGCTCAAGGAAATTTATCTCTTTGTCTTTTTATTGTGTTGATCATAGAAATTTTAAAAACTCAGTAAATAAGCCAATATAATGAACAAATCTGAAGACCCTGATGAAGATTTTCTCATAATCTAGTACAATCCAGACATTTGAGGTCTACCTCAGAGAAAGAAGGGAGAAAAGGTTGAGGAGAGAGAGGGAAAGAAAGGAACAGGAATAGGGATAGGGATACAGAAAAGAGAGAGAGAGAGAGAGAGAGAGAAAGAGAATGAGATATGAGAAATTTTTAGGGAAGGTTTCTGAGAAAGTTCTTTCTTAATCTTCAGAGAGAACTAACTATAGGAACCAAATGTCTTTTTCCATTTGGCTCTGGAAATTCGAGAGCTGCTATGTTTGAAGTAGTTTGAGTGTGTTGCCCAAGAGCCCGTGAACAGGCTTGGTCTTCAGTGTGGTGGTACTGAGGTAGTGGAACCTTGAAGAAGTACAGCCTAGTGGGAGGTCCTTTGATCTTTTCTTTACAAAGGGACCAATCCTTGAGCATTTAATTATAGGAATGGAAAATGTACTAATACAAGAGCCTATAACTCTGTGCCTAGCTGTATATTATTTTATGTCCTGAGGTGAAGTGGAGGTTGGGAGGAGTAGGGAAGAGAGATGGAAAGTACCTGGGTTCATGATGGCACCACTGAGCAGATGAGTCAACCAGTTCTAAAGCCTACTTTGTCTTCAGAATCCCAGTTATGTGAGATAAAATTTCCTTATTGTTATAGCACTTTGAATTAGTTTCTACTACTCTCTGACAAATATTACAACTGTTAGTGATAGAGAAAAATAGCCAAACAACAAACAGTTATAAGCAGGAGAATGGTTAAATAAGTTATAGTACATTTATATCATGGAACATGATGCAGCCACTAAAATAAATGCGGTGAATCTGTAAGCATAGATTGGCAAAATTCCCCAAGACACTGATAAGTGAATGTGATATATGTAGTTCCTGGTTTATAACTCCCTCCCAACCTCTAATATTTCTGACCTTTAAGAGCTGACCATACAGAAATTCTCTGACTTCCCTTGTGTGAGAGTAAGTCATAAGACCCTCCTCATTCTAGAAGGGTCCTGCCCCATACCCTGGAAAGGAGGAATTCTGCACAGAGAGGTAAAGATAGTGCTGAACAGACAGGCCTGTCTGGCTTCCCCACTCAGTCTATTAGCAGCCATGTCTATGTGGTGAAGTTTCTGTAAAATTCCAAAAGGATGGGGTTTGGAAAGCATTCAGATAGCTGAACACATGGAGGTTTCTGGAAGGAACAACTTCTGGAGAGGACATGGGAATCTGAGCCCCCTGTCTTGCCCCCACCTTCTGCAACTCTTCACCTGTAGCTTTTGTAATATTCTTTATATTACATAATTTGATATACATAAATGTTTTCCTGAGTTCTGTGAGCTGCTTGAGCAAATTAATCGAAGGGCATTGTAGGAAACCTGGTCTATAGCTGTCAGAACACCAAGAAAAACCAACCTAGGGCTTGTGCTTGACATATGAAGTGATGCTACCTCCAGGTGGAGTGTCAGAACCTGGTTGGATGATGGGACACTTGGCTGTGTCTGCTGCTGCAAAGTTGCTTGCTTGGTGTGTGAGGAAAGTCTACTGGGTATCTGGTGTCAGAAGTCATCTGCGTTGTGAGTATAATAGGAGAAACTGAGTCAGAGTCAAAGTTGATTTTTTTCCTTCTACATCTTCAGAGTGAATAAAGGAAAAGAATGAATTCTGATGTTCTAAAAATTACACATAAATATTTGTATTCAAAAGCATAAAAGTAGAACAAAAAAAGGGTACCTTGCTCTGGGGAAGAAAGTGGGAATGTGGGGATAAGTGAAGGGAAAGAGCACTTTTTAATGTGTTATTTTTCATATTAGGGATTTCTTGAACATTTCATGATATAAATGAAGCCATATATTCATCTGACATTTAAGAAGATTTTATTCATAGTTCATTATACTACATTATTATTATTATTATTTTATTATTAGTTGTTCAAAACATTACAAAGCTCTTGACTACATTATTGATTCTACAATTCTATTCCTTTCTTAGCTTTCACATTAGACCTCATAGGTCCATAAGAAGAATCATTTATTTTGTCTTTTATTTTAATTGATGGTGGCAGAGAACAGGTCAAAGGTATTCAACATAGTTGAGACTCACTAATAATTGCCTACAAGAAAACTTCTATAACTTACTATCAACACTGGTACCTGACTATAAGATCTGTCTTTTCATTGACTTTGATCTCACCATATAATACCACAGACTAAGGGAGATGTGGTTTCCACCCCTGTGACGTCTTTCACTGGTCCAGGATAAATAAAACCAGAAAGCACCATAAGCTGAAGTTATCCTGGAAAATGTTTCAGAGAAAGTTGTTAGTTTCTGATTTCATAAAAAAAAAAAAAGAATTTTAGCTTCTCCTGATATTAGTGGGAATCCTTGCTAATTCTGTAGTTCATCACATAAGAACAAGAATTGCTGCTTCAATAAGTGTAATTTTTTGGGTCCCTTTTGGGGATGCCTACAGCACTAAGGGCCTCACTTTAGACTTTGTAGTTGCCTGAGGAGGTGCAAAGGTCCATTTAAATGTTTGTGGCTCCTGCTAGGCTATCTTCTCCTAGATTATTTATTTAATCACTTATTTATCCAAAAAATGTTTACTATTGGGGGATTGTTTGGTTGTGGCTTAGCCATAGTATCAAATTATTCAATCAAAATCCATCATACTTTCCATTGTGAAAGTATTTTGTAGAGGTGATTAATATCTATAATTAGTTGATCTTAAATCCGGGGCATTTTCCTTAGTAGCCTACATGAGCCTCCCCTGATCAGCTGGACGGCCTAAATAGGGAAATTGAGATTTACCTGAGAAAGAGAAAATTCTGCTTGTGGACGGCACCTTTAGCTCCTGCCAGGGAGTTTCCACTCTGCTGGCCTGGCCTGTGGGTTTCAGACTTGCCTAATCTGCCCGCACAGCTGTGTAAGCCAAGTTCTTGCCATAAGCCTGAAAATCTAGGTGGACAGTGATGCCAGTAATGAAAATGGAAAAACCTATTTCTAGCATACAAAGCTTTATGAGTTTTTGATAAATGAATGAAATGGTGAATTTAATCGCCGTCACTGTGTTTAGACAAAAGGCAGCTACCCTAATGTGTTTTTCCAAGTTTTAACATCTTCAGCTTCTTCAACAAATATTTTTTAACTGGCATAAAGTAAATATGTTATTGATTGGTTTAAGAACTATGTTTTTGATGACTTTACAGGAACTTCAGTTAGATGGAAACCTAGAGGACAGGAAAATTCCACATGCTACCCAGAATACAGATTCTTGGTCCAATAACCACAGAATGTGTTGGGCAGGGTGGCACTTGGGAAGCAGGCTGAGGCAGAAAAATTGAGGCCAGCATGAGCAATTTAGCGAGACCTTGTCTCTAGATGAAAAGGTTTGGGGATGTATCTCAGTGGTAGAATACTATGAAAGAAAGAGAGAAAGAAAGAAAGAAAGAAGGAAGGAAGGAAGGAAAGAAAGAAAGAATAACAACAGGGCTGGGTTGTGGCTCAGCGGTAGCGCACTTGCCTAGTATGTGTGAGGCACTGGGTTTGATTCTCACCACTACATATAAATAAATGAATAAAATAAAGGTTCATCAATATCTAATATATATATATATATATATATATATATATATATATATAAAACAACAACCACAAACCAGAATGGGCCAACATGTATGGCAGAAAACAGGTCTCTTTTTTTGGTTTCTACTTCTTTTTTTTTTTTTTAATTGATTTCTTTTTTTAGAGAGAGAATTTTTAATATTTATTTTTTAGTTCTCGGCGGACACAACATCTTTGTTGGTATGTGGTGCTGAGGATCGAACCCGGGCCGCACGCATGCCAGGCGAGTGCGCCACCGCTTGAGCCACATCCCCAGCACTGGTTTCTACTTCTATTTTAGGTCAGTTATTTACTTTCAATTCTAATTTTAAAATTTCATCTTATTGAAATATTTCAACTTTTTAAAATACTCCAAGATATATTTGTATATTTTTGCTTTAGATCAATTTTTTTCAAACTATTCACCATGGATTATTATTACTTTGGGTTGGAGGTCCTGGAGTAAGGTCTTGCTAAAAGTGCTCATTCCTAGAGCTAGCTCAAATCTGGTGAATCAGCAACTTGGCATAGAACTCCAATCAGCATCTTAACTATGCCTCCTAAGTGATTTTTAAGCACACTTAAAGTCGAGGAACACTGCTATAAAACTATAAAAAAGACATACATTTTTAAAGAATAAAACCACCAAACACAACTAATTTTCATTTCTTTATTTGTTTGTTTTAAAAAATAAATGTGTGACTCTCAAAACTACCCAGGGAGCCCTGGGCCATCCAAGTCCTTTTCATAGAATCCACAAGACTAAAACTGCTTTTATGACAATATTAAGACGTTATTTGACATTTTTATTTTCATTCATTGGTGGGAAGTGGAATTTTCCAGAAGGACACACACAAAGTTTGGATCACCACAAACCAAATCAGAAGCAGATAGGAGGATCCAGCTTTCTTTTATTATATGAGATACTCAAGAGAGTCTCAAAATGTGAAACAATGTCCCATTTTTTATTTCTTAATTTTTTGCTTTAGAAAAGACATTATTTTTTTAAAAAGATGTTATGTTAATGTAATGAATCTATTGTTATTTTAAAATGAGTTAATAAATACATGTTTTAAAATTACAGAGTTGTAATTTCTAATACTGTGTATAACAATAGAAATAATCTACATTTAAAACAATTCTTGGGAGAGTTCAATAATTTTTTGAGGGTGACCAATGAATCCCACCATTATTTACAATTATAATTCACCAATTAAAACAAATGGGATTTTTTTTAAGGGAGAAAGTTGTCCTGAGCCAAAAAATTTGAGAATTATTGTACCAAATTTATTTTTTGCTTTCCAAAAGAATCTTAAGAGGTCAAGTGCTTATGATGCAAGTCTATAATCTCAGCTACTTAGAAGGTTAAGGCAGGATCACAAATTTGAGGACAATCTGGACCACTTATTGAGACCCAGTCTCAAAATTAAAAAAAAAAAAATTTAAAGGCTTAGTGGTGGAGCATCCTTGGATTCAGTTTCCACTATGGGGTAGTAGTGAGGAGGAATCCTAAGGAATATGAATGGGAAGTCTTTTCTGGTCCATGATCACCTTCACATTCTAAATCTCGTGATTTATGATAAAATAACTGATTTACCAGGTGAGTAAATATAGTGTTAGGAATTTTATAAAGTTTTTGTCTATTCAAGGGTAAAAAGTAATGGTTTCCATGAAGACCAAGTAAAAAACTAGAAAAACAAGCTCTCAGAATTCCATTCAAATAGGCAAGTCCAGTCAACAATGAAAGAGGAACAGATGAGGTATTACTAAAACAAAGATGTTTTAGGCATGCACAGTATGACACAACCAAAACAACATTTGTCTTTGAAGCAAATATTCTTGGAGTCAAGATATTTTTTCTTGCTATTTTATCCCAGGCAAATCAAACTTCTTTTGGATTCTGATTTCTTATCCATTGTTTTTCCTGGAATTTAATATTCATTCATTCATTTATTCATTCTTTCTTTTATTTGCAAATACTTATTATTAAACATCTCCTTAGCTCCTGACATGTTGTTAAGCACTGGAAATATAGAGGTAAATGACCTAATGCCTAACTATGAGGTACTGATGATCTATGAGGAGATGAATCTTGGGGAGAGGGAGCTTACTGTCTCATTAAACTTGATCATTCCACTTGGAAGGGACTTCATCTTATTATCCATTTTTATCCCAGCACATGGTTGATACACAGCAATATTTGTTGAATGAATGAAAGAAAAAAAAGGGTGGGGTAAGGAAGGGTAATTTGAATATTCCAGAGTCTAAGAAGGAATGAACAGCTTTGGGCCATCCTTTCACTTCATGACATAGATGATGTGGCTTCTCTGTGAACCTGTCTGGTAGACATATGGTTTTAGCATAAGAAGGCTTTTGGTTATCATCTGACAATGTTAATGGAAAAATTTTATAATTATGGTTAATGTATACTGAGTTCTTACCAAATGAAAAACAATGTTTTATTTCATCTTCAGACAAACTCATGAGGTAGACAATTTTATAAATTCCCATAAAAATTTATAAATTCTCATTTAAATTGCTCAACATGACAGAGCTGGACTACAGTAGCCAGTCGTGGTAACAGAAAATGTACTGAGACTTATGCTTTTTAACAAGATGCCCTAGTGATTGGTATGTATGCACATTAAAATTTGAGATGTGATGACTTACCTGTGTCTGGTAATCACTAGCATCGATCTTTATCTCCATGCTGCGTGTGATACAGCATGCTTTGAAATTCTGGATGATGCTCTGGCAGACACTTCTCATTGGTCTCCAGATAGCCATTATTTTTCACCTAAATTATACTTTTTTTTCCCTACCTGCTCCTTCCTTGCAACAAACCTCTTCAGAAATGCTTAGCTCTGGCTCATATGACTAAAACAAGCCCCTTGCTGTTCCTGCCCAGCCCTCCTGGGCTGATCACAGCCAGAGAGGTTCAGCCCTTGTGGAGGAGCCAACCCACTGGCTCTGAGCCTGGGTTTCTTTGTCTCACAGTCACACTCCGCAAGGCTTCTGGGTAAAAGGAAATTTTTTTCTTATCTGTAGTGATTTGCATTTCTACTTATAAAAACATATTTATTCACGAAACAATTAAAATCCTTCATTTTGTCTGCATCTTTCCAAAGGGGTATACAATTAATCTCACCAGACTTTACATCTCATTCCAGGGAGACAATGGAGGAGTATTTTAGTGTAGAAACTGAAATAAAGAGGGACTAATCCCCAATTATATTTATGTATGGTTTATGTATGGTAATTCTTGATTTTTAAAAAGATACCAGACAAGTGTTTCTCAAATTTGAAAACTATATTAACTTCTAAAGAGAAAAAAATTCATAAACCCCCAAGACTATGTCCAGAGAAATACTACTTTATGAAACAAAAGTTTTATACCACAAGCAGTTTTTTTTCAAATGTGAATTATTGGTGCAAATAACCTTTTTTTATAACACAATGATTTTAAGGTAAGATGATTTTTATATGATCTTCAAAATGAAAAGCTGACATTTGAAATGCTTCAAAAAACCCTCAAGCCCCTCAGAATGAAACCAAGCTGGACCCACAAGTTATTTCTATACAAAAGCATTCCCCATTGCCTAAGGGTCTTTGGATGTCCTGATGGTGTAAGACATTACACCATTTCTTACTGTGGATTGAAACGGGGGGGGGGGGGGGGGGGGGAGTCACAGCATAACACTTCCATTTTGGTAGTGAAGATGTAGTTATCTGCATTCCAATTGTCTGGGTTTGCAGCTGCATGTGTATGAATGGCCCACGTCACATGCACAGGCAAGGACTTTAGTTTTGTTCTGAACATGCTTTAAGCCCCACTTGCATTCTCAAGTGTCAGACACCATCTGGGGTGGGCTGGTAGCCATTCTCCCACCTCCAACCCACCCAGTTACAGAAAGAGCTGAAAGAGCTCCAAGGCCCCTCAACGAGCTTAGTCCTCTGAGGCTGTTGGCTGCTCAGAAATCCAAGCCATATTTTTGTGCGATCTAGCTGCTTGCCATATGGCGTCTCAAGGGGTCTGGGATCATTTTCTGCAAGAATTCAGTGGGATCCTGTTACAGTGTGGAAGGTCTGAGACAGGCACTTGGCATTGACACAAGAAACACTCCACAGCTGCATAGCCTTCTTCAGCACCATATGGAAAGAGTAAAGCAGTGTAGGTTTACATTAACCCCTTCATGGCAAAGCAAGGAGGGGTATGGCTGAGACTCCAACAAAAGCCTCAAGAGTTCAAAGGCCCAGAGTGTGGCTATTCTAGAATGTCAGCAGGAGTTTCAGGGTAATAATGAATCATAATTCTATTTGGTTCCTATACAAATTATCATTTCAATGGGCTGAGGTTGTGCTCAGTGGTAGAGTGCTCCTCTGGCCTGTGTGGAGCCCTGGCTTCAATCTTCAGCACCACATAAAAATAAATAAATAAAGTAAAGGCATTGTGTCCAACTACAACTAAAAAATTTAAAAAACATTATCATTTCAAAAATATTGATCATTAGAAATTGATTACTTGTATTCCCAAAAGGAACAGTATCAAAGTTTTGATGTTGACTTTCAGTCATAGGAAGGCAAGTGATTTTCCTCTCTGCTTTTCTTTATATTTCTGTACTTTCCAAATCAACTACAGTGATGCAAGAGTAGGTCTTCAGACTCAGAATGACTGGCTTCATTATGTCATATGTACCTATGTGGCTTTGGGCAAGTTTCTAATCTGACTCCTGTTTCCTTCTGTGAAGTGGGGATAACATTAATAATACCTGCCTTCTTAAGGCTTTTGTGTGGATTCAATGAGATAATACAAGTAAAGGCTTAAACAGTGCCTGGTACATAGTGATTACCCTCAAGTCGTATCACTACTACTATTATATGTCATATTGACTCTGAGACTCATTTTTTTCTCTTTTTCATTTTTAACTTCTAAAAGGGATCTGTTTTACAATTGACGGTGTGACAGGCCTTAATAGACAGTCTTTTTTTTTTTTTTTTCCTGCCTTGGTGATATATGAAATAGATGCATTTCAAACTGATGGTCTGAGGGAATAGTTATTTCTCACTTTCATATTTTTCTCTATGTGAAGGGATAGCAGGAGAGCAGTAAGCCTAACACTTCTGTCTTTCTCACTCCCTCGCTTCTCACCTGAGATGAGTCTTCCTACTGAGAGCCACCCCTTCCTGGCCAGATCTTTTGGGGCTTGATTCACCTGCAGAAACGCCCACTCCACTTGCCCTTGTCTAGTGTGCAATGGAGGCACTGCAAGCAATGGGTGAGTAAAATGCAGAGAAGTGATGGATTTGGGGGAGTTTGCTGCAAACCTGTAGAAACAGATTAGAGAAATTAATTTTGGTAGCAAATGGAAACCTTAGATGGCAGCTACAGGTGGGGCCAGGTCACAGATTTTTGCCTGTGGTGGTTGGATGCTGTCTAAATAACTATTCAGTTAGGTTTTAACTATTAAAGCTAAGACCAGAAGGTCTATCCCTGGAATGATGTGAATTTTGAACCTGTTGGTTGCTGCTGTTCATGGAGGTTTTATCCACAGGTGAGTGGCTGTCTTTATGGAGGTAGACCCAGTAAATTCAGAGGGTAAGCAGTCAGATGCTGGCCTTGCAGTCCTCAGCAAAGGTGCTGTGCCCCAGTGATGGCTTTACCAGGCAGGCTGCCACTTGTCCTTGCATTACACAGGCTTACTTTCTCTGGCCTCCTGGGCTTCTTGGCACATACCAATGGGCCTCCGAGATCTTAATAGCTGAAGGAGCTAGAACAGTAATCCAATTATAGGGAAAAGAAAATCTTTGGTAATACTTTTAAAGCAAAATATTTTGCTACTTTCAAAATACAATACAATTGAGAGAAGTGTGTGCATATGTGTGTGCGTGTGAGCTGCAGAGCGTTTCAGTTAAGTGGGTCAGACCCTGGTAGGGTGCACTAAATGAGCAACCCCAATAGTATTTTGTATCCAAGACCAAGGAATGAGAAAACTAACCTTGAATTCACAGGATTTGTGTGCAAATTCAAGAATTGCTCCCCCTGTGTGATTGTAATATGGCCCAGATCAGAAACTAGTAATCTAACAGCAAGAATGAAACAACCCCTATGACTAAAGAGGAAAAAGTCTTATTTACAATTGAATAGGAATGTTCTGCAACTTGGCGGTTCAACATTGGGGTGCTTGTGAGGGAAAATATATACTTCAATGGAAAACTATGTCACAGCTAGAGTTGCACAAGTCTTTCATGGTTATCTGATTCTGATTCTACAGGAACTATTTAACAGCTCTACAAGTTGAAACTATATGAAAACAGTTAAATCAATTCTTTTTTGAGTTACTTTTTAGTTGTAAATGGACATAATGCCTGTCTTTCTTTCTTTCTTTCGTTTTTATTATTATTATTTTAATATGAGGATCAAACCCAGTGCTTCACACATGCTAGGTAAGCACTCTACCACTGAGCCACAACCCCAGGCCCTCAAATTAATTATTATCTGTAGACATAGAAATGAATTCCTTCTGGTGGAGAGACACCCCTTAATTCCCTCTGTCCTTCCATCTCTCCGCTTACACACAAAAGCCAGTTATGCACACCTTACACATTCATCTCAACATTCCTTTATAACATTTTGGGCTTCCTTGACTTCTGCTTTGAATGAATCGGTTGCCTGTTTCCTCATCTTAATGAATTAAATGAAATCTTCAACATTTTTTATCTGTACGAGAGTCAAGATTAACTTCTTTTGAAAACATCTTTTAACACTATGCACATAGGATTCAAAGGGGGCATGGAAATGTAGGAAGCTTTTAAAATACTGAATGGTAAAGAAAGGTACCTCAAGTAAAATCGAGGATGCCATCAGAGCAAATCTCCAGAATTTGATCAAAGCAGAACTATTTTAAAAACACTTCTCTGAGAACTATGTTCATAGGTGTATTTCTCTCTTAGTTTGGAAAAATACATGGTTATTTATTCTTGCCAAGAGGTATTTCCCAATTAATTTTAAGTTTGCAGGTCGTGGCCTATGGACAACTGGCATAAACTCTAGATAACTGGCATAGCTGGAACTGAGAAGGCTCCTCCCTCTCACAATGTTGCTGAATGCCTCATGATCTTTGCCAACTCTTTGGTTTAGACTAAGCACTGAGTTCTGGGAATATAATTTTGTTTTGGGCAATGGCACTAGGAACTGGGAATGGAAAGGTTTTCTAAATTTAGTAGCTGTGGAGCCAGTGCTATGATATTTTGATATGTCCTACTAATTAACTAGACTTTTCTCAAAGGTGGTTCATGAAAGATTTAGCATTAAGTAACACCACTTCTTAAGAACTACACTAATTCTGGTAAAGGACAGCTTAAGCTATAGTTGCTGAAACAATCACAATATTGCCCAAAGCGGAGAATCCCTCTAGCAAAATCAAACAAGATAAGAAATTGGGAAGGTAAATTTGGAGCTATACCATTTTTAACTTTTAACATTGAAGATCAAAAGAAACTGATTGTTGACATTTAGTTCCTTTGGACCAAAATGTAAGCAAGACTTCATTTATGGACCTCAATTGCTCTTTGTAAACTATTCACGGAAGAGAGTTTTTATTTTTCTTTCTGTGTTGACCATTTTCTGATATCTTAATGTCAATATCACTGTGAAACTCTAATAAGCTGTGTTTGTCAATGAGACTGCTCAGGATCTGTGATAATAAACAGAATAGAAAGTCAATTTTGGGGGGCTGGGGATGTGGCTCAAGCAGTAGCGTGCTCGCCAGGCATGCGTGTGGCCCGGGTTCGATCCTCAGCACCACATACCAACAAAGATGTTGTGTCCGCCGAGAACTAAAAAATAAATATTAAAAATTCTCTCTCTCTCTCCTCTCTCACTCTCTCTTTAAAAAAAAAAAAAGAAAGTCAAGTTTTGAAATTGGGTAGAAAGTACACTGTACAGTGTGGTGCATTTAAAAGCCTTCTTGGGGTCCCAGGATGATATTCACAGGTGAAGATGCTGGTACTGGATAAGTACTCTCGTGAGATTAACTACACTGGCCAATTGATGATATTTTCTCCTTAGGAGGAGGCTACACCCCAGGGAAAACTGTAGCACACAAGTAGATAATATGTTTAGGAAACACTTCTGACACTTCCTTCTATGTGAAGAATGTTCATTAGGTGACACCATCACCATCCCCTCTTGTATTAAATCAAATCCTTGAGTTTGGAAAGAGAAAATGGGCATGTGGCGAATGAACTTTTCATTTTCCCTTCTTTCAAAGAGTGAGCTGCTCCAAAGAACAAGCAGTGTGCTCTGCCTTCAGAAGGAGCAGATGGCCCTGCCTAGCACTGTTGGGAAGGGGGTGGTCTAATTATGGTTCCAACATCTGTCCTCAATGTCAGCTTTATCAGTAATACAGGTGATGTTTAAATCTCACATTTGTTCTCTCTCTTTTTTTGAACCCAGGGGTGCTGAACTACAGAACCACATCCACAGCCCTTTTTTAAAATTTTTTATTTAGAGGCAGGGTGTTGCTAAGTTGCTTAGGGCCTTTCTAAATTGCTGAAGCTGGCTTTGAACTTTCGATCCTCCTGCTTCAGCCTCCCAATTACAGGTGTGTGCCACCATGTCCTGCTCATGTCTATTCTTTTAACCTTATTTCAAAACTCAAGAGAGGAAGGGTTCATTTGGGGTTTCCCTCAAATCTCAGCACCATGTGTTATTATTTTTAATGGTAAAATTTATTTCATTTAAAATTATCTTTTAATTCTTCAAAATAAATTATATTCCAAATTAATATCATATATCTAAAATAACTTCAAAACTAGTATGTATATACACATACACACACCTACACCATGCATTTCTATGTTTTAGTATTTGAACGACAGCTGGTTTACCTAGGGAATTTTGGGGGGATGATGGGTACCAGGGATTGAATCCAGGGGTGTTTAACCACTGAGTCACATTCCCAGCCTTTTTTTTTTTTTTTTTGAGACGGGGTCTCACTAAGTTGCTTAGGGCCTCACTAAATTGTTGAGGCTGGCCTTGAACTTCCAATCCTCCTGCCTAAGACTTGCTCCACCATGCCCAATTTACCTGGGGAAGTATTTTAATAATTTATTCAAGAAAGATAGCCTTATGAAAAAAAAAAAAAAGAAAGAAAACCTTATTCAAGATTCCCAGGATAGTGATTTAAGCAAAACTCATCTAAATATAACAATTTTATTAGAGTTTCAATGTCCAAAGACATCATTTACTAATAAATTCCCCTATTGTGAAATACAAAAACTTGAACATTTACACAATCACAGAAGTACTCGTATAAAAACATTTATACTTACAGATTCAGTATACTAACTAACTTATCAGACACTGTTGCCTCTATGATTTTCATTTATTTCAGCTATTTGTTCCACCTTTGCTTCCTACATTTCCCCCTCATCCCTGAAGGGAATACATATTATATATGCATACTGTATACGTGTAGGCATAAAAGTATCTATGTGTATGTAGGCATATAGGAATATATGTACATAAATATATATGCATATATAACATTATATATTTATATATTTTTTTCTTCACAATTATTTTCATTTTACTTTTATATTAGGTAGTTTTAAATATATTCCTTTTTTCATCAGAAAAAAATTTCATATGTTAAAAATCTTCAGATGTTGTCCATGTAGAAAACATGGGCATAAGGAAATTAGGATTCATATAACAATGCACAGTAAAAATATCAGCTGTCTAGATCCCCAGAAAAGTCCAAAATCTGTGTGTCTCAGGCCCCATCAGTCTAGGGCCACCATGAAGAGAGCATATGAATCCACTAGCTCTGGCCTCTATCCTATTGTGGGATTTATAGCCGCTTTCAAGTGCCTGGGATGTCACATACGTTGCTCATGCACAGTGCTTTCTGCTGACATCTAACATATGTGTGCTGGAACTCCATCTCCAAGCCTCTTGCACAGGTATGCAGATGACTGCATGGAGAGGAGCCCAGGAGGAGAGGGAGGAAATGCACCTGGTAGTAGTGAGCCAGAATTCCCCTCTCACTCAGTCACTGCCCCTGACACTTCTCTTGTGCCTGCTTTCTTTCCCTCATAGTCCCTTTCCAAGGGCCATCTCATTATGATCATAAAGCTGAGTCCTAGGCCAGAATCAACTTATTTTTAAATTTAAGACCCCCATTATATGTTCTGATTGGCTGAATTTCAAATAGTTAAACACTCTTTCTTTGAAAAACAAAAATTAAAAAAAAAAAAAGTTTAGAATAGAAATTTAGCCCAACGATATAATCTGAATGTGGGTCAAATTTTCTTAATGACTCGGGGTCAAAGGTATGAACATGATTGTTGGTGTTATTCTATGAGGCCGCTATTTCCTGCTATTGAGCTCCATAACTGATTGCTGTTACTCCCAAACTGCTGTATTTTGGGGGATCCTCTACCTTCTATTCATAGTTATAGCACCTTGTTGTCCGTGTCCCTTTGAATTAGTCAATGTTCTTGTGAATCAGAAACTTGAAAAGACATCTTGATAAAGCTGGTCTGATGCCTTTGCAATTTGTTTCCTGGGTCCCAGCTGAATCCCTGACTTGTGACTATGCATCCTGGGTTTTCTGTGGTCATCCTGGAGTAATATATTAATGCTTTCTTCTTTCACTCTCAGAAGTGTTCCAGATTGAGTAATAGATTAAATGGCCCACCTACAGATGACTAATAATATCATCATGATTAAAAATTGTATCACTTTCTTCTCTAAGTGATCTATATGTTAGAGTTATACTTAGGATTCCCTGTCCCAAATTAAAAAGAAAACATGAAAATGTACAGAGAAGTTTCATGTCAAAGATTTCTAGATTTGTCCTCCTCACAGGCAGAGATGGAAGCAAATTAATACAGTTGATCCTTGGTATCGACGGGGGATCGGTTCTGAGACCCCCATAGAGAATTGTGAATGCTCCATATCTTATATATAATGGCATAGTGTTTGCATATACCTGTAAATCCTCTTGTAGATTTTCAATCATATCTAGATTGCTTTTTATATCAAATACAATGGAGTGATGTATAAATAATTATAATAGTGTACTGTCTGAATAATGACAAAGGAAAAAGTCTGTTCATGGTTGGTATAGTCACAATATTTTAAAAATATTTCCATTAGAGGTTTATTAAATCTGTGGATACAGAGAACCACCCAACACTGAAGAGCTAATATATTAAGTACCAACTGCTTACCTTGATTGGTGCTGGACACATTCACGTTTACTAAATTTGTGTAATATTCTAGGTAGATATAATCCTCTTCTACGTACAAGGAAGTCGAATTTATAAGAATTAGCTCAAATACCTTAGAGATGATAGGAGAGAAGAGCAATGGTTTTGTACCACAGAGGGTTTATGTCAGATTATTTCATTCTATCTCTGACCACAATTATGTTGGTATCATACAGCCAGCAGAAGAACCTCTTTTTGGTAACAATATAACATTGTCTTCATGCTTGGTTAAGAGTTGAAAAAAGGCTTAGTCTAAATCTGAAATATTTGGAAAGCCAAAACTTATTTAGAGGAAATGCTGAATGTTACATCACAGCTTTGGATAATTGGAAAGTGTACTTGACTAATTGTTGCTCTGGTTTCTAAAGTCTGTGGCTTTGAAGAACATTTCAAGCATATAATGAGTCAAAAGAATGGAAAATCATGGAGGAAAATGTGACTTTTAACCATTCTGGGAGTGTCTGAAAATGTAAGCCTTCATTTTAGTAAATGAAGGTTTAGAACACAAAATGATAGGATCCTGAGCAATAATAGGAGAGTATCCAGCCCATCCATAATCATTTAAGAATTATTTATGTGTCGGGGCTTAAGCCTGCCATTTAGTTTTTTTTATATTTTCGTATATTGTTTTCTACATTTTTTCATTTCTCTCTTTTTTCTATCTTCCGGTATGTTGCATGAATATTGTTTCAATTTATCTGATAATTTTGAGTGAATCTCTCTATGAAGATTTTTCAGTTGTATTTGTTGTTATTGTATTATACCCACAGAAGTTGTCATAGTCTACTGGTGTCAACAAGTTGCCAATTCAAGTGAAGGACAGAAACCTTACACTCTTTAGTTCCCTTTAGTCTTTCCTGTTTATGATGGTCATAAAGTACTTCTTCTATATACACTGAGAACCATGCCAACCAATATTATACTTTCACTTCAATCACCAGATGTAATTTAGGAACTGAAGAGAAGAAAAGTCTATTGTACTTAACCATATTTTAAATTTTTCCTATTAATCTTTCTTCCCTTTTGAAATTGCAAGATTTCTTCTTTTATCCTTTCCCTTATTTTTCAAAAACATAACCATTTCTCTAAGGGTAGGTCTACTGGTGACAAATTCTCTGTTTTCCTTCATCTGAGAATGTCTTGACTTCCCCTTCATTTCTGAAGGATGTTTTGGCTGGGTAGAGAATTCCAGACTGACAGCTCTGGTATCACTTGAAAAATGGAGCTACTTCCTTGTGGTCTCCATGGCTTCTGATGATAAATCTGATGTCGGTCAAAGAACTCTTATTGGTGAAAATAAAACGTGTCATTTCTCTCTGGCTGTTTTCACGATATTTTTCCCTTGACTTTGGTTTTTAGAAGTTCAATTATGATGTGTCTTGGTGAGAATTTATTTTTATCCTATTTGAAATTTATGAAGTTTCTTGAATTGGTTTATTCCTATTGCCAAGTTGGGGATATTTTCCAGCCATTATTCCTTTGAATGCTTTTTGATTCTTGTTTTTTTTCTTCTATTCTTTTTTTCAGGAGGTCAATTATGACCTGGGTGTCAGTTTTTGTTGTTGTTGTTGTTAAGGATCCATTGAAAACCTAGGCTTGTTTTAATTTTTTTTTCAGTCTACCCCCATGAATGGATTAATGCCATCATCTTGAGAGTAAGTTCCTTATACAAGAGAAGGACTGGCTCTCTCTTGCAAGTGCTCATTTTCTCTCTCCCTTCTCCCTCTGTCCTGTCTCTTTGTCTTTCTGCCATAGAATGAGACAACAAAAAGGCCCTTGCCAGATTATGGCCCCTTGATCTTGGCTTCCCAGTAGCCAGAATCATGAGCCAATAAATTTCTGTTCATTATAGATTACTCATTCTGTGCTTGTCTATTACAGCAGCACAGAACAGACTGAGACAGCATCTGTGTATGGCTTTTCTCATTCAAATTGGGATTTTCCTGGGTTTTGGTATCACCAGTGATTTTCTATACTCTAGACATTATGGGTACTTTAAAACTCTATATCTTATTTAAATCTTGTTTCAGAAGGCCTTTTTTAAAACCACACCAGCAGAAGAAGAGGAGCACTTCCCTGGAGTGCCAGGTGTGCGCAGAAGTGTAGGTTCTGACTCAGCTTCCACCCACCTCTCAGGACATGGTGGGTTCCTCATCACGGCTCCATGAGGGTGGCTGTCCAGGCCTCTGCTAACAGGGTGGGAGCAGGGATCAAATTTTCCTCATAGTACTTTGCTGGAGTTAAGTGGTTATTATCAAAAATTTCTGGTCTGGCTAGGTTGACTCTTTCTTGACTTTCATGGCTGTATTTGTTCGTTTGTTGTCTTTGCCCATTGGAGTTTCTATGTCGGAGGCTTCTCTAGCACTCAATCCAGAATATATAAGAAAGTGCAGAGACCTCAGTGCATGTTGATTTTAAGGGTCCAAACACCATAACTGGTCTGTTTTCTTCTCTTTACCCTGCAGAGTATTCTTGTGTTTGCTTAATATATAATATCTTGGAATTTTAGCTATCTCTAGAGGAAGGAATAAAGAGAAATGTGTCTACTCCATCTTCCAGCCATTTTCTTTCAGCCTTTTTGATGCACCCTCAGGTTCTAAATATTTATAAATAACCACAAACTCCAGAAGAGCTTAATCAAGATAAATATGTGAATTTCTATGTCAGCTAGTTCTACCAACTAACTATTCATTATGTTCAATCTCATTGTTATTTGTGACTTGGAATATTAATTTTAAAACAAATTTATGTTGATTGAATTACCTTGGTATAAGTTGCTTTTGCTCAAATTGGATTTTGCCAGATTACTTTTGGTCAAATTTATTTCCTTTCCCAAATTAAATGTAACCCTAACTTCCTAAATGAGTATGAACTTCTTTTCCTATTTGGAGAAAAAAAGTTTGCTTTGGATTTAGAAATGAAACTGCTTCCTCTAATTTCAAAGCTCATTTCTCGTATGGAACCCATTTACAAAGTTTCCCTGTGAGATGTGGTTGCTGAGTAAATTTCCTTCTCAAAGATCATGTATCTTGTTATCAATGGTGTAGGTCCTAACGTCAAGCAGCTTCCAGTAAAGTCCAGAGACCTCAGGGCATGTTGATTTTAAGGGTCCAAAAATCATAACTGGTCTGTTTTCTTCTCTTTACCCTACAGAGTGTTCTTGTGTTTGCTTTATATATCATGTCCAGGAATTTTAGCTATCTCTAGAGGAAGGAATAAAGAGAAATGTGTCTTCTAGCTAGAATGTGTTCTGGAATGTGTTCTCCAGGGTAACTGGGGAACCCCCAGGTGAAGACAGGTCTATGGATTCCTGGGATAGATGTAAAAAACTAGAGTGGAGTGGTGGATCCTAGAGAAAGGAGGTCACCAAAGGTAGCCTGTACGGGAAAGTTAGCTAATATGTCTGATTTTGCCTATCAGGGTAGAAACAGTTAAATATTTTGTTCTCTCTTATGACTTCCAGGCAAACTGTGACAGATATTACAAGCTTAGATGTCTGCAGGGACTAGGGTGATGACATGATTGCAAAAATATTTTTTATCTTTCTTATTAGCTTTACTACAAGGAAATTAATAACTCTGTCTTGACTAAGAAAACTCTCAAAGGTTTCAGATCTCACCTAGTAAATGGAAAGCCTCTTTTAATAGTTGATAGGACCCCCTACCATTTCCTCTGTTATCTCTCATCTCTTCTCGATTTGCTTTAGACCAGATTAGCCTCCTTGCTGCTGATAGAAGATGCCAGACAACTTCCTTTGCTTGGAACTTTCCCAAAGTTAGTCCTGGACTAGAATGTTTTTCCCTGGGATTCATGCATAGCTCACTTCCTCAGCCCGTTCAGGTTTCTTCTCAAAAGTCACCTCTTGGTGAGGACTTCCCTGGCTCCATAGCTAACATTTTAGCACTGGACCTCTGTACTTCCTCCTGACTCTTTGTCCTGAGTACTGATGTCCAACTAATATATATTTTACTAATTAGCTTGTATAATATCTGTATTTCTCCAGCATTACTAGATTAAAAACTTCACATAATCTTGTGACTGGTTAGGCATTTTTGCCTGCTTAGTGGCTGCTGTATTTCCAATACCTAAGATGAAAACTGTCATGTATTAGGTCCTCAACAAATAAGTATTAAGTTACCAATAACAAACATGTAACCAGTGCTGGGTAAAAAGTAGGTGCAGAGGCCCATAGCAAATTGGAAAATGTGTGTTCTTTATAAAGAACTGCTACTCCTGTGATTTTTGGCTGAAATTGTAGACTAAATGATGCCAGATATTTTGATTTTCAGAAAAATCTTGATACCTCAATTTGTATATTAATATTCTCCATGTTTATTTTTCTACTTTCTTGAGGTGTACATTGTGTAAAATGAAGTGCATATGTAAGTGCATATATTTAAGTGTTTAAATCAGATTAAAATCTGAACATTTTCATTTGCCCCAAAGGTATTTTTTTAATTTAGCTTTCCTCTCCCCCCCCTTTTTCCTTTCTTTCTTCCTTCTTTTCAGTACTGGTGTTTGAACCTGGGTGCCGCAGTCTGGCTGGGCATAAAATCACGAGCCACTCACAGCCTTGTAGATTCAAACAGCAAGTCTTTATTCCCAACCTCTCACTGGCACTCTACACGCACGTTCTGGGAAAATCCACACTTCCACTCGGCTCTGCATACCAAAATACTCTCTGAATCCCGCCGAGAACTCAACGGGAACTCAAGGAGCGGGCAGGGCGCCTGAGGCAGCAGGATACTCCCTATTCCCAGCAGGGTCCACCTTAAACCTGGAACCACCCTAAACCCAAGGAGCACCCTAAACCTGATCCGCCCTAAACCCAGATCCGCCCTGGTCCTTGAGCAAGGTCACCTTTCATGCAATGTCACTGCAAATGACCTGGGTCATGCCATGCGTAGCTATGGCTCTCAGCACCCCGGGGCATTCTAACTTGGAACTATAGCTTTTTTTTCCTGTACTAGAATTGAACCCAGAGGTGCTTTACTACTGAGGAACATTCCCAGTCTTTTTTAAAAAATATTTTATCATGAAACAGGGTCTCACTAAATTGCTGAGGGTCTTACTGAGTTGCCGAGTCTGACTTTAAACTTGATTCGCCTGCCTCAGTCTCTTGAGTCTGGGATTACTGGTATGCACCACTGCACCCAGTTCATCCCATCTCTTTTTAAAAACATAAAAATTTTGAGTCAGGATCTCTCTATGTAGTCCAGGCTGGCCTCGAGCTTGCAATCCTCCTGCTTCAGCTTCTCAAGTATCTGGGATTGCAGGTCTATGCCACTACAACCTCTTTATCCAAAAATTTTTTTCAAGCCCCTTAGCAATCCATCCATCCTTCTACTATCCTTAAGTCACTAATCTGCTTTCTGTCTCTATAGAGTTCTACATTTTCTAGAATATTATGTGAATGGAAGCATATAGTATATGAATTATTTTCTGATCTCCTACTTAGCACACTGACTTTAAGATCCAATCCTATTATGTATATAATGGTTTTTTTTCTTAGTACCAGATATTGAACCCAGGGGCTCTTAACCACTGAGCCACATTCCCAGCCTTTTTTATTTATTTTGAGACAGGATCTCGTTAAGTTGCTTAGGGTGCTTTGCTAAGTTGCTGAGGCTGGCTTTGATCCTCCTGCCTAAGCCTCATGAGTTTCTGGGATTACAGGTATGCACCATTGTGCCTGGCTAATTCATTTATTTTGATTGCTTAATATTGCTTTATTGAATGCATGTACAATTAGTTTGTCTACTTGCTAGTTGATGGGTGTTTGGGCTGTTTCTAGATTTGACAATTGTAAATAAAGCTGCTGTGAGTATTCCTCCACAAGACTTTGTACAGAAGTATATTTTTACTTCTCTTTAATTTTCTTGATTTTAAAGTATTGGTAACTAATCTAAAACATTTAAGATCCAGGCAGGCCAATAATGAAGAGCCTAAACAAAACACATCTGCATGCCAGATCCAGCCTATGGCGGCCAATTTGCCACAGATACTGAAGTTCTATGGTTTTCTCTTTGGAAACATAAGTATTAAATATGGCTCTTTGGCTACATTGGCCCTTTGAGATGTGGCCCCACATTTCATATGTTCACCATCATCTTGAATTTATATAAGTTATGGGAAGTTCATGACAAGAGGCCATAATTTATGGTCCCAGTGGTGCTTCTCTGCCCAGGGAGCTTCTAAAGCAAGGTCAGGTTCTAAGGGTGGTAAGAGGGTGTATCAGCACATGATCTCTGATGAACTTGAACTGGTAGAACAGCAGCTATGAGGTTCCCTGGGGTGCTTCTGTCTGGTGCCCCACCATTCCACCTAACAAGCAGATGCCGTTTCTGTGTGGGGTCCAGCTGCTCACTCAGCAGCTCCAGGAAGCCTCCTGAAAGGGCTTTGCAGTAAGATTTCCAGGAAGGCGGGAATACAGGAGTTCTTTGTTCACTGACTTGAGAAGGAGAGGAAACTACAGGACTGGTTTGGGAAATTAATCCCTGTTTATTTTTTTTATCTTTCTGTTCTATCAAAAGCAGAGATAGGGGAAAGGAGGTCACTACTGGTTCTGGAAGTTAGCAGTGTCCTCTGGGTAGCCGCAAATGGGAAACTCAATAGAAGGTCACTTTAGGCCAAGGTAGGGAATGTGAGACTCCAGCCCCTTGCCTGAGATGCTGGCAGGTACATACCAGCAGTAGTGGGGGCCATTCCTTGGGCATGTGAAGAGAACTAGCCCTTGGGCACTAGCTTGAGAGAGGGAGGGAGTGAAGGCTCTTTGTAGCATCCAGAAGGCTGGTTTCAGAGTGCACATGAGATGCCCCCTCCAGACTCCTCAAACAATTTTGGGTGAATTTCAAGAGGTCAGGCTTCTGAAGTGCAAATATGGGAAGATCCAGAGAAATATAGCCTTGTCATCATTACTATGTCTCTAATTCTATAAAATTAAAATGCCTTTATTTTTTTCTCTTATAATAGTAGAACCTACTTGTAAAAATTCCAAAAAGTTCAGAAAAATATAAGAAGAACATGAAAGTCCCTTGTGGAGATAGCAGCTACTGATAACTTTTGAGTAATAGATTCTTGGACTTTTAAATATTCAGGATAATTTGTATAAATGTGTGTGTGTGTGTGTGTGTGTGTGTGCGCGCGCGCGCGCACGCATCTGTATGGCAAAGAGAAAATCTTATTCTGTTTATACCTTCTCAGAGCCTGTCCTGGGTGACCCCAAACCAAACCTTTCCAGGAATCAGGCAACAGACAGGCTGAAGTGCTATTGAATAGGAGTATGAATGGTCACCCTTAGACTTTAAATAAAGCCAGCAAAACATCACAAAAGAATTGCTGGGAATGGATTTATCGTGAAAGAAATGAGTCTACAGATGTTTTATGAGTTGAAAAAAAACCAGCACAAAAGAGCACAGAAGCAGAGAGAAACATGAAGTAAACCTCAAGGAAGTGTATTGAACTTTCAAAGACCTTGGGAGTTGGTGTTAATGTAATCCAAGTTTCACCAGTGCTAAAGGCAGTTCAAGCTCAAGAGGGACCTTATTTACCATCTGACTTTCTGTGTTGGTGTGTGTGTATATGTATGTGTGTTTGTGTTAGGCAGCTTTCTGACACTTTCTGACAAAATACATAAGAAAATGAATTTAGAAAGGAGGAGAGATTCATTTTGCTTATTGTTTCAGAAATTTTAGTCCAAGGTCACTTGGCCCATCACTTTGGGCCTATGGTAGCATAGTACATCATGGTGGGAGTGAATGACATAAGAGGTTTGCTTACTTCATAGTGGCCAGGAAACAAAAAGAAGAAGGGAAAGGGACTGCCCTTGCTGACCTAACAAGATTGTTTTTCCTGTTTTATTAATTAAATAACTTTCTATAAGCCCCCATCACTTAAAGGTTCCACTTCTTGATATTGCCACAGACTGGAGACCAAGCCTTTAACCTATGGGGCTTTGGGGGATTTAAGATCCAAACCTTAATGATATGTGTATATACATAATTTTAAAAAATATTATACAAATTATTGTATAATGTGTTTTTTAAGATTATATAAATAAATTTTTTAAAAAAATCTTTTTGTAGGCTTCTGTCCTGGATCCAGAGCCCAGGTGTCTGTGCTATGCAGAATCTGAAAACAAACCACAGGGAGAACGCTGAGAACCCTGAGAGCCAGGAAATGAAATAAAGTACATATATGAAGACAGGAATTGATGTGAACATACTTTGTATACAAACAGAGGATTTTGTCAGCTATGTCACGTAAAGCCCTTTCTTAAACTCACTTTGGGGGCTCTTTTACATCCTGTTCTGGACTGCAGAGCAGTGACTCACCTCACTCATTCTGTACAATCAATTGACTTTTGTCTATCTTTGCAAACAATGGTTGGGAGAACAAGCATATTGGAGCGTCTTTCATATCCTATAATATGGTTGTCAGATCCTGTGGGTTAAAGGGTAGTTACTTGCTATGTTTGAAAAATCTTCCCTATGAGAAGGGCTTATCTATATTTTTTGTTTTGGAAGCCCCATAAACACAGAAGAGAAGCATTTATGGTCACAAACAAAGGAATGCCAGAAGCCATTAGATATGAGAAAATACAAAAATAAATAAAATCTTCTCTTAGAGCTTTTAGAGGTAAAAAGTTTATTTCTGTTTTGTGTAAGAAAACTAAAATTTCTCTTTGGCCTGACAATATTTTGATGTTTTAAACTTACTTGTAATTTCTACCTGTGTTTTGAATTTACCTATGCCTGGCTATCCCTTACCAGATAACAACCCTCTCTAAAACCTTACTGGTGCCTCATAAATTCTGGCTCCTGCTGACCAAATAACAATTCTCTCTAAATCTCAGTGGCAACTTATAAATTCTAATGTCTGGAGCTGAATTTATTTTCCACCTTGAAATGTTAACCACGTAGATCCTTAACCTGCTATTTGCCTTTGCACTATGATTGTCAAAATCTTGTTAGCTGTAAGTACCTTAGACACCCACCTCCTTTGTAACTTTTTGTGCTGTAAAAACATTTTCCTGAAGATCAAGGGGATGATCTCTAGCATGGAATCTTGTAAGAGACAGTCCTGGCCAGCTTTTGTGTACACAATACAATCTTGATTTAATTTGATTTAAAAAAAAGATTATATAAAGAAATTTTTTCACCAAAAAGCCTATCATAAAAATACTTTTTGCACCAACAAAAACATATAAGTCCTGATTTTTTTAGTAGCAGCATGTCATTCTACCATATGGATGGATTAAAATACATTTAACCACTCTTCCTTGATTAAACATTTAGACTGTTTCCGTTTTTTACTATTATAAACAAGATCACAATAAATGTTTTGCACATAAAGTGAGTTATAGTTTCTCATAAATTTCTAGAACATATTCCTAGAAGTGAAATTGTTGTTGTATCATAATATATATCCCTTTGGAAGTTCTCTGGCACGTATCACGAAAGGGTCCATCACAGAAATGGTGAATTATTTATTCACCGTGGAAACTAAAAAGTCAATCTCATAGAAGAACAGAGAGAAGAGTGGTCACTAGAGACTGAGAAAAGGATTGGGGAGGGAGGATGGAAAGAAGTTCAATAAGGGGCACCAAATACAGAGTGGAAGAATTATTCTTCCGCCAATACTATATGAAAGCCTGTTTTCCTATATGTTACTGTCCCTGGATATTATTATTCTTATGTATTTTTGAGCATCTATTAGCTGAGGAATTACAAATTTTTGTTCTGTTTATTTTTTAGGTTTGGTTTTGTGTATGTGCAGATCTTTTTAAAAGAATTGTTTTAGTTGTCTGATTATGGCAAGATTGTTTTTCCTGCTTTATTAATTAAATGACTATAGGAATGTAAATTCTTTATCACATGTATTTTTAAATGGTCTTCCAGTTTTTAATTTTACTTTTGATATGGCTTATGACATTTTTTGGCGACATAAAAATGTTCCTTTTTTATTTTTTCTTTAATCTTTTGCTGGTGGTTCTTCATTTGGTATTTCACCATAGAAAACTTTGCTGATCCTAAGAGTACAAAATTATTGATCCATATTTTTTCCTCACATTTTTGAAATTTAATATTTTAATTTTATATGTTCTTTTTTATTGAGACATAATATTTGTACATCTTTATGGGGTTTATGATAATAATTTGGTACATGTATATAGTGTGTAATAATCAAACTGAGGTAATGAACATTTCTCTCTCTTCAAACATTCATCATTTTTATATGTTGGAAATTTTGTACTTGTCCAGTCACTTTTGAAATATATCATAGATTTTTTTTAACCAACAGTTATCCTACTGTGCTAGAGAAAAACAACAAGGAATTCTTCCAGGCTAGTTGTGTTTTGGTGCCCCTTATTGACCTCTCCTCTCTCCCTCTACCTTGTCCCTCTCAGTCTCTAGTGGTTACTATTACATCCCATTCTTCTATAAGACAGATTTCTCCACAAATGAGGGAGAACATATACTGTTTACTTTTCTCGTATCACCTAACATAAGGCCCTCCAGTTTCATTCATCTTGCTGCAAATGTCAGGATGTAATTCTTTCTTATGGCATGACATTGTGTATATAGACCATCTTTTCTGTATCCATTCATCTACTTGAAGGTTATCAAGGTTGATTCCATATCTAAAGTATTGTGAATAGTGCAGGGATAAACATGGACTGCAAGTATCTGTTCAGTAATAGTGATTTCATCTCCTTTAGATATATACCCAGTAGTAGAATTGCCGGATCATATGGTTTAGTTCTATTTTTAGTTTTTTAAGGAATCTCTGTGTTTTCCACAGTGGATATTTCCCACCAACAGTGTATAAATATTCCCTTTTAACTTCACCATCCTTAGCATTTGCCATTTCTTGTCTTTGGCGATAGCAGTTCTGAGATGAGACTATATCTCATTTGGTTTTGATTGGTATTTGTCTGCTGATAAGTGAAATCAAGCATTTTTTCATATGCATTTTTACCATTTATATATCTTTTTTGAGAAGTGTCAATTTAAATATTTAGTTCATTTTGTAATTGTCAATTTGATGTTTCTAGTGTTCAGCTTTACATATACTGAATAGCAGTCCATTGTCAGATGAATAGTGCATGAATTCATTTTCAACCATTCTGTATTTTTTCTCTTTACTCTGTTGATTATTTTCTTCTCTGTGAAGAAACTTCTTAGCTTGATATAATCACATGTGTCTATTTTTACTTTTGTTCCCTGTGCCTTTGTGGTCCTTTCTAAACAATCATTGCTTATACCAATGTCTTGAAGTATTGCCCTAATGTTTTCTTGTAGTAATTTTATAGTTTCAGGTTTTACGTTTAGGTCTTTGATCCATTTTGAATTAACTTTTATGTATGACAAGGAGAAGAGAACTAGTTTCCTCCTCTTCCTTCTCTGCAGGATTGCTTTGGCTATTCTAGGTCTTTGTAGTACAATATGAATTTTAGGATTTTTAACATTTCCTATTTTTTTCTATTGTTTTAAAGAAAGTTTTTGGTATTTTGATAGAAATTACATTGAATCTGTAGATCATGTTGGGTAATATGGTCATTTTAACAATTTTAATCCTTCCAATCCATGATTAGAGATATAAGCCATGGATATCTATTTCTTTCATTAGTGCTTTATAATTTTTACTGTAGAGTTATTTCAATTCCATGATTAAATTATTACTAAATATTTTATGTAGCTATTGTGAATGAGATTACTTTTTAAATTTATTTTTCATCAATTCTTTATTGGTGTATAAAAATGCTACTCTTTCTGGACTGCGGTTGTGGCTCATTGATGAAGTGCTCACCTAACACGGTGTGAGGCCCTAGGTTCGATCCTCATCACCAAATATAAATAAATAAAATAAAGGTATTATGTCCACCTACAACTAAAAATATTTTTAAATAGCTACTCTTTCTTACATGTTGAATTTGTATTCTGCAACCTCACTGAATTTGTCAGTTCTAACAGCTTTTTGATGAAGTTTTTAGGTTTTTCTATGTATAAATATGTCATCTACAAACATGGACAATTCAACTTATTCCTTTCCAATTTGGATGCTCTTTATTAATTTCTCTTGCCTAATCGTTCTTGCTAAGACATCTAGTGCTATGTTAAAAAGCGTGGTGAAAGTAGACATCCTTCTCTTGTTCTTGATCTTAGAGGAAATGATTTCAGCCTTTTCCTTATCCCTATGATATTGGCTGTGGGTTTTTCTTATAATAGCCTTTTGTATTTTGAGTTATGTTCCCTCTGTACCTAATTTATTGAAAGTATTTTTTTCTGAAGCCATGTGTAATCTTATTGGATTTTTTTCTGCATCTATTGAGAAGATCATATGGGTTTTATCCTTCACTCTGTTGATGTGTTTTATCATGTTTATTGATTTGCATGTGTTGAACCATACTTGCATCCCTGGGATGAATCTCACTTGATCATGGTGTATGACCTTTCTGATGAATTTGGTTTGCTGATATTTTATTCAGAAGTTTTGAATCTATGTTCATTAGGAATATGGCTCTATAGTTCATTTTGTTGGTGTTGCATCATCTTTGTCTGGGTTCAGTATCAGGGTAATGTTGAACTTGTAGAAAGAGGTTGGCAGAGTTGCTTGAATTTCAGTTTTTGGGAAAAGTTTAAGAATTAGAATTAATTCTTTAAATGTTTTGTAGAATTCATCAGGGATCAGATAATGGAATTCTTTTAAAGATGGGAGACTTTTAATTATTGTTTCAATCTCCTTCCTTCCTCCTGTATTAGTCTGTTTAAAATTATTTTTCTTCTTGATTGATTTTGGTGGGTTGTGTGTGTTCAGGAATTTTATTAGCATATAATGGTTGATGGTATTTGCTTATTTTTTGTAGTTCTGTGATATCAGTTGTAATGTCTCCTTTTACATCTGTGATTTTACTTATTGGAGTCTTCTCTTTTTTTCTTGGTTAGTCTAGCCAAAGGTTTGTCAATTTTATTTATCTTTTCAAAAACAACTCTATTTCATTTTATTTTTATTTTTATTTCTTCTCTGACTTATGTTATTCCTTGTATTAATTTGGGTTTGGTTTGTATGCTATGTTGTTAGGTTGTTATTTCACATTTTTCTATACTTTTAAGTTTTCTATTTTTGGTTCGTTGTAGTTATACATGATGGTGGAATCCATTTTGATTAAATTATGCAAGCATAGAATATATCTTTTTTCAAATTAGGACCTCATTCTTGTGGGTGGGCACGATGATTGGATTCACTTAGGTATTTTCATATGTATGCATAGGAAAATTAGGTTACATTTATTCTACTGTCTTTCCTGTTCCTATCTTCCCTCCCTTCTTTTTATTCCTCTTTGTCTAATATACTGGATTTCTCTTCTTTCCCTTCCCACACTTTATTGAGGTTTAGCTTCTAGATATCAGTGAAAACATTTGACCTTTAGTTTTTTGGGACTGGCTTATTTCATTCAGCATTATACTCTCCAGATTCATCCATTTACTGACAAATGTCATAAATTCATTCTTCTTTGTGGCTGAGTAATATTCCATTGTGTATGTATATCACAATTTCTTTTATCCCATTCTATGTTGATAGGCATCTAGGTTGGTTCCTTAGCTTAGCTATTGTAAATTGTGCTACTATAAACTTTGCTGTTCCTGTGTCACATAAACTTTCATTTCAATATTGCTTTTGTTGTATCCCAGAGATTTTGATATGTTGTCATTTCGTTTTAAAAAATATTTTGATTTCCCTTTTAATTTTTTCAGTTACTCATTCGTCAGTGAGGAACATGTATACTTCCCATTATTTTTCTTGTTGATTAGTAGTTTTTTTAAAATATATTTTTTAGTTGTAGGTGAATACAATACATTTATTTTATTTTTATGTTGTGCTGAGGATCCAATCCAGTGCCTCACGCACCGTAGGCAAACCTTCTACCACCGTGCCACAACGCCAGTCCATGATTAGTAGTTTTATTCAGTTGTGATTTGAGAATACACATGATATGATTTTACTTTTCAAAATTTATTGAGGCTTGACTTGTGGCTTAATGTAAAATCTATCCTGGAAAATGCTCTATGTGCCAATGAGAAGAATGTGTATTCTGCTGCTGTTGGGAGAAATGTTCTCTCAATGTTTGTTATGTCCATTTACTCTATAACATGGTAAAACTTGGATGCTTCTTTGATGATTTTCTGTCTTGATAATATGTCTGTGAGGAACATGAGGTATTAAAGTCCCCCACTATTATGGTATTAAGAGTTTGTCTCAGGGGCTAGGGTTGTAGCTCAGTGTAGAGCGCTCACCTAGCATGTGCGAGGCCCTGGATTTGATCTTCAGCACCACATAAAAGTAAATAAACAAAATAGGTATATTGTGTACAAATAAAAAATAAATATTTTTTTAAAAAGAGTTTGTCTCTCCATTTATATTTAAGTAATCTAAGTATTTACTTTATATATTTGGGTGGTCCCATGTTGGGTGCATATATATCTACAGTTATTATATTTTCTTGTTGAATTGATCCTTTTTATCAATATCTAGTGACCTTCTTTGTCTCTTTTATAATTTTTATTTAAACTCTGCTCTATCTGGTATAACTATTCCTTCTCACTTTTGGTTTCAGTTTGTATAAATGTATTTTTCCAACCCTTCACTTTCAGTCAATGTACAACTTTAGTAGTAAAGAGAGTTTCTTTTTTTTTTTTAAAATATAATTATTTTATTGCTTTTTAATCTCAGAATAATAAAGTATTTTTATCATCTCTTCAAATAGAAAAGTTTAAGCAATTAGCAATAGAAAGATGAATTAATAACTAATAAATATTTTTAAAATATTTATATTTTTAGTCAATTTTTTTATAAAGTTAAATTCTACACCATAAGGGATTTTCTTTCTGTTGGCCTCCAGCGTTATGTTTTAGCTTCTTTTCTCTCTCTTTTTTTTTATTTATCTCTCCCAATTTTATGGTGTAGTTTCCATAGGAAAAGATTTCTTTTAGTTGGGATAGAGGGTATCTGTTAGGTATGTGCTTTGGATTTGAATGCAGGTAAGCTTAAAAGAGTAGTCTCTGGTGAGATTTCTTTGGCTTTGATTAATGTCAGCAGTGTCTGAGTGCCTCAAAGGTCTAGACTACAGAATTTCATGAAAGCAGTTGTACAACTTTTCACTGGTCTTCAGTTTCCAAAGGTGTGTGTCTTCAGCTCCAGAGTCAAGCACTGATGACACTGGAGCTTGTGGTAACAGCTGCCACAGTCTCGGTAGTGCAGGATGTGGAGAGGAGTGGTGCAGGATGTGCTTGCCAGGTTCTTCATGGTAAGCTCATGTGATAACAAAGGTTCTGGCACCAGCAGCCATGGTCACTGAGCCACAACATGTGAAGGAGACATTTCCCAGTATCCTCAGAATTAATGTGGGAGATGTCTCAGTCTCCTGGCCACATTTCTGGAGCCACAGGATGCAATGGGACACTCCTGAGGTCCAAGGGGATGAGAAATGGTGATGTTGAGATCTGTGGCCAATGGACTCAAGGTTGTATAGTGGAAAAGAGATCATCTCGAGGCTGCTGTGGAACAATTGTGGATGGTTCTGGGCTTATAGTGCTCATAAGTACTTTCTTAGAGCTGCAAGGCTCAGATGGTATTTTCTGCAGGTCCCAATGGACAATACCAAGTGAGTTCCAGCAGGTATGATCCCAAGTCTGTGGGTTGTGGACATCTTCCCTAGGTCTTCTGGGTCATGTGCAGATAAAGTTTGGACTTGTGGCACTGATATCCATGCTTCTTGAAGTGTGGGATATGAAGGAGTTCTTCCCTAGGTCCTGCAAGTACTATGAGGGTTTATGGGTTTAGTATCTGAAGTCCTGGAGCAGCAGGATGTGAATGGAAATGTCTCTAGTTCATTGGGGGCAAGCACAGAGGGAACCAAGTTTTGTAGCATTGGAGGTTATGGTCTGAAGCTAAAGGACATGAATGGGAGTTTCCTCAGTTCCTCAAGGATTAACTTGGGTGTTTCTGGGGCTTTTTTCACCAGCAGTTATAATCACAAGGTCATGGGCTTAGAAGGAGATGTTTCCTAGTTCCCAAGGTCTGGGAACAAGCACAGGTGGTGTTCAGTTTGAGGCACTGGTAACTGTGTTCCTGGAGTTCCAGGATGTAGGTGGAAACTTTCCCAAGATCTGTACTTATATTGATTTTTAAACATATTCTGATATTGTTCTTCACAGAAAGGTAAATCAATTATTTAACTATTTTTCTTCCCACAAGTAATGAGGCAGATGTACTCATACCAACACTTTCTTTGCTTTGAAATGTCTAACTTAAGATACACTTATTTTAACCACAGACTAGAGGGACTTATGAGTAATGAAAGTAAGCCTTTCATATTTATTGCTCTATCACTTAGAAAATTCCAGTGGTTTTGGAAATTGTTTGCTAAGATCACAAAGACTAAAATATGTATTTCCTATTATATCACAGTACTAATTTATTCAGAAATGAAAAAAGTATCTACTCTACTCTTAGAAAATAAATAATTTACTTTATACCTCTTCCAAGCTTCGGAAAAGTTTCTTCTCTTGTGCCAACTTGTGAAAGACAATAAACTAGCAACACCTTTTTATGACGATGCTTCTGTTATTGCCAGCCAGCCGTTAAGAATTGCTCCTAAGGATTTTGGATCTGATTTTAGACTGGGATCTACACAGGCATCTCCATTAACTTCTGGGTCTCTTTTAATAGAGTGCCCTCTTTACTTGGATTTCAAAACTCTTCTTTTTAGTAAGGTCAGCCACAAGACTCTAGGGGAAAGGAGAATCTTCCATCTGAACACTGTTTACTAACTTGTTTTATTCTTTCATACACTAAAATAATTATATGCCCAGAATATTGGTACTGAACAAATCTTTGTGAGGATTGTGAACTTATGGTTGTATCTTACTTTATGATTATTTGTGTATTTGTATCCCTTGCTAAATTATATACTCCTAAAGGCAGAAACTGTCTTGTACATGTTCTTGTCCTATTAGAACACCTAATATAGAGCTGGGAACACAGAAAGTGTTCTTCTTATAGATTTTGGCTTTAGACAAATTGAGGATAGAAGTCTAACTCCATCACCAATTAGCTATATGACTATAGGACAAGCTCCCTCCTCCTCCCTTTCCTCCCTCCCTTTCCTCTCTAACTTCCTCTAATACTTGTTTAATACCTACTAGTGAAATTCAAGATACTAAGCATAAGAATGTTCTTTGTCCTTCTGGAATTATTTTAAGATTGAGAAATGTGAAATATCTGATGTAAAAAATAAGATGTTCAATTAATGAGTGCTGGTGGGGAGAGGCAAAGGGATCTTGATTCATAAACTGTATGATTTATGAACAATGAAAGAGAAAGACAAAAATCAAAGAAATCAGTATTTAAGAAAAATAATTCAAAAGAAACAGAAGAGATGGATGCAAAGGAAAATTAAGAGAGAAAGAAAAATAAGGAGAAGGGAGGTGAAAAACAGGCAGGAGTTTAAGCTCGTAGTTCAGCTGAGGTATATCTAGAATATCATCAGGATGTAAATGTCACTAAGTTGTAGCTGGACATATGACTAGCAAAACTTACAGTACTTTCGCTCATTTCTGGATCCCCTGAGCTACTTTTCCTACCCTTCCACATTAGAATTTAGTGATCTAATGTGAAAGCATACAAGAGACTCAGTCCATGAGCTTATGTGATGGTAACAAGAATGACAACCCTTCATAGAAAAAGAAAAGTGAGGCATAGAAATAAGTTAGATCTTGAAACATGTGAAATCTGAGATATGAATAGTGTTTTAGACAGGTTTTGCATTGCTGTAATCAAAGTAGCTGACAAGAACAACTTAGGGGAGGAAAAGTTTATTTGACTCTTAGTATCAGAGGCTTGGTCCATAGATGGCCTTCTCCATTCCTTTGGGTCTAAGGTGAGGCAGAACATCATGGGTGAAGTGCATGGTAGAGGGATGCTCTTTCCCTCATGGCAGCAAGGAAGGAGAGACAGTGAGACAGAGAGAGAGAGAGAGAGAGAGAGAGAGAGAGAGAGAGAGAGAGAGAGAGGAGTGGGGGAGGGTGTCCCAGGGAAGATGCACTGTTCCAGGGCAGACCCCAGTGACCAATCTCCTCCAGGAGTGGCCACCTGCCTCCAGTTTCCATCTAGTTGGTCCATTCCAACTAGGATCTACTGTGGAGGCTATAGCTCTTGTAATCTAATCATTTCACCTCTGAATAGTTCTGCTTTAACACAGGATCTTTGGGGGACACCCCATATCCAAACCACAAAACATAGCTTGTTCAAATGAAACAACTCTGGAGTAGTTGGAGGTTGGAATATAAATTGAAAAACACACTTGAGAAAATACATTTGAATAATGCATATGGAAGCTATGAAACTTGATAGTTCCAAGGGAAAGAATACGGACAAAGAGAAATTAAAGAGTAAATACTGAATCTTAATGGTCATCACTTGAGTATTAATTTGATTCCTGCAGATGACAATCGTAGGAAGAGTTGCAATCAAAGGAAACTGGAAATGCAGGTGGAAGGAGAGCTAAAATATATGGCATTCGAGCAACCAAGAGAAGAAAATTTCAAGAAAAAGGTGACCAATGATGATAAGCGATACTGTGAACAGATTAAATAAAATGAGGACAAAATAAAGAATCATTGAATTCTAAGGTGAGAAGGAGACAGGAACTGTTTCAGTGAGATGGAAGAAGTACACATCAGCTGGTGAGGATGAATGAGCAATCAAGAGTGGAAATATTCACTGGAGAGTTCTCTCATGTGTGCTGGATGTGTGTCACTTGACTGCTCATTAGAAATGCAGATTCTCAGAGTCCTACCAAATCAGAACCTGCATGCTAACACTGCTACCCAGGTGATCCATATGTATACAAAATTGGGGGAGAGCTATTGTAGTATTTCAGAACTATTGGAAGAAATGGAAAATTGGCAGAGTAGTAGCTTGAAGTGACAGCATAAGGTAAAGAAGTGGTTTCCATAATAGGTGAGATGTGTGTTGGTTTCAGTCAGAAAGGGATGGAAGGAAGAGAACACACTCCAAAGGAGAGGAAAGAGTTGATGAAGGAAGGATGTGAATGGAATCAAGTCAGGAGGGTGTTAAGGATGATCAGACAAGGAAGAGAGGGGCTTCTCCCTCTGCTGTAAAGACGGGGGTGCAAGGGGTGAAATAAAGACTGAGAACGTTATGGACAGATGGTTGTTCACTTTCATATTGCACAGATTTGAGGACAGGGATTGGCCTGGCTCATCAATTTTTGGACCATCTAAAACATCTGGTGAGAAGCTCAGCTTCAGCAAAAGTAGCATAATTCATTATTTATGTTTAACTTCTAAGGTACTAGATAGGGACCCAAAATTATTTCCTTGGTCATTTTTTAAAAATCACATTTTAAATGGCTTTATTGTATCTGAAGTAATTTTTTAAGTGTCTCTCACATGTGATTTTCTTAGAGTGGAAGTTCATGCCCAAATTATTATTCTGAAATAGGTATTTAGTATTCAAACCATGTGTATGAGCTGGTAGTTATCTGCAAACTTGTTTTATACATAAACAAGGGGAAAGAAACGTGGTACAAGGCAAAAAGACCTCTGAAGAATTATTATATTGAAAATTAAAAATACAGTTCCTTTTGTTTTTCCTTTTGCTAATACACGTCTACTACATGATTAAACAATGTATGTATTCAGGATCTTTCCCCGTCCTCCTCCTCCTTCTCCCCTTCTCCTCCTCCTTCTCCCCTTCTCCTCCTCCTTCTTCATCCTTCTCCTCCCCTCTCTCTCTCTCTCTCCCACCCCCCACACAACGATGACAACAACAACAAACACACCACAATTACTAAGTGCCTCTGCAGATGCAATGGATGTGACAAGAAGGTATGAAAGTTAACAGAACAACTGCAGGCCAGATGCTGCTGCTTAATGTTTGACTTCCAGAAGAAAACTGCAAAGACCTTTCCTTACACAAATGATTGACATCCTCTGATAAATTTGGTTCAAAGGAGAGACACATCATAAGAAGTTTTAAAGGAGCCAGAAGTAGTAACACACGCCTGCAATCCCAGCTACTAGAGAGCTGAGGCAGAAGCATCATGAGTTCAAGGCCAGCCTGAGCAACTTAGCGATACTCTGTCTCAATATAAAATTAAAAGAACTAGGGATGTAGTTCAGTGAGAGATCACCCCTGGGTTCAATCCCCAGTAGCAAAAAAAAAAAAAAAAAGAAAGAAAAAAGAAAACCAAAACAACACACACACACACACATGAATTTGTAAAGGGAACACAATCATTCTTTACTTTTTTCTCACTCTTAAAATCAGAAACCATCTTTAAAACAGAACTTCTTTAAAACATAAAGTTTCTTGTGTCTTCCCATTGACCTATACTTAGGTATGTATAAGAAAGAGCATGGTTATTGGGAACTGTGTTGTATAAGAGAGAGAAGAACCTGCTAAAGGTGAAGAAAGTACAGAGAAGAAAAAAATCTGTACACCAAAAAAAAATTTCTCCTGTTTCCCACATTTACTTCGGATCACCTTAAATTATTTTCCTTTAGTTAATGTGAATTTGGTTTTCAAGTTACATAAAAGGCTCAGTAGTTATTTGCCAACTTGTTTTTCAAGTGATTCTATTTTTTTTTAACCATCACTTTCATTTTTACTAACATGAGAATTATTTTCTAATACCTAGTTGGAGTTAAGGTTGGAAATATACTTCTCCCTCCCCCATTCTTTCACTGATTGTGAAATGACAACTGAGACGCAATGTCCTCTGTAGACTCGGCAGGATTTGAATGCAAATGTGGAGAGTTGATTGAAATATATCCAGAACCTCATAGTGTTTATCAAACAAACACTCATGCCATATCTGCTTCAAAGTTACAGTGCTTCCAGTTATTTTTTTTTTACAGCAAAACTTGTTTGATGCAATTTCACAGTTGAGATTTTTACATAAGTTGAAAAAATCTTAACTCCTTCTCAGCTACTTGGCTTCAGTTTAAAATATTCTTATAGTTTGAACAAATAGTTGCAGAAACAAAACCCCACCTAAAGTATGGAAAATATGAGACAGTTACTATGGCAACCTGCCATGGACACTCCTGGTGATGCTGGGAATGGAGCTTCTGACCACTTTACAGAGGTCTCCTTGCCGGTGCTCTCTGCCATCCCAGAACTCATCCTCATGGGAGTTTTCTATGAACAGTATGGCCTCTCACCCAAGTGGAAAATTCCTGTCCTTATGTGTGCCAGCAGGTAGGTGGTGTTTCAAATGCCTGTGTCAGCTTGTATTGAAATTCTGCTGAGACAGAAATTCATGCCTTGCACACCCCAGAATTGATTTTTTTTCTTTTGCTAGTCTGGTTGAAAGTTAGAACATGTATGGGCTAGGCTGGCAGGGTCTTAAAGTTCTGGTGATCTAGATCACTGTGCAAGACAATAGCCTACTGGTCTGTCTCCCATTGCCTTTAGGCAGCCAAGGAACACCACTCATCTCTAGAGTCCAGAATCCAGGCCTTCCTTACATAACTCATGGAGTGACTTTTGCTGTAGTGTGGTGAGCAGACTCTTACTGCGGTGGTACCATGCCTGTGAGTGGCTGCCTTAAAGGCAGCATTTGAGGTCTCTTTTTTCTTAAGGATTCTAGCCAAGGTTTGCAAAGTTAAGGGTCTATAGGGAACAGGCAGGTGAATAACATAGGCAGATGGAGATTTGGAGAACTGGATAACCTTTGCCCAAACATAAAAGCTCTGACTGATTTAAAGTAACCAGCCAGCCCCTCTTAACTCTGTCTGATTGTTGTTGCACAGGAATGTGATTCCATGTTGCCAGATCTTTGGATTTGTCAAGAGAAGCCAGATAATTACACAAAATCTATTTATTATAAATTACTGGTGATAAATGCATAAAATATTATGAACAACTTATCAACTATTCAGAAAAAAATGTAATACCTCCATTCTTTGTTTGAATATCACCTTCTCACTAAGGATTTCCCCCAAACACCCCATATCAATTGAGAACCCCCATCCTATCCTGGAACATCCTTATTCTCCTCTGCTTTCTCTTTCTCCATAACACATGATTCTATCCAACACAGAGGGCAGTAAATTTTGTCTGGATGTTTCTCTTCTGTATGTCCAGCATCAGGAGCATCTTTGGTCCACAGAAGGCACTCAAGAATATTGTTGGGAAAAAAATATTGTTGAATGAATGATTGGATTATGACATAAAGAAATGCATTCTGATGCACAGAGACAGGTTCAGTATAAGATGAGTCAGGTGCCTAGGGCACAACACTTTTATGCCATGGGAATGAACACCTTTTAAAATTTTTGTACTACTAGACATGGGACCACCATATGACCCAGCCATACCACTGCTCAGTATTTATTCTAAAGTCATCATTTATTTAAAGTCATCATTCTGTATTGACAAATTCATACTCATGTTTATAGCTGCACAATTCACAATAGCCAGACTATGGAACCAGCCTAGCTGTCCATCAGTGAATGAATGGATAAAGGGCTGGGGTTATGGCTCAGTGGTAGAGCACTGCCTTGCATGTGTGAGGCATTGGGTTCAATTCTCAGCACCACATATAAATAAATGAATAAAATAAAGGTCCATCAACAACTAAAAAAATTAAAAAAAGAAAATGTAATATATATAAACAATGGAGTTTTCTTCAGCCATAAATAAAAATGAAATTTTGTCATTTGTAGGGAAATAGATGGAACTAGAGACCATTATGTTAAGCAAAATAAGCCAAACTCAGAAGGTCAGGGATCATGTTTCTCTCATACGTGGAAGCTAGACAGGAAAGAGGAAAAGAAAGATTGTGGGGGGGCATCTCATGAAAATCAAAGGAAGATTGGCAGAAGAGAAGAAGAGAAGACGAGATAGGAGAAAGGGAGAGAGGGGAAGTACAGGGGAGTGATACTAGTCAAATTATGTTGTTATATGCATGTATGAATACATAACACCAAATCCCACCATTATGTACAACTATAATGCACTAATAAAAAAGTGGAAAAATTATTGTATCCTAGATACCTCCCTCTCTCACACTAGCCACTATTATGCAGATTCAGTTGCCATAGTGATGTCTGATATGAGAGGGTTGAGTGAGAGAGAGGAAAAGGGATAGGGAGTTTAAAAGTTAATATGTCACTGTTACTTTAAAATGTATAACCCCAGTGAATCTCTCAGGCCCATCAACTGCATGGATGATGCTGACCAAAGATGACACAGTAATCTCCATTTAGAATGGAAACCACCTAGGGATTGGAAATTTTAGTTTGTTTTTTCTCCATTTTTATGTAGAAAAATGTAAAACATGATGAACACATGTGAAAATTTTCTATTGGTCAGGAGAGACAGAATTGACTTCAATTCTAGGCATGGGATGAACAGATTTGACAGTGCTTATTCATAAGCCACACAAATATGGAACAAATTAAGAAAACAATGAATGACTACAGAAGAGATATTGTAATGCATTTTCAAATTGAAATCAAGATAAAACTTTAAATGAAAAGTAATAATTATAAAAAGTTTCCAGGTTCTGTTACAAAGATCAGCCCTCTGTATCCATGGGTTCCATGTGTGTATTCAACCAACCTTAGATGGAAAACATTTTGGGGGAAAATGTATCGGTACTGAACGCACACCCAATTTTCTCTTGTTTCTATCCCTCTAAACCGTAGAGTATAAAAACAATTTATATAACATTTAAATTACATTAAGTATTATAAGTGATCTAGAGATAATTTAAAATGTAAGGAGGATGTGTGTAGGTTATATCTAAATACTACTCCATTTTATATAAGGGGACTGGAGCATCTGTGGATCTTGGTATCCATGGGCAGATCCTGGAAACAGTCTTCCATGAATACTGAGAGATGACTGTATTGTTTTGCTGGTTGAATAGGAGCATTGTTCTGCATTTGTATCCACCTAAGAGACAGTGATCCGTAATCTAGAGGATTAATGTAATAGTAAAAGTTATAGTTTATTAAATGGGAAATTCTGGCTGAGACTGTGAGATATAATAGCTGTTTGATACCAAAGTGAGTAGTGAGACAGATCAAAATGCACATTGTTCAAGGAACTTTGGGAGAACTGGTTTTTTTGCAGTGGGAGGGACTTCAAGGGAACTTCTAAAGAACCCACAGTAGTCCTGTGGGAGAATCAGCTTTAAACATCTGCCATGCTTGATAAGCTCTTTAGAAAGACACCAGTGAAGGAAGAACTTTCTGTACTCTTTTCCTCTCCTCCCTCCAATGCCAGGAGCTTAGGAGTCTTGCCTGGCAGGTTGTGGAGGAGGATGAGAAAGTGAAGAAAAGAAGACCCATCACCACTCTTTGAAGCCAGCCCTTAATAGAAAAGGACAAAAGATATAACTCTAAGGCAAAGAAAGAGCTTTGCATATTACATGGGTCTGGGCATTCTCATTATTGGATAGAGACTGCCTTGTGATAGAAAGTGATCTGGAACTATTTCTTAAGAGTAAGCAAAAAAGTCACAGGGCATGCTGAATTTTATTCAATTGAAGCAAGTTTTAAAGGGACAGTGGAAGACAATGCTCAAGTTTCTTTTGATCCTAACTCATAACTATGCTTGTTCAATGTGATGATTATCCAGGGCTAAAGGAAATCTGCAGTAATTCTATGGCCAGTCTCTGCAATTGTTCAATTTTATAGAAAACTTGCTCTTACAAAGAATAGCTATTTGCTTAATTAGATGGAAAAGAAAAGATGATCAGGTATAGTTACAGGTGCATTTGTATGGCGGTGTTGTAACAAGGAGTGAAAGAATTGGGGGATGTTCAGAAACAAAGATCTTGGAGAGGGAAATGCTTCCAGGGAACCTGGATGTGTTCACTTCCTCATTGAGGATCTGCCCTTCACCCATTACAAAAGATGATGCAAAATAGAACTCATCCCTCTTAGTTCATGCCTTTCAGTACAGACATTGTAAAATAAGATTTGGTGCACAGTGAAACTGTAATAAATAAGATAACTAGAAATACATTGTGTAATACTATAAAAAAGTGGAAGTAGCATGGTATTGGGAGACAGAAATCAGACATACCACTTAGGGTTCTGTCCATCTCAGTTTTGTCATCTTAAAATATATGGATACAAATACAGCTTTTAGGGTTGATGGGAAGATTAAATGTGGCCATTTTTGTAAATAAGGTGTCTTATACAACTTGGACTATATACTGCATAATATAGATAGACATATTATTATTAAAGTATAAATGCTAGAAGACTCACCATCTATACTAGGGGGAAAATCACTTGAATCATTATATTACTTGTTTTTGTTATCAAGAGAGCTACACTCTCCACATCTTCTCAAACACACCCATGAGAAAGGAATAAAAAGTGAGTGATTTATTTTCTCTACCTTTTCTGCATTTAAAAGAAAACAGCTGTTTTGCTTTAGGGTAGTAAAATCTCCACCTAATACAGCTGAAGTCGCTGAAGTAGTAACTCCCAATACAAATAGCTTTGTAATTTTCTTTTTCCTTATGCCATCTTGGTAAATACTTATAGGACCCAGGAAACCAAATTGGGCTGATTTCCCAGAGTCCCAGTTGATAAGGGGAGGCTTGGGGGAAAAACTTTGAAGTTTCCAGGAGTTTCAATAAGAGGTAACTTAAGTTGTGGGAATCTAAAATAGAGATCATCAAAGCAAGCATGGTAACAATTAGCAATGTACCATGCCATCAGCCAATAAGAACAGATGATTAAACTCTGGTCCTCACTTAGTCTGTAAAAAGTTATGATTTTGATGGTGGTAAAATACATTATTACATAGATTAGCATTTGAAGATTATCCTTAGACTGTTCTTGCATATATCACATCTGTATCTAAGTTTCTCACTTTCGATACACTGTTCCTTTGTGCAGATGGACTTCTTTGGGGATTGTTCTCCCTCACTAGGATGCAGAGTCTGGATCCTTCATTAAAGGGCTAGTGTACCTGTGAGCAGGGAGCAAGGATCCTTTGGGTGTGGTATAGCAGGATGCACAATTTCTGAATTTTGTTTTTTGAGACTTAAACCATATCTTGATTGTGGTAGTGGTTACCTTTGTCAAAGCTCATTGAACTTTATAATTCATCTGGGTGTGCACTTCTATATGTAATTATACCTTCATAAAATTGATTAAAAATTATATTGCTCCTATCAGTTTACTAAAAAGTACTAACTGGCATTTAAAAATCCCCCAAAACAAGACAAAGAAAAAAAACTCTTTGCCTGTAACATTAATTTTAAAACACTAAAAATGATTTTCAAAGCTCTCTGTTATGTGGTCCTAGCTACATTTAGCTACTGTTTTTTAACCTATTCTGTGTCATAGACTCTTATAGGGGTGTGCTGAAAACTATAGATCCACTTAAATGCAAACAATGAAACATAGGAGTGTAAAGGAAACCAATGATGGGAAATCATATCAAAATACTTTGAAACTCTATGACATAGTAATATGTTTCTTTATTAACTCACTAAATAACAAAATCTAGCAAATTCTAATAACTATCCTAATTTCACAGTAGTGATTAATCTAAATGATTGTTTAATATATCTGCAACAACTGTTAGGTGCAATGAAATAATATGTTTTTTACTTGTGACTAAGTCATGAGTATTGCAATATTATTGTGATTTCCTGCCTCACATTCAAAATGGAAGGAAATGCAAAAATTTGAGTCTGAGATTAGTGAAAATGAAGGTGCTCCCCCATGTCCCCATCCAAGCTTGAGCTCCCTCTCCAACATCTACTCCTCCTTCTCCCTGCTTTAATTCCACATTAGAAACACCTGCCTATTCTCTAGTGA